>NC_065546.1:12715355-13029630 GCF_022605725.1 Anthonomus grandis grandis
TTAAATTAATGTTTATTACATTTTACATGTATAAAACCAAAATTATAATAGACAAATATTATTATAAATATCATTGATTTATTTAACTAAGAAATAAAAAAAATATTTGTATATCTGAGTTTATCGTAGTTTAGTTTTATAATTTGTAAAATACTTAAAGCCCAAACAACACATGTATAGAGTCTAAAGAAATAAAGTTATATTTAAAATTTGTTCCTACTATTTTAAAATATTAAAAAAAATAATTAAGAATTTGTCTAAAAGTTCTCTATAATTAAATTTATTGTTTTTTTTACGTCGATTATATTTATTAATATCCTACTAGTAAATGCAAACTAAATTTAAATTATTTATTACGAACTTTCGATTTTACTCTAAAATACGTAAAAATTAAATTCTCAATTCCATCTTCTCAATTCCACAATTTTAATATTCACTAAAATTTTTTTTGGCTTATTTTTATTAAATGAAATTTTTGTTAATATTCAATACGTTTTAGTTAACGCCTTATACAAGAAAGATTTAAGAAATACTTAGCTCAAAGATAGACGGAAATATATCATGAAATTAAAATCGATACTACTAAAAAGATTTGATTTGGATAATTAATCCTAAAAAATATAATATTATACCATTTTTTTCCTACGTGTTCTCACAAAAATATTCCATCATTTAATTATCAAACCAGTCCTATCAAAAATTATCAATGGTCATTTTTCTTTTTCCACATGTTTAATTGCAATTTAACATCTTCTTATCTTGTTTAATGAACTAGGCGTTAAAAGTTTTTGTTATGAGTCATTAACTTTATCAATAGCTAATTACATCAATCATTTGGTAAATAAACAATTTTGGTTAAAAATTTAAAGGAAGATTTGCATTTTCCAAATTTGGATTTTTATTTAGTTAGTGATAATATGTGATATAGAATAAACGCTTATCTACTGATTACTTAGTAACGTTTTAAATTGCCTAATGTGGGGTTATTGCATGTATTTTTACTTTTTTCTCAATTTATTTTAACGGAGTGTTAATAGCAAATACTACCAAATTTGCCAATTTTCAAATGGTAATTTATAATTCCACATGTAGTTTAGTATGACGTCAGTACCAAAAGCCTGGCGGCAACTGACCAATTTACATGTTATAACTTATTCATTACCTAGTTAATATTTCTGGTTCCTTTTAGTAATTTTTAGAGTGCTAATTATTTTTTTTATCAGCATTTAAATGACAATTTGCTTTCTTTGACCTTCACACGCCACTGGTGTAAAAACCCTTTTTCACAGAGCTCTTTTGGTGAATCGCAAACAGGTTTATACAATGGCGCTTTATAATACCCTTCTTGTTTAATTTTTTTCTTATCCTCTTTATATAGAGGGAATTAAAATGACAAAAGACTACGGCTTTTGCATGTAAAGCCCTTTTATGTATGCTTTTTAATGTTTTGTTGATTGCCCTTGACAACATTTGAGCATTTTAAATTACAGAATCTTTTCTTAGGAACAAACACCGGAATTAATGATTTTCAAACGATTTTATACATAACCTTCAATAGTTGGTATATAAGAACTAAACCATATTCATTTCCTGTTTAAGTAACGCCAATTAAAAAAATGTTATCCTCCAATTTAATTTAACGTTTAGTTATACGCAGTTATTCCCTTTTACGTAAAATCAATGTGACTGGGTTAATTTATGATTTTTTTATTAACCTTATCTTTTCAATAAGTCAACCATGTTTGAACAATTTTTCACAAACTAGAGGAGTAATTTGGTATCGCGAGAAACACATTATTTTTAAAATGGGGCAAGGACATCGGATTTAGATAAATCAAGATTAAAAAAACATCTTTTTTTAACTGGAAATACCAGGATAGTATTAACAATTTTCCGGATAGATCTAAATTTGTTTTATTTTTAATTTTTTGCTCTCAGTTTAAAAACTAGAAATAACTAGATGTAGTTAAATTGTAGTAATATGTTTAAACGAAAAACAAAAAAGTTCTTAAATCTTAAAATAAAAATTTTAATAAAAGCGTATTAAGTAGGTCGAAGCATGTTGAATATGAAAAAAATTTTAAATTTTCTGTTTTTCTGCTTCTATCTTGCATGTCAGCTGTTTGTCACTATGCCACTATTAACTTAGCTGTTTTTATTACAAACTAGTTTTTTTGAATCTGTACACTTCTACCGAAAGCGTAAAAAAGTATTTAAAAATAGAATACTTGCTAAAATCACTAAAAGAAAACTGTGATAGGTTTTTAATTGTTTAATGATAGATATTTCTCAAAAAATGTTCATCTTAATATATGAAAAAGATAAGTATAAAGATAAATGTTTTACATATCACATAATAATTTTTTTACATATCACATTATTTTTTAAGGGCTAGGTATTTTATAGAACTTTCAATATGGCAGATCTCACATTTATTAAATTATATAATTTTTGAATTTAAATATTTAATTAAGTTATTCGCCATCGGCAAAAGAAGAATGAAATAAGTAACATTAACAAATTATTCGGCATCTTATAAGTACTAAACGGTAAAAAAATTAAATTATATTTCTATATTATTTTTATATTCTAAAATTATATTAGAATTCTTGCAATTATAACTAAAACTACAAATTAATTTTTGTTACTGCATTAAACTTGCAACATTAGTTTACTTATATTTTTAGCTAAAGAAGTATAGTAGTAAATAAACAAGTTTTGTCAGATAGGCAAAACGTGTCAAATACAAAACAAAGTGAATAAAATTTGCAAATATAGTTGTCGGTTAAATTTTATTGTTATTTGAACTTTGAAGCTGTAAATTAGTGGCCTATATATTTCAAGTAATAGTTATGGAAAATTTTAGCTTCTAGCTGGCTATTTTGTGAATATCTGTTTAGAACGTTAATCCAGTATTTATGAATGTTAGCATATATCTTAATTTGAATTTTTAAATATAAATATGTTGGGTGACTAATATTAGAACACCAGAAATCCTAAATAATTTTTTTAAGTTTCTAATCAATATTATTCTTCGCCATCTAACAGAACTTTTGTCCACAATATGTCTTTAGATAATGATTTTCAGAATCACATATCTTGGACATCTGATTGTTTAGCCAAGATAGGTTTTCTCTTTTTCACTTTCTTTCTATATAAGTTTAACTCCATTCTCATCACAATGTTATCATTGCTTACAAGATTTAATAAGCTATTTTTTTGTTGTAAAAACATATAATAAATTTTAATAATTTTTGTTTTTAACTATAGTCTATTCCCGAGTTTACCTCATGCGTTTACACTGAAAATTTGCTTCCTTATCGTAATCAATTCCATATTCAGTTTCGTTAACATATGGTGCCCCACCCACTTCGACTACGTTTAAACGATTGATTATATTAAGTTCTAAAAGCCCACGCAGGCTTTTGTTTTTGCGGTTCACCGCCGATAGGTTTTTTTCATTTTATTAATAGAATTTTCGCCATTATCGTACAGGAAACGAGTAATTTTTATTTTGTTCAATAGGTTATAGTCAGTATATTAACCTGCGATAAAACATTTAAAAAAAAGTGGATGCAAAAATTTGGATGTATATATGTAGGTCAATCTAGTCATACGTGTGTGTAATGGTTACTTTCTTTACATCTACAGAAACGTGAAACAAATGCATACGGCCAGGTGATAATTTACAGTGTTTGGATATGTCTACACTGGATATTTTAAAATTTTCAGAAGGATAAGATATTTATATCAAACTGAAAATTCCACTTTTCCAGAAGCTTCTGAAAAGCTATTATGGAGTTTTAATACAGCTCTAATTTTTTTAAAGTTTGTTACCCTGAGTGGTCTTTTAAAATCTATTAGAATTATTGATAAAGTTAAATAAAGGTGACTGACCAAATATTATTTTTGGAACCATTAACATTGAAGAGTTTAAAGATATTGAGACGATTAACAAGTTGTTGGAATTTAAATGAGAATAGCTCGTGTCCTACTATTTAAGCACTAGTGAAGCATGTCTAAAAGTGAAGCATATAGATTTAAAGATTTAAAAAGTCTGAAATATCATAATTCAACATGAGCTTCTTAAAAGATATTGATCCTAATAAATGTAATAATTCTTGAATGTTTTGCCTTTTAATAGGTGTTAAGTGTAAGCGACCAAAATTTTATAAATAAGACACGAGCGCTCACGACAAATATATATTCCAGACTACCGGGCTTTTCCTTTTTAAAATACATTCTACCAGATCTAAAGTTTGTCCAAACAGTTGGATAACAGATGTGGGTAGATTCCCACCATAGTTCGAAGGCTCATTAGTATTATACATCCCAGCCTAGAGTTGCTTTTAGCACCATGTGGTCTCACTTTGGGCCCGGTACTTTTCCATAGATTACAGTCGGCCATTCCTGACTATCTTCGCGCCCTCGTGAAGACTCTCTTTTCTTACGTAGACGTTACCTATAACAAAAAAAAACAACAATTAGTAAACTATTTCTCACTACAGTTGTTAATTCTCGCAGTCACTGTCGGACTCGTTGGAACTAACAACTGTAGAAAACAATTTTAATTTATCAGAGGGACATATCCCTTTATATGCGGTTTTACAGCGTTCTGCACCCGCTAGATCCTTAACCACGTATCGATCGTTATCTAACACTGCCGTTACAGTGAAGGGTCCTTAATAATGTGGTTCGAGTCTCTTGCTCTGTCCATCATTTGAACACTTTGTTCTTTGGACAAGGACCTGTTGTCCTATAGTAAACGTTTTTATGCCGGCATGTCTTTGGTTGTACAACTCCTTTTGTTTTTGCTGACTTTCAGCAATCTTTGTTGACGCTTCCGCTCTCACAGTCGGCAGGTCAACGGGTTCTTCATTACAAACCTCAGCTGTAAGATAAGCGTCATCAATACCACGTGGCTGTTAACCAAGAAATAGCTCATAAGGCGATTTCCCGGTGACCGAGCTTACCGCTGCATTGATGCCCCATCTGACAGTAACTAGGGACTTTTCCCAATTTTGTTCATGTGATATGCTATCCCTTAACGTTATAAGTAATTGCCGAGGTCCTTTGACCTCAAGTATTATTTCCTTGATCCGTCGATCAAATAAAAAATAGATCCGTCGATTTCAGATATAAATTTGTATCCTTAACTCATACTCATAGATCCTTTGATCTATGGAGATCCGTTGATCTCAACTAAAATCCGTTGATCTTAGATTGTATAGACATAGATCCTTTGATCTATGGAAATCCGTTGACTTCAATTAAGACACAATATTAACAACTTACACACATAGATCCGTTGATCTCAACTAAGATCCTTTGACCTTAATTTCTGTACATAGATCCGTTGATCTATGGAGATCCTTTGATCTTAATTAAGATCCTTTGACCTTAATTCGTAAATATAGATCCGTTGATCTAGAGAGATCCCTTGATCTCAGATATAATGTTGTGATCTTAACTCATACGCGTAGATCCTTAGATCTATGGAGATCCGTTGATCTCAACTAAAATCCATTGATCTTAGTTCGTATAGACATAGATCCTTTGATCTATGGAAATCCATTGCCTTCAATTAAGACACAATATTTACAACTGACACACATAGATCCGTTGATCTATGGAGATCCTTTGATCTTAATTAAGATCCTTTGACCTTACTTTGTAAGTATACGTCTTATACTCACAATTCATCATCTTGAAAAGTATTCTATTTCTTAATCAAATCAGGAGACACCACCATCGGTCTGCTAACTCGTTTGGCTCCCTCTCCTAAGTCCTGGACCTCATAGCGATCATTAATTAACACTTTTGTTATGCGGAATGGCCCTCTGAACTTCGGTAACAGTTTTCGGCTTGACCCCGTTGAAACCTCACTGACTATTCGCACCAGCACTACATCTCCTTCTTGATACTTCGTAGCCTCTTTTCTGGTCTTGTCATATCTTTCTTTTTGCTTTCGTTGATCTTCGGTTATGCGTTGGGAAATACTTTCTCGCAACTCATGTAAATCCAATCTTTCAATTTGAACTTGCACTTCGTTCAAAATTCATGCTTCAGCTATATTCTTTGATTTGCAACCGATTAAACATTCCATTGGTGTGGCATTTATAGCTCGATTAAATGTATTTAGTGAGCATTGTATTTTTTTGATAAACTGGTCCCGTTGTCAGCTTCTTTTTCTACTATTGTCGCAGCTAAAGCGTTAACAATAGTCTTAATATACCTTTCACATTGGCCGTTGGCTATCGGAGTAGCAACAGCATTTAACACATGTTTTATCCCATAAGTCTTGCAAAAGTTATCAAACGTTTTCGAAGTAAAAGCTGTTCCTCTATCATTTATAATACGATTGGGACACCAAAAAGATGAATTAGGTTCATGAAAGCGTTAACAACATGTTTACTTTTTTGATCACGTACAGGTTCCAATACACAAAACTTGGTAAAACCATCTACAATCACCAACAGAAATTTATTCTTCTTCTTGCTTGTAACAAATGGGCCCACGTGATCGATGTGAAGTGTATGAAATGGAACTGCGATTTTTTCGATTGGATGTAGTTTACCTTGTTTAAATGCATCCGTTTTCCTATAATAAGCACAGTGTAAACAAGCCTTGATATACTTTGTGACAAATCGCCTCATTTGTGCAAACCAATAATTTTCACAAATGAAGCGATTTGTCACAAAGTATATCAAGGCTTGTTTACACTGTGCTTATTATAAGAAACCGGACGTAATTAGCTAAATAAGTTGTCACGTGTCAAATATAAAACAAAGTTATCCTGAGTCAAGTTTTTAATAGACGTGCGTTTATTGAGAAACAGAATGGTTTAAAACTTTAATAAAATCTGAAATAATTACTAATATCTAATATTATCTCTATGGTATTCATAACGGTATATAATCTTAAACGTTGCTTTGATGTCCTAATTGCATAATTTGCCAAAAGTGCACGATTTCGTTTTAAAAGGGGTGATTTTAACCCTATATGGGGTTGTTGGATGAGTCACACATAAGAACCGATGTAAACCTAATCAATAATTTTCTCAACTGAGTTCGCTCACCTTTCAATGCACCTAAAGAGTGTGGTAACATGCGATTTTCTTTTAAGGAATGCATTCATATTGTATGTTTCAAGATAGACATCATAATGAATCTTGTAGAATATACAAGCGTAGGAATAATTTTTACGGCCTAGGAACTATTATGGACGGACATTAAATTATTATCGTAAAATTTTATTTCCAAAGCCGATAAGAAATGCTTTTAAGCGAAATTATTTTTGGTCGTAAAAATGTCGGAAATTTTCCGTTGTCCTGTAGTATGTTATCAACCGAAATAAATTAGTTTTTTTGTACCCTCATCACTAATTTTTTAACCGTGATTTCTGCTTACTTTATTTAATAGTTAGTTATTTAACAGGCGTGACAAACATAAATTAAAACATCAATATTTTAACTCCGATGAAACTTGACCGGAGATATAGCAATAATAGTTCCAAAGTCTATTGTTTTACCAAATTAATGCTTTCATATTGCTTTTGTTAACTTAGTCAGCTAGTATAGATCGAAAATAGTTTTTGTTATTGACACTTTTTTAATTGGTTTTAAATTAACAGTATTACATGGCTTTTATCTAGCCATTTCATATGATTTATAGAGATAGCTAGCTTTATGTTTTTGTATCTTTGGGCCTGTTTCTTTATGCAACCTTAAGATATTTTGAAAAATATATTAAAATGCATTTTAAATGCATGTACACTTTTTGTTATTTAAACTAATGTTTAATATGTTTACTAAGTTTAGAATAAATACAGCCATAGTAGTAGCCTCAAGCAAAAAAATAAATGGCATAAAAATCTGTTGATATTTAGACTTATGGAAATGGCATAGATGTTTCAGGAAGTCCAAATATTAGATCATCAATTTCATAAGCATAAACAATAAAAATAGCCGGAATGATAACAAATTAATTTCTAAAATTCTATATAATAGCTGCAACTCTATACTTATTTATTAGATTTCCTTTATATTAAGATTTTCTGGAAACATCACAGGTTATTTAAAACATTTTTTGAATATTTATTTTAAACACTGTATTTACTTTGCCTCTTTTCCTAACAGGGCATTAATTTTAAAATAACATGCATGGTTCTTTATGAAAAACTCATGTTAAACAAGGTAATGTGGTCTTCTCATTTACAGTCAAATCCAAGTTTACTTCCAAAAGCAAAAATATTATAGATGTAATTTATAGAAAAGTGATTTTTCACCATTACACAATATTTATTGTTACGTTAAATATATAAACCTACCTAATGGAATCATTATCTTGGTTCATAGATTTAACTCTCCGATGTTAAGGCTGATCCTTCGTGTGAAATTTGCAGAGGCATTGCTCGTGCCTGTTTACTCTCACATTTTTCAAGCTAAATTTTTTCTTTTTTTTTGTGGGTAGATAATGGCTAAATTTGGTAATCTATAGAAATAGATTTTTTTTTTAATTTTTGAGCCTTTTATGCCTGTGTCAAAGTAATAAATTTTCAAGCAATGATATGGCTTATTTAGAGTAAATTTAAAAAAAATATATATTTATAGATTAGTAGAGCTAACTTTTTTCTTTCAGTTGCCGTTTCAATTTAAAAAAAATTTTGTAAAATAAGGTTATTTTCGCGCACGACCTAAGGCTCTTCAGGTACATATTTTGTATCCATAAAGTGGCGCCGTCTAGGAAAATTACAAAATTGCGCCCAGGTGCATATTAAGGGATTTAGGTTTTTGACTGCCATTTATAAATTAAAGCAATATTAAATATTGTGCAAAATCTATTCCGGACACCGAGAAAAAGTTTTTTTTTTGTCCTATAACCAATAATTGTGGCAGCGCCAGATAGCGAATTATAACTGTTTCCGTAAGAGCATTTTGCCCACGTCCCATCAGCTACAACAGTTATCAGTAGTGTCCCTGTATGATCAACATCGCCGGCAGCAATAGCCAATGCTCGTTCTTCCTCTGCAGCTTCTTTCATATATTTTACAGCTGTTGCTTCCGACAAATTGCAAATATTTTCATGTACAGTTCTGTAAAGTTTATCAGATAAGCATGGCATATCTAAGGAAGTACATATTTGCTCTAAATGAGCAAAGCCGGAACCAATGGACATTATCCCAAGAACGGCATTATTATTAGCGTTTTCGTCACTTAATTTTGAAGTTAGAATTTCAAATTTTTCATTGCACATATTACACTGGACATGTAGGATCGATATCAAGCCACTTCTATCTTCTTTTAATATAACCATATTTCCAAGTGTACACCCAAATTGTGGTGAATGGCCAGAAAATTTTAATCAACTCGCTTATAAAAAACTGTATGTCAACTACCCTCCGACCTTCAAGATTTATTAGTGAATTTTGAAGTTAAAAAGATTCCATTTTCCCAGTTGACGAAGAACACTGCAAATTAAATGTAAGTCTTAAAAATAGGCACGGTCAATTATTACTTAGATGTAATGAAATCAGACCATTTCTTACTTGGGACTCAACCTGCATTTCAGTATTATCGTTGTTAATCACATTGCTTACAGGGCTATAAATTAAATAAATAGAAGGTAATATATAAGGATAATATATAATATATAAGATAAATCCGAAAAACTTGCCCCCGAGCCTGCGTCTTCATTACTTGTACTCTACAATACAAAAAGACTAAAATAAAAAATATAAAAGCAATAAAGCAAATTTTCCTCTACAGTTATATACAGGGCGTTTTTTAAGTTCTTCCTTTTAATATGATATAGAACTTGAAAAAAAAAATTTTTCAAATACCATTTTGAAAAATTTTTGGGTTTTTGGGGTTTTTTCCCTTCGTGACTTTTCATTTGATACATCGGTTAACCGAGTTAAGGTTAATAATTTGAGAGCAGTTGCAATAAAAGAGAAATTATCGATTAAGAAATACGACTGATAAGGTGAAAAGGTTGTCAAAACTACTTAAATATTTGGAATAATTTGTATGTATTTGCTAAAACAGCTGTTATTTTCGTTAATTACTTATCTTTAAGAGTCAGGTCGGATCCTCTAAAGAATATGGCAGTTAATGAGGAAAAAATATTCCAAACATTATTAAAAGTACTTATCTTTAATAAAAGTATTACTTAAAGAAGAATGCACTGTATAAAACTTATAATTTTTTTCTGTTATAGCCCCAACTAATCGCCCAACTTGACACTAAAAAGGGCGGAGTAAACACACAAGTCATCATGTCAAGGTAAGCCCCCAAAGTTCTGAGTTTATGATACAAATACCCAAAAAAAAATCATTCATCGACAACATCACAACGCTTCTTTTTTTATAAGGTATTCAAACTATCAATCAATATTTTATTATCAAAGCTATATATTTTTATAAATTTCAATTAAATTTGGTGTATGGCACTATTTTTATTTTATTGATTTATATATTGATTTTTGTTTTGTTTGGAAAAAAACCATGTATATCTGCAGGCATATTAGTTAGGGCGCTTATGTCTTCCTCTGTGCGGTGGAACCTTTCAGTTATTTATTTTATCAGAATACCTTAATTTGTTGGAAAAAAGAAGCTTTGTTTATCATTGCGCTATTTATGTTAATAACCTCTGTGCCGCTTCTCATGATATTAAGTGTTTGAGCTTGTTTTTCTGTTAATTTCTTCTGTGCTTCTTTTGTCATGTTTAAACATTAAAATTAATTTATAAAAATAAATTTCTTTAATATTGTTGTAAGTTCTTTAGCATAGATACGTGGTAGTTTAAACATTACTGACAGGTTTCACAAGCACCATGCATCACCTACTTTATTGCTAACTAATGTCTAATGTAAAGTCCATATATGTGTATTTTTATTTTTTATATTACATAGATTATATTTTTCCATACTACATATACTTTACCGGAAACAAAAATTAAACATAAAAGATTAATAAAGTAAAATAAAAGACAAAATACACTTATACACAAATAATTTTATATTATTTTCATTACTTCGCCACATAACAAAAATTGTGTTTTTTTGGAACTTATTTTAAATATACGTAAATTTTGCATTAAACATTTTTTGTTAACAATCATTTTTTTTAAATCTTAGAATTTATATAAATAATGAAAAGACCAAGATTTTAGAGTACGTAAATATACCTTTATAAAAAGAGTAAATAATTTAATATAAAATTGTAATACAAAGACTATAAGATGTTTTGTATTTAATTTATTTGTTATTTATCATGTTGTTTCATAGTTCTTAAATATTTTTGTATTTTATATTTTTTAAGGTTTCGTTTAGTTTAATTAAAATTTGTTTAATACAAAAATTTATGTTATTAGTTTATATACATGCAAAATTATTTTATTTAAAGACAAAATATATATGAATATTAAAAATCTATAATTATGATTTAAATAAATTGAATATAAATATTTTTGAAATTATATAAAATAATTGCATAATATTGATCCTAATTATAGTATCTAAGTATAAAATATTTTAAAAAGTCAAAGCTGACCAGACTTGGTCAAATTAAAATGGTTTGTTGAAGTTAATTATTAAAATGGCTGAATTTCTCCAGTCTGGAACTGAAAAAAAATATTTAAAAAAAAATCAGTTATCAAAGAAAATGGAAAAAAGTGGTGATATAAAGTATAAAATTAAAACATAAACTTTAATTAAAATAAGAATCTTTAATAACTATATAAAAACAAAAATGGATAATAATGGAGTTATTATTGGACCAAAACTATTTAGATATTACATTCTAGTTTAGTTTTCATTGTTTTTTTTTTATTATTTATATTTTTTCTTATTTCGAAAAAAATCTCCTAATTACCAATATTAATTAAAGAAGGGGTGTAGGATTTTCTTATAACATTTCCTAACTAAAATCTTTAATTAATTAATCCACATAAAGCTCCAGAATAGCAGTATAAATTTCAAGTTTAATAAATATAAATTTATACGCAAATATACAAAAATACACATTATATAAAACATAGAAGACTATTTTTTATCATTTTTACCAATAAAGTAGGTTATGTATTTTTATCAACGCTCCCACACACTATTATTCCAAATAATACTAATCTTTAAAGCTTTTACTTCTTTTCCGATACTGTACCGCCAAAGAGAACTGAGACAGCGATAGATTAAAAAATGATGTCCAAATTACATAATAGGCAATGCCAATGCGTTTATACATGGTTAAATTAGTGTTGTTTTGATAATATTTTGTAAGTTTAGTCAATTCAATTGGCGCAAGTCAAGTTTATCGGAGCCCTGCTAGCGAAGTACGGCGCCCTGAGTGGTGTGTGCTGACACGGCGGCATAGCTATGTTATGCTGCTGAGTGGGAGCTACGGGAATAGTTCTGTCCGTCTTATAAGGACTTGCCACGGTACAGCTGAAATTTTTTAATTTTTTTTATATAATATATTATACCTGCAAAAACCAGCCAGATTTATATTTGTTTTTTGTTAACCCTTCTACTTCCTTATATATTATTATACCATGAGTTTATATGCAAATTTTATGCTCGTATTATATTTTGGACCTATCCTTGTAGTTTGTGGTATTGTTCTTTGAAACTGAAAATTTTTTCCATTTTCTTTCACATATTTTTTTAATTTAACATTTGTGATACCCATGTAGATATGTTCATATACCAAATAACTTTTGATGCACGTGTGACGTAGCTTAATTGCCATCGTATAAATTTTTAGCGCGGTCAACTGTCTATTTAAATTTAAATTTCCCGCTCTTGATTCTATTGATAATGAATGACATATTGGTCCATTTTTCAAATTTGATTAGCTTTTTTTTGCATATTCTCATTTAAGTAAATTTTTTGTTGTTTTAAGCTTTACACTCTCAACTTACAGCCGATTTTTTTCCTAGAAATTTTTAACGTTACGTGCGTAATTACATAGGAATACTTCTTCTCGATTTTTGGGTTTATGTTGCTTCAAAAATTATTTATTTTCGAAAGTAAAAAGATGCTATATTCAAGGGCAGAATATTAAAAGCTTACTTACAGTTCCTATAATTTATAATTATCCGTTAGCTAGTGTATAAAAGATAATAGTTATCTAGGGTCCAACTTATTAATTTTCAGTTAACTCTAATTCTAAAATCACCTTCGTTCAAATTTTAATTTTCAACGCATAATTTAAGATATCTGAAACCATTAAGCGAAATTATATTATATCAAAAAGGTTTAGACTGAATTGATAGTCGTATAAAAACTATAGTCTATAATATATAAGAAAATTTTATACTTGTAAAATATACTGTGTCACTTGCAGAATATTTTGGTTCAAGAAAAGTATGTAAAATTTTGCAAAGCTGTAGACATTTCGTTTGATACCGTGCATCAAGCTTTATTTGTTATCGACTATAGTAATATAATAAATATAAGATTATAATTAAGCCGACATGAATACAGGCATAAGTGAATTTTAGCATTTTTTAATATTTGACTGAGTTTCCAATATTGCCTATAAGCAATGCCACAAAATCCTCCTTGCATCCTATCCTTATCTACATATTATATACCGTACAATACATTGTCAGTATGTTATATCAAAAAATATATTTAAGCAGGCTTTCTTTTCAAGTTTCTATACCATTTACGTCTCCCCTATGAGACACTGTTTTTAGATTATAATTTTACTAACCATTATTATCGTACGCAAATGTCATTTGCAAAACGAGCTTTGTTAAGTTTTGGTTTACAAAAATTGGACCGGAATTAAAAACTCCTGAATCGTTTTTAAGTAAAGCTTTCGTCCAAAGTGTAAACCAAGACTTGTGTCATGTTACAAGCGGTACTAACATTCGTTTAATTTTAGCTACAAGGCTGAGAAGGCTGGAGAACCAGTACAAGTTGCATCCGCCAATGGGTCCACAGTGCCGCTGTACAAGCGGGATGTGGAGGTGGGAGATTATGACCCGTTTCAGCATAGGAAAGTGGATCATCCGACATCGTAAGTACTTTTTCATGTAAGAGTAACATTAGATTAAGCGGATTTTTATATAGCTTCAAAAATTGACTAACTAGAACATTGACTCAAGCACCTAGAATAGATAAAAAAAATTACCTTAAATATGTAGAACAGAATTATTTGGCTTCAGAGACCTGGACTAAATTTAGGTGATTTTAAATATTTGGGATACATGCAAAATTGCTTCAACAAAATTCATTAAAATAGCTTTAAATATCTGTCGTCAATTGAGTAAAATAATATAATAAAGTAAAATGCCAAAATTCTCCAAATACCCAGAATATTAAGAGGATTTAAATAAGCTTCAGATATCTTAAATATGGCTTCAAATCTTTAAAAATATCTGAATATAAGACATAAACCGTTATTCTTATTGTATCTATATATATATATATATATATATAGGCTTTCGTGGCGACTGAAAAATATAATTTCAGTTTCTCCTTTTGTTTAGTTTTTTTGGACACCCAGATTCAAAGAAATTATTTATGAATTTCTAAATATTTTAAAAGTAAAGAAAAAGATTTTTAAAATTGATCCTTACTAAATTTCTCTTCATATGTTTTTATGTTATTTTCTTTTATTTTTAAATTTGATTTTGCTTTACGATTCAATTTTGTACACCTGTTTAAAAATGAGAATAATTATCTGCGGAAGATATTGCTTAATTTTATGTTATGTAACTAGTTAGTTACTTATATATTAAGTTTAATATGGAATTCCAAGAAAAAAAGTAACTTTGAATTTATTCCGTTTGTCTACTTTAATAATAAATACTATGTAGTTTAGTTTATATTATTTTTCTCCTTGGTCGGATTTTAATGGGTTTTTTATTCAGATATATTCGATGTTCTTCTTTTGGGTTGTTTCTGGTATTTTACTATTTTTTGTTATTCAAATTCTACTTTAAATTTCAATTTTAATGATTTCTTATTTGGGCAACTACTAAATTACTGATTATAAATGCTTTAATATTTTTAAATTCTTCCAAATTCTATTTTCATTTTAATGCAACTTTTTCCTCTGTTTTTATTTTTTTTTTCAATATTTTTTAATCTCATAATAAATATATAATAAATAATTTACTTGGTGAAAAATAATATTTTAATATTTTATTTTAAATATACAAATTTTAAAAAAAACTGGAAACTATTCTTTCCAAAAACGTTTACAAGCTGCTCCAATCATTTTCGAAAATGTCTGTTTTTTTTTTTTTTGAACATACAAATTATAATTTTTCGTGACCAATGGACGTTTCACTAATTCTATATTATTCAAAACTATTATACAATTATAGAAAATCAAAATTAAATATTTTTTTAGGGATATGGATACGTTTATTCATTTACTCAAAGGAAGTCTTGGATCGGGAATTCTTGCGATGCCGTACGCGTTTGGAAATGCCGGACTATTTTTAGGACTCGCGTGCACCTTTGCCATAGGAATAATTTGCACTTACTGCATCCACATCTTGGTAAAAAGCGCTCATGAGCTGAGTAGGAGAACTAAAGTGCCTAGTTTAGGGTTCGCTGAGGTTGCTGAGGCCGCTTTTCTTGCAGGTAGGATCATTAATTCATATCTGAATAATATTGATAGGCTGTTTCATTGTGATTATTTTTTTTTAAATTTTAGGTACACAAAAAAATTTTTTACTGAATTTCAAATTACTAGATAGTTTTACCACTAAACAAAACTCTCAATTTTTTTTCTATTGACACGTCTTTCGCTAACGATGTTAGCATCTTCGGGAGAAGACTAAATCTGAACTAAAACTATATACAAATAGCCTTATATACTAATACGAACAAATCTTAAACAATAGGTAAACTTTTTAATTGACTATAGGAGATTGGACCTTTATCCCTGTTAACAATGTTTTTTTGATTTTTGAATATTGCTAAACTTTCGTAGGCATCTAATTTTCTATTGTTATTAACTTGACTAGTTTAAGTAAGTTTAAGTTGTCTATCCCTACAAAGTGACTAATATTTAAAACATGTTGAGTCAAACTTGACTTTTCAACTCTTCCATATTTCACCTGAGCTACATGTTCTTTCAAGCATTCTAACATTAATTGATCTTCTAGTTTATCCTATGTATTTTTTATCAGAGTCGTTGCAATTATCTCATAGATCCCGGATTTTTCATTGGTTTTTATTTTATCTTTTGGGTTTCCTAAAAGATTTCGAAACTTGACCGAATTTTAATCTAGACCATTTTTAGACCTAAGCCTTTGAAAACCCTGTCAAAGCCTCTCGTCAAGATAGGTATGGTATTGCAACAACAGTTTGCTTATTCACATCTTTTTTAAATGTGGTAAAGTTTTTAAAATTAATTTTAAATATGTGTCTTCTAATCAGCTTATGAATAATCTTATCATCATATTATCCAATTATCCAGTGAATCTAGCAATTGTTTTAATTGTTGCTTTTTCTTTATTAAATCTGTTATTACTTAGAGGAAATGAGACCAAACGATGTACTAAATAATGCATGCTAGCCATTTTCTATTGGAAACAATGGTTAGAGTCACTAGTATTGTATCTAAAAGTATTTGTTTCTTTTCTATAAATATCAAATTATAACTTATTATTTTCAAAAATATAATAACATGTAATATAAAAGAGATTAATGGTTATTAGTGGTATTAGTGGTAAAACTGTCTCGTAATTTGAGTTTCACACCAAATGTGCCTTTATTGATTATTATGGGACTTTTAACAAATTTGAATAATTTGAAATTTATATTTTTAAAGTTAACTGTTTGATTTTACTGAAGTATTGGTCTATTTTTAAATATATATAAAAAAAAATATAAATTTCTCTCAAAAAAAATTACATTAAAAATAATAAAATTATGGCTACTTTTAATTGTTAAGCATTTATTCTTATTGAACTTTGTAATAGTATTCTAACTTTGAAAACTTTCTCTCAGAACTATGAAAAAAAGTTATAGAAGCACACTTCTTATTTGCGGTACCTGATGTATAAATCTCATATAAAAAAATTGTGATATCACAATTCCTAAAAATGATTATCTTTAGATAAAAAGCGAAATGTAAAAAAAAAATCCTAAATAAGAGATGTCCTAAAGTTGATGGGGACCATTTAAAATTGATAATACAGACATAAATGAGACTTCCTTAATGAACTTTTTAACAATGCTTTATACTAAAGGTAATTAATATGAAAGTATGCTTAATAATAAAAACATGCGGAAGGTAAAAATTAATTTTTATAATTTACTCAAAGCTATACTGTTGACTCCTACTACCCTAAATCAGTTAGACCATAAAGCCCCATTGTGCTAGGTCCAACGTTTTAAAGAGGTAAAAGGGAACAAGGTCGGCTTGAAAATTATTTTAAATGAAGTAAAGATTTCATGACTGTCGAACAAAGTTTCATCAAGGTAAATTATTAGTCGATCTTCATTTCTATATTATTTTATAGCCGTTAGACTCTATTATTGCTTGGAGTTTATTAATCGTCTTATACTTAAAAAAAAATTTTAAGCATAATGTTTCTTAAGCTAGATATGCTACGAGAAATATTATTTCGTCTTTAATTAGTCTTTTTCTTAGGGTAACCACAGTAGTTATTAATTGTTCTTCATACATCTGATAAATCTTCTTAATAGATCCAAATTACTCTTATCCACACGTTTTAAGGAAACGGAGTCGCTTCGTTTTCTCCTGGAAATTGTGTATTTCCCTAGTGTATCCTTAACTGTAGACAAAGGTGTTGTTTGTGAAATCACAACTCTCAGCTTCAGCATTGTCAAAGTTAAAATCTCTTGATAGTAAAGATTTAAGAACATGAATGCGTTCTTCTAAACGTGTTACTACAGTAGGACAGGTGTTACTATCAGAACCCGCCCATGGTCGCCACATTTTTGCAAGAAAATTCCACAAAAAAATAAGTTGCATCACATGCTTACACCAATAGCTTAAGGTTACCAATACTTACCAAAGCTCACTAATAGCTTAAGTTAACTCATAAAGAACTTATTTAAAACTAAAATTGTTTCACTAAATTAAATTTTTTTTATATATACTAGACCATGGGTAGGTAATTACAGACGCAAAGGTAGATATAATACTTACAGACCTAACATCTCAAATTTTAATTTGGACTAGTTTCAGGTATAAATATATAAACATATTTAAATTTTTTGCCATTGATCGTACCTGCTTAATATTTTGCTATGCAGGTAAATATTAATTTTTTAATTTGGCTCTGACCATAAATATAATAATTTTGGGTCTGTTTATGACCGTACAGATAATTAGGATTTTCACCGCCATAGGTGAAAAGATCAACGTATTGAGTGCACTATACGTAAAAATCTTTTTAACTAGCTCTTTCTTTATTATAGAGGTTTAACCTAAAGTATTAGATGAATAAATGTTATTTTAATAGAGAAATTATTCAGCTTAGGTAAGAAGCTAAAATCAATAAAATCGTTACAAATCTTCTCAAATCGATAATTTTTTTGGGCAATTTCTTTAATACACCCTTGAAAGAAAGAGAGGTAGATAGATAATGCTTACATATAAAAAAATGTTTTATTTTCAATGTAATTTTCTTTTCCAGGTCCTCCAAATTTCCGACCATGGGCGAAATTCGCAAAAGCAAGCATAAACCTCTTCTTAGTAATCGATCTACTCGGATGCTGTTGCGTCTATATAGTATTTTGCTCCGAAAACATTAAGCAAGTTATAGAATTTTATGCCAAAGATTATCCAGAATATCACTTCGATCTCCGCATGTACATGGCTCTGATGCTTCCCCTCCTGATCCCCATCAACCTGATCAGAAACCTCAAGTTCATTTCCCCATTGTCCATGATTGCTAATATCTTAGTAGCCTCAAGTATTGGCATTACTTTCTACTACATCTTTTCCGATCTTCCTCCATTAGATTCACAACCGTTTGTTGTCAGTATTACTAAATTGCCAGTATTCTTCGGAACAGCCATTTTCGCTTTGGAAGGTATTGGTGTAGTTATGCCATTGGAAAACAACATGGCCAACCCGCACCACTTTATCGGATGTCCTGGAGTACTGAACACTGGCATGTTCTTTGTTGTGGGACTGTATGCCGCCACTGGATTCTCTGGATTTTTGAAATATGGTAGCAATACTGCGGCCAGTATTACTTTGAACTTACCAGTTAATGAACCGTAAGTATTTATTCTACTCTAATTACGTTTTTGAATTCGGCATTCTACAGGGTGTTTCAGAACTATGGGATCAAACTTCTAGGGGTTGTTCAATGCAACAGTAGAATCCATTTGAGTATAGGAACCCATGTCCAGAAATGTGTCAGTACGCCACTACGGCCCTAAGACGCGTTTAAATTTAGAAAAAATAATAATTACATAAATCTGATGCATTTATTTTTACCTTTTGTATATGATACCATCACAACAATTATTCAAAATTTCTTCCTCCAACCTCATTACGCCGATTTAAACGCCGCACATGATTTCGGCGGACTACACTAAAAATTTTATCTTCGTTTTGAATGATTTCAAATGCTACTGTTATTCGTCCAATTAAGTCTAGCTCTAATTCTACTGAAGTTTCGTAGACTAAAGACTTTACATGTCCCCACAAGAAAAAATCGAGCGACGTTAAATCCGGTGACCTAGAAGGCCAAGAAACTGCTCCACCTCTGGCAATCCAACTGTGCCCAAACCGCTGAGCCAATTACTCGCGTACTTGTACAGCAAAGTGAGCCGGCGCTCCATCATGCTGAAACCACATTTGCTGTCTAACGTTTAGTGGAACATTTTCAAGCAGTTCTGGGAGAACTTCCTCCAAGAAACGCAGATAAATAGGTCCTGTTAACCGTTCCGGTAGAAGGTATGGCCCAATTAAATAATCAGCAACAATGCCTGCCCATACGTTGACAGACCAACGATTCTGATGTTTTCTTGGAAAAATTGCATAAGGATTTTCTTCGTCCCAAACATGGCTATTCCTACTATTGAAAATACTTAAAGGAGGAGGCTTCATCGGTCCACAAAACATATCGTAAAAATTTGGTTGTGCAATGATGTGATCCAGAAGCCATCGACAAAATTGAACTCTAGGTAATCGGGTGCAGTCATACCTTGAACTTTCTGGTGGTAAGTAAAGTGGTAAGGATGGAGTTGTTGCTCGTGTAGTACCCGCCAGACAGAAGCGTTACTCGTATTCGTATTCATAGCGACGTCACGTGTGCTATTTCATGGTTCATCGGCATCTCGCTGAAGCACCTCTTCTTCAAATTCGACCGTTCTTACGGTTCGAGCAACACCAGTATCATGCAACTTGGTCTTAAACATGCCTGTCCCAGCGAGCCGCCGATGAACCGCAATAAACTTTTTGTATCCAGGATGCTGTCGTTCGGGATAACGTTCATGATACAACCGCGATGCTGCTCGTGCATTGCAGATTGTTGCTCCGTATGCCAAATGCATATCTGCCAATTCTTGATTAGTAAAGTTTTCCATTAGCAATAAATGTTTAAAAATTGCAAGCTATAAAATTTTTAAACATGACATTGAGAATTGACATCGATAAGCGTTGACTTTAAACAATTTTTGTTATGGTATCATGTGCAAAAGGTAAAAATAAACGCAGCAGACCCTATTTAGGTAATTAATGTCTTTTATAAATTTTAACGCATCTTAGGGCCGTAGTAGCGTAGTGACGCATTTCCGGATATGGGTTCCTATACTCAAATGGATTCTTCTGTTGCACTGAACAACCCCCTGAAGTTTGATCTCATAGTTCTGAAACACCCTGTATTTGTGAAAACAAAACACAATTTTATTATACGCAAAATATAAAATATATATATATATATATATATATATATATATATATATATATATATATATATATATATATATATATATATATATGCTTTATTTTTAATTTTTGCTTATAATTTTCTGTATATTATAAGCATTAATTTTTAAATTAATTTATTAGGCAAGAATAGACTATCGATAAAAAAATAACAGTCTTTAATAATAAAACTTTGTTGAGATGACCTATAAATGGAGTCCTTTAATACCGTTAACACTTTTGAAAAATTGGACTTTTGGAAATTTTAAGGTATATAAGGTTAAAAAAAGAATTTATAAACCAGGAGACTGATATCCTGATGGTTTTAAAGTGACGTGTTATCAAATCCAAAATGTCTTTAAAAAACGGGTTATACAAAAACGTCTAAGAATTAACATATAACATTATTAGTATTTACTTACATTTTTTATAACCAAGTGAAAATTATCAATTAATTCGTAGAAAATTTAACTTTTTATCTGGTAGTGCTAATTATAAAATACTGTAAATCTATTGTTACGTTGAACCACTTCAATTAAGTTTATATTAGGTGCATCTAGAAGGTCACCAAATTTACTTTTCATATGTAATGACGTTTGTATTTATGTAGTCATTAAAAAGCTTATTGAGTAGTTCAGTAAGATAAAAAAGTAGATTGTTAAAAAGTTCAATTTTATACCTCTTATCTTTTATTGCTTGTTTTTAGGTTAGCCCAATCCGTCAAGGTAATGATCGCCATCGCCATTTTCTTCACCTATGCCCTCCAGTTCTACGTGCCAATGGAAATCATCTGGAAAGCTCTAAAAAACAACTTTAGTGCCGAAAGGCAGAACTTCGCCAACTACTCTATTAGAATCAGCTTAGTTTTCGTCACAGTAGTCCTAGCAATTCTGATTCCAAACTTGGGCGGCTTCATCAATCTCGTAGGTGCCGTCTGTTTGTCCATGTTAGGATTAATTTTCCCCGCTACCATTGACTTGGTCACTTTCTACGAAGAACCTGGTCTAGGACGGTATAACTGGAGGCTGTACAAAAACCTATTCCTGATAATGTTCGGAATAGTTGGGTTTCTAACTGGTTCTTATGTTAGTATAGTAGATATTATGGCATCATACAAGTGAGGAGTATATAGGGCGTTTTTCTAGCGTCTCAGACAGGGAGTCAGGTGTATGGTGGATGGGGAACCATGATACTGAGGTACAGGGTTCGCCCCGCTGGCTGGAACCCACGGGTTCAGATTTGTTTGGATTTATTAACATCAGTTTGGCCAAGAATTAATATTTTTAATGTAAAATATCCACTAAAAGATATTTGATAGTGTTTTTTTAAGTCTTTTAATTTACACATAATATTTAACAAGAGGAAATTAAAAAATTATATAAGTAAGATATTCTTGTCGTCTGTATAATATTTATTTTTTTTTAATTAATTTTTTATCTGTTTTGCGTTTTCATCACTGGTAAACTTATCTTTTCTCTTTATATATTATTAGTTTTTACAATTTAGTATATTGCAATGTTACCGTATGAATTTCATTATTAAGATTTTGTTAATTAAGTTGTTAAAAATATTATGGGTATAATTATAAGATTATCAATTTCTTTTATTTTAAATTTTAATTTATTTACATGTTTATCGCGTGTCTATTGGGTTATATAAGTAAATAATTTAAATACAATTACATACTTAAGGCCTACACGCCATAAATTTAAAATAGTGAAATGGAAATTGTGCACTATTTGATATATTTTCGCGATAATAAATTTGTAATCAACGAGCTTTAATCGCTCATATTCTGTATTATTTTTAATAAATTATGTTACAAAAATATGTAGGGATAAGGTCGAACGTACCTTAAGACATATTGCTATTTATAGCTTCTTTTACCCTAATATTATAAATTACTAAAAATATGTATTCTTGGCCTACCGTTTATCAACCGTTATCAGTAACTGAAATCTAAATGGATCATCCATATAAATAAAAAAAAGTAAAAATTTACCACCCAAATACTCCCTGTCGCTTCCAGGGGTTCAAGCTTAACCCCCATCAAAAAAATACAGCTAAATAAAAAATTCTTATTTAAGCATAAAACACCGCTTAAAAGGGACGTATAGAATGGCGCTATGCTAGCAAAAATGCTTTCAGTAAACTAGACATGGTTCAGTTTATTTAAGTATTTCTGGTTAGCATTTAAAAGTTATTATTAAGGTGTAGAGTAGACTACGTAGACGTAGTTCAATCTGTGATTTTTTTAAGCAGGTAGAACAATATAACTATTATTCGTAGTTTTCATTTTTCACTTGGGTAACATTCTTCACAGGCTATTATTTTAAAGTCAATAATATAAATTAAGAACCTCGCCTTATAATATGACAAAATAAAATATATTTTAGTACTAGAACTTATGACTTTCCAATTGACAAAACATTTTTAATAAATTAAAAAGGCGATGTTGTCACTTAAACCATTTAGCATATCGTCGATTTAGTGAGAAATCATTGGCCATCATTATTATTTATACTTTGTGATTGTGATTTTTTAGGGAGTAGACTTAAAGTAAGCTCAAATACTTTATAAGATTTTTTGAAAATCTTGGTTTCTGTAATTTCATAAGGAAATAAAATACAATATACATATTTATATATTATTAAAACAGTATTAGGGGTTCGGGAAACCAAGATTTCTTTTATAAATTAACAGGCACCTAAAGCAAATAGCTATATATTATTTTTGAAATTATAATTAAAATAAATACAATTTATGCTCCCAGTGACAATATAGAAATTCATTCTAGCAGTTATTCGACTATTTTGCCTCAGGTGTCTTAAAATGGATTTAGTTCCAAAGGAACTGTGTATATGTTGATGTTTGGTGCCTTATGAAAATTTTCTGCTTCCGTTGGGCTTTTACCAATTTTCTAAAATCAGTTGATTTTTAAAAGCTCTTCATTTGTTACAATCTTATTCGAATGAAAAATTATTTAGAATTTATACCAGAAATTATGACGATTTATCAAACAGGCTTTACAAGTTCCTTCTAACGTAAGAAAAATGACATGCACTTATAAAATGTTTTTTTTTTCTTAAATATTAATAAAATCTTGCCATTTTTTTACTGGAATCTCATTTTTATTCTTCTACTATTTTTGCTGCATGTTATTTTTCCTATTGACATAAACCTTATCGAAAACTTTGTGGCATTTTATTTTAATAAAATACCTCAAAGTTTGCTATTTTGTATTCATATTCAGGATTCATTTTCAGTATTTTTTATAGATCAACCGGTTGATTTAAAAAAAAAATGCTAACATGTCTCTTTAAAAAAAAGTACTGAAAATGCATCACAGTTTTTTATGCATGAATTAATTATTCAATCCAAGAGTATTTCAGAATTGTTTTTGTATTTAAAAAAAATTAAAGTATTTTGTAAGTATAACTTAAATTGTGAATAAACCAATTGTTTTTAAGATAAAATTGTATTATTGCATTTAATAATTCGTACCTTTGTGCCAACAATAAAGCGTTTTTAAACAAGCATTTATTTATATTTTGTCGACGCTTCGACCTTTACGAGATCATCCTTAGGTTTCTATATTATTACAGAACATTGGAGTGTTGAAAATTAATAAAAAAAAGATTAGTGCATCAAAACTTACTTAAAAATAAAAGAATACTTAGTATCGGTCATATAAACATTATTGAATAAAAATGTTAAAAATTGTGCTTAATAAATTATTTACTATTACATTGAAATTAAAAAAGGAGCAAAAAAAACAAAACACTATGTAATGTGGTACTTCTATTTAAATTAGTTGCCTGCATTAATAGAGTATAAAAAGTATAAACAAATACATTTAAGGAATATTCGGCGCATAAAATACTCAGGAGCAACTAAATTTTAATAATCGCATTATTTATGGAAGAACTATTCAATTTAATTAGTGGCAATACTACGTGAATTAAAACATTTATATGAGGTGAAAAAAATAAAAATATATTTTAAATCTGTTATAGGACATCTTCAATGTTTAGCATATAATTTATTATATTATTATCTTATAAACTGCTTACATTTCTCAATATTTTTTTTATATTAACATAGTGAGAATGTTTCTTATTTAAAATTTCATTTAGTAGCCTTTCTTAATGTGTTTTTGACTAGCTAAAATTGCAGTATGATCAAAGAAAAAAGAAATTTGCTCCTCGAGACTACGCGGCCTGCCGGGTACCTGTATGTGAAATAAAATTCAGCCTCGCAGAGTCTTTCTCTTTACTTATGCCGAAAAACTAACTTTAAATAATGAAATTTTGAGAAAAATCTTAACAAAGTATTTTCCACAAAATTTTTCCAAGCGCTGTGTGTCAGTTTTAGCTGTGATTAATTTTCATTTAGGTGTGTTGACACTTAGTAGTTTATTTTTTATTGAATATAATATATTTTTTAGGTTTCATTAGGAATAAAGGGACATTTTTAAAAAGGCAATGAATTATATTGTAATTATTGTATGACACTGAGAAGTAAACAGTAAAAACTTGCACTTGCATAAGTAGTTATTGCAATAAACCTTGTGTACACCACAAATGTGATTGTGTACACCACAAATGTGAAGGATTCTGATGAAAAGAACCTTTTGTGAACAGAAAAAGACACATACTTCCTGGTTTTATTAACAAGCCCAATATGTTTAATACTTGGGTTCAGATTCTTAAACCATGAGAATTTCAGTAATAAACGATTTTATTTCATAAACCTGGTAGGTTAACCGATATGTTAAACTGTGTTAACAGAGGTGGGGCTCTTTAATTAACAATTTACCCTTATCGTAATAAAATATATGATAGTTAACTTAGTAATGTATTTCTTAGAATGGCACAATTGTTGTGTAGTCAAATGTTATTTTGTATGATATATATATTTGAAATCAAGAAAATAATATCTTTTTATTTCTTTGAGTCTAAGGTCTATAGGACATTTCATTAAAAAAATTCTTCAGACCACGGGTATGAAGAACTGACAAGTTTTGATCACATAGAGCAACAGTTGACAACAGAATATGCTGATGGATTAAAAGTTTAAGTCTTTGATAAGACTATAATTTGGTTTATAGGTTTACCAAACTTGTATAAATGGTAATTTTTATTGTATAACTTATGAATTTTTTGCTATGATCTCTTTATATCGCAATATATTAAAACAAGCATTAATTTTAATCGCACGGTATACTAGAGCAAAATTTAAATCTGGCGCCATAATCAAGTATTTAACACAGTTTAGTTTTTGGTTAGTACTACTCAAGAAAAACTAGAAAAAATCAAAAGCCAATTATATGGCAGCCCTGCCAAGTTTTGGGGGTACTTTCAAACATACAACACAAAAAGACAACAAAATAAGAGAATTTTTGGACGCCTGCCAAACAATAAGGCTTCTGACCCAGATATTATCCCTTACAAACATCTGAAAAATCTCACCAGAGAGTTTGCCGAGCTTAATCACAAAATCACTGGCATAGTACTACTATCTATTTAGCACCTCGATGTGGAATAAAAAAATGTCAATATTAGGCCCATTTTCAAACCTGCCAAAGACCCTTCTTCATCTAGTTCCTACATACAGGCCCATTTACCAATAATATACCAAACTAATGGCATTCTCCAGTTAAAGAGCAGCGAGGCGGTGGAGTCTCTCCACTTGATGCCTTCAGAGCAGTTTGGCTTCAGATTAGGATACAATACTACCCTCCAAGTACGCTTTCTTCAAGCTACAGTCCCTTCCCCACTCATCTGCACCTCTGATATAACTCTTATTACTCCTCATATTAAACTACCCTTATATACTTATGACACTGGACCTCTATGCCCAATCATACTAAGGCCCAGCAGAAAAGATCCTTATTTTTAGACACCTCTCTCTCTCTCCTCACTTCTTATTATGATAATTGGACATTCAACCAAAGCATCAAGAATTAAAATTAATTGTCCCTTCTCGAAAATTAATGCATAACCATAACAACACTCACCTTATCATTAAAAGTACACCTATCTTTAGCATCAATAAAGTAAAGTATATTGACATTATATTTGGTAACAGGCTCTATTTTTCCCTTAAAACCTCATTTAATCTCAAAAGCGTTCCTCATCCTGCAGCACCTTTATAATTTAATTTCATCTAAAACTTTTTTAAGAACCGAAAATAAGGTGAAGATCCAGTTTAGATCAGTTTGTCGGATAAACAAAGAGAAAAATTGCAAATTATTCAAAACAAATTAAACACAGCATCCCCTAAAAATACCAGGATCTAAGTACTGCATAATATTGCAGGTGGAGCGTCTCACTGATTTGATCGAAAACATCTCTAAGAGCCTCTACTCCTTTAGGGTGCAGGCCTTAGAAACTGCATTGAAATACGATAAGATCCGTAAAATCCCGTAATCCATGGTTCAATATATAAAACACTTTGAATTTATTTTCGGGCGCTCTAAATCAATTGGAATAACCATTTACATAAAATAGCCTCTCAACCTTCTGACTGAGTCCTTTTGATTTGGCAGACCTGACTGATGTACTTCCTATAACATTACTCTATAGCCTGCCAGCGCAACACAAGCTCTTAGTAGCATGTTTTTGAGGACTTTAACTTCCAAAAAAGCGGACTTTCCGGGGCAGAACGTGTAATGGAAAATCACAGTAGAGCATACTCGCTGGAAAAGCATGCTACTGTCTTCCAGGCTAAAGTTTTTGTTTGTGAAATGCGGACAGGAAATCCTAAACTGTTGACACTGCAACATAGTTGTATCAATGCTCGCACATAAGGGGTGCTAAGAACTATAAAGACAGACAAGGTGACCTTCAAGCTCTTACTGGGGTGCATCAGGGTCCTAGAAAAACTATTAAAGAGGATCTGTAGGGTTCAGCTTGTCTGGCGATTTTATTACAGACTAAAAATTGACGATACAAATAAATAAGGGTAATAAATAAAATCACATTTTCTTACCGGACACCTGGAATTGCTGCAAATCAATTAAACCTATTAATTGATAATAACTTTTTAGGGGAAAAAGTTTTAAATTTAAAATAGCACGAAACATCCTTAAAACAATACCAACCCACCCCACCCTACCCTTCCAGCTTACATTGAAATCAAAAACAAATTCAAATGATGTTCTATCAGTCAATGTCAACGTCATTTCTGTCAGTTCCTGCCAAGCAAGATGGCCAACTAACGACTCCGATTTTCACCATACACAAGCTTCGTTCATAATATTTGCGCTCCAAAGTCCAAAGCAATAATATCATACAAATATCAAAACCTTAAATTTAAATTATTTAATCCGGGACAGCGCGTACGCAGTCCCGACTACCAAAAATTACGCGCCCGAGTTATCCGCATTAGGGATAATCGCAGAGGTCAGCCCAACCGTAGTGCAATGGAAGGGCCTCACTCCGGAGGAACCGCCTTGTTGATCACGGTAACCTCTACGCCAGGTAAGTATGCTTTACAATCGTCTTAGACTTGCCTTTCAACAAAACTTTCTAGCATGCCGCGGTAACATTATGATGCTATTGCCATCTCTTATCGATGCTGCATACTACTAGGATTTATGTTGGCGCCCAACGTGGGACATAAAAATAATAAAAATTAAATAAAATGTAATTATATTTCGAGTATTTGATACACAATCATTCATTGATCACAATCATAAATGGCAAATTAAATTTCATAATCTATTTGTTATTTATAAATAAGAAAGATATTGTATAATTTTAAAGACATAACGGAACTAACAGATCACACTAATAAATTTGTCGATATATACAAAATTAGAATATCAAATTCAGTTCTTACAGTGCACAAAATATTAACCTAAGGATATCCGTAGGTTAATATTTTATGTTACAGTGATGGCGGAGTAGTAACAAGTAACTCCCACCGTTCTCAATTTTAAATGGAAAAATGGTGCAACTAAAACTTCTCAATGCTATAGAAAGCATTTTTTAGCAGAACTTTTTAATTGCACCTTCCAAATAAAAATCCAAATTAAAGTCTCAAAGCCTAAAAAACTAGTTGCAGGAGTTCCTCAGGGCACAGTCCTTTCCCCCAAAATCTAGACCCTATAAACCTCCGATATCCTCACAACTAGCACAGTTCGCTGATGATACTGTAATATACGCTCAATCCTATTACGCCCCAGCAACTAAGGCCTTAATCTGAAGCCACCTCAATAAAACTTATCCCTTATTACAAAAAATGGAAACTGAAAGTAAACCCACAAAAAACTGAAGTTACCATCCTTTCCCGAAAGTTTTCCCATAACCGAATCCTCGACCCCGTCCTAATAAATAATACTCCTACACCTCCCAGCAAAAATATAAAATACATTGGTATCTTGTTTGACCCCAGATTATCTTTTACCCTTCTACCTTATCTTATCCAACAATAATCTTAAAAACTTTTCTTATCCAACTATATCCTATAATAAGTCTAATATCCCCCAGGTCATCCTTAAGCACTGAAAATAAATTAAAACTGTATAAAACCCATAATCCGACCAACCCTTACATTATGTAGCACCGGTGTGGGTAAGCGTCTCGGATACTCTGAGAAAAAGGCAAACAATTCAAAATAGTCCTTCGAAGTTTCTCCCAGGAACAGAACTTTCAAACAGTCTTTAACTGCCAGGAACACAAGGACCGGAGACCTGCACCACATTGCGGAGGTGGAGCCCCTCAGTGACATAATTGAAAATATCTCTGAGAGATCCTACTTCAGTAAGGTGCGGGCATCTGAAATAAGGTAAACTAGGAGCGTCACTGATGTCCGATATGACCCCCACAACCCCTCTATACACGGCCCTATTTATAAACGTCTCCCAATTTACTTTCGCCAAAGACCCTAAATTAAGCAATAACAACTCTCATTCCTACCTTCCACTACTTTTCATCCTTCAGAGACTTACTTGGCGAGATGGACCAAATTGCCGTGTTCCCCTGGGTGAGTGCGCAATCGGTCTGCCTGTGCAATAAGCTTTCCAAGCTGTCAAATTTATTGAGAGCCCTTAAGGCACACCGTTTATTGCGCTACGGTACCTGAGAACGCTAAAGGGTTTTTTTTAATCTATTTTTCCCCTAGTAATTGAAAGAATATGTCATACAAACTCGTTAAATCTTCAATTAATTTCATTTTGTTATCGTGGCCACCAAAAAGTGAGTCTAGTTTCCGTATAAAGGGACTTGCCTCGGAAACGGGAGTCTCCTTACCCCGCCACTCGATGCCATCCCTGACATCTCAGAGGCATAAGCAGAGGTTCTTGCACTGGCTGGTTTACTAGCATATCAGGAATCCTTATGATTGCACATTTGTAATGTATTATGTAGGTGTTAAATTGTAAATACTAAACGCTGTGAGAAAACTTTAAATATATTTATTCTATTCTATTCTATTTGTAATTGCATTGCTATATTCTAGTAGAGCCAAGGTTTCAACATATTTTGTAGTTATGGTAATGGTTGTGTGTAGTATAACGAGCAACATATTTCTGTACGCAAAGAGAAGGCACTCAAAAATCTACCTCGACGGCACCGTAAACACCCCAAGCTTAGCAAACTTTGTGACTGGTAGATATCATAAAAGACCTGGGGCAAAGCAGAAGAAGGAAGAACCCTAACCAGGCTATGTAAAAGAAAAATATGTTTCGTATACCTCCAAGAACTTTGTTGTGTCCTTTAACCTTTACAATAGCTCTTAGTCCAAAAGTCTTAGGGAGTTCTTCTGTCTGTCTTCATCTTATCGCTTGTTTTGCCACTTTTTTTGCACACGGTCTTTCAATCGAATAAGATGTTTGATGTCCAAGGAGAGCCTTTCCTCCTTAGGTTTACCTCAAACCTTAGTGGGTAATATAATTCGTTGCGTAAAGCTCTCTTATATGAGGTCAAAAATAAAAAAACAATGGTCTCAGGGGTGATGCGTAAGCCACTACCCATTAAAACATTATTTATTGTGATATTTAAGGACAGCCATGCTACAGCTGAGTTTGATTTCGATCAGTACCATAACGTCAAGCCTGCATGAGTTTATATATTCTACAAATATCCAAACTTGTTCATAACTATGTTTGCATTTCAACTGTCTCATTTGTCCCATGTCACCGTCCTCAAGGAGCAGTTCAGTAAAGTGATTTACTGCGAGAGTGTTCAGTTCTTCACACATTATAAAGGTCCCTTACCTGTGTGAGGTCGGCATAAGAGTCCCTATCTTATTAAGACTCTATTTCGGCACATACCTGCCGTAATTTCGTGTTCTTCAAAGCATCTCCTCCATTTCAACCTCTTGTAATTAATTAAGTTAATTACAGGAGTTTTACTTTTAGAATTCTCCAGATTTGGCAGCGATGGCATAAAGTAATTATATGCCATTGCCATAAATTTGTAATGATCCTTGCATTAACTGAATTTCCCATTATACATACACGGGCATTACGACGCTTTCCTCTTTGTTCGGCATAGCTTCGTATTTTTCTGGTCCTATCATGTAGGGAGCGAAAGGTAAATGATAAACACCTTGGTCACTTTGACGTTATGTTCCAGAGAGCTGTCTTGATTTCTTCAGAAGTGACATGGCTTTCGAGGCCGCGAAGACCAAAGCCATAAAATCTTTCTCTTTCCAGAGCGTCCGTATGAAGCTCGGTATTTTCATATAACTTAATATTGCGCCTATTGATAATCTAGTGTTCTGTAACATTCTCGGGATATACCGTTACTGACTTCTTAGCGTATTTAAGTGTCACGGCCTTTTTGTCACTTTTTTAATTTTCCTCGGAGAGTTTTAGTGTAATAGGAACTTTTGTTTAATAATAATTAGCGGTGACTTTCCATTTCTGACCATCTTTGGAGGAATGGATTGCTTATTTGTAGACTATGAAAAAGCATTTGACTCTAACGAACATAACAATCTGTGCAATGCACTTACTGAAGTTGACAGTAGTTACTCTGCTATCCTACTACATATATCTACAACCACGCAACAGTAAAGGTGAATGTATATGAAATGTGTAAGTTATATAGAACGGCAACCCAGAGGACAAGCCTTTAGGAACCAGGGACGACCACCAATCCGATGGACAGATGATGTGAAACGCCTCCCGACAATCTGGATTCATGCTGCTCAGGCTATTTACTATAATGATTGCTGAGTCTTAAGGTTTATTAATTGTCCAACAGTTTTATTCCTATCGATGAATAATCTAGCGTTGTCCTCTTCACAACTATTGTGCGTTTTGTAAAAACGCTAGTTTTGCATTTTATAGTTGCACAGTATATTATTTTTTTCCTTTAATAAGTAAAATTTAATTATTTTTGTATTTTTTATTCTGTTATTGTTATATTACAAACTAATCATCTAATTTAATATTAAATTTAATCCCATACTATAATAGTGTTGTTATTTTGTTTCCGATTTTTTTGTGATATTCATGTTTTAAAGGAATGAGTTAAAATAATACATGTACTGAGAAGTGGATGAACATTTCTATATGCGGTATGATTAAAACCTTTGGTGTGACACTCAAATTACAAGACAGTTTTTCCATTAACTAAAACTCTTTATTTTACTCTCGAGACGTTTTTAGCTAGCGATGTTAGCCTCTTCAAACAATAGATCAAAAATTAACCTAAAACTACTTACAAGTGACCTTATATACTAATGATGTATCTAATAGAGCGGAAAATGCAATGAAGCATGGACGCACAAATCTTAAATACTATAAGGAATTGGATCTTTATCCCTATAGTCCTAGGGTTGGAACCTTTGGTGTGAAACTCAAATTACGAGACAGTTTTACCACTAACCAAAACTCTTTATTTTTACTCTCGACACGTGTTTCGCTAGCGATATTAGCATCTTTGGGAAAAGATTAAAACTGATTTAGTCTTAGTCTTAGTTTTAGTCTTCTCCCGAAGATGCTAACATCGTTAGCGAAACATGTGTCGAGAGTACAAATAAAGAGTTTTGGGTTAGTGGTAAAACTGTCTTATAATTTAATCTTTATCTCTGTTAAGAATGTTTTTTTTAATATTGCTAAACTTTCGTATGCATCTAATTTTTTATTATTTATTCACTGGTTTCAGTGATTTTAAGTTATCTATCCCTACAATGCGATCAATATTTTTATAGTTTTTTTCTACTCTTTTGCTGTTATTTTATAGTTTAGGTTGGTTGATTAAATTTATTTAGGTTTTTACTTAATCTAAACTGAATAGTTTCACCTATAGATTCTAGTTTTTAGTAGTTCAATTTCTTTGATGGTCCGACTTGGAACTCCATTCAGAATATTGTATTGTGCATTCCCATTGAACTTTCAGCGTTCTCTTGAAATTATTAGTATCTAAGGGCAATGTAGATACTTGCAAGCATTTCAAAATTGTTCCAATGTTCTTAAAAAGGGACCGAGTTTCATGAAATATTATTCAGTTTTGTTATTTACTTAAGAACAATTAAACATAGACAGACAAAAGAACGCGAGTCTGGCAAAAGCTTTATATCAGAAAAAGGAATACATATTTTTTAAAATACTATCGATCTTGTAGGATTAATATCACTAGATGATTTTACTAGAAACGAGTTTGATCTTATATTGGTAGTTTTCAAGCATGTACCTATAATAAGAAATTCTTAGAGAGATATACACTGGTGGCCAAAAGTAGATTGACAAATTCCATTTTTATGGATATATTTTATCTGAAGCAAAGGAAAAACCGGTTGAGCTTATTAGTATTCAGGAATGTAAACAACATAGTTTGAAGAAACAAATTCCATAGATTTTTATTGCTTGCACTTTTTCTCAATATTTTTTTTAATCAAATTCCAATAATTTTGTTTGACTGCTAGGTGGCCAAAATTGGATTGACAAACAACATATTTATTCAGTCTCTGAGTTTTATGCGTTGGTTTCTATTGATTTGACTTTCCTTACTATTAGTTTTGAAAAATATTCACAATGCCACGTGGTATAACTTTATCGATCGATATTAAGATGCGAATAATCAACGATTATCGGAAAGGGGTTAAACAGGCGGATATTGCTCGAAAATTTTCTCTTTTGAGGGCAACAGTAAGTCAAACAGAAGTCGTGTTGACAAATTAATTTTCAAAAAAGCAAAACTTGACCCATTCGCAACTTCAAGAGAAATCAAGCTGCATTTGGAAGAAGAAGGTGTGGGTTCAGTTAATTGTCATACCATTAGAAGGAGACTTCAATATAGTGATTTAAAAACAAGACGCCCTGCAAAGAAACCACTGCTAAGTTTAAAAAACGTACGGGCGCGATTGAGCTTTGCTCGAGAACATAGTCACTGGACAGTCTCCGAATGGAAAAAGGTTATTTTTAGTGATGAATCAAAGTTCAATTTGATTAATTCGAATGGCAAAAGATATGTTAGGCGTCCTGTGGTACCATACCACCATTGGGTCCATACCAAAGGTATGATCCCAAATATACGGTGTCCACAGTCAAGCATGGAGGTGGTTCCGTGATGGTGTGGGGATGTTTTTCGGGCTATGGGATGGGTCCACTACACTTGACAGAAGGCACGATGGATCGTTTCATGTATAAAGACATACTGCAGGATGTTATGGTACCTTACGGTGATGAAGTTATGCCACTCAACCACTAATTTCAATATGATAACGATCCGAAACACGCATCCAAGGTCGTTAAGCAATGGTTGACCCAAGAAAAAAATAATATTATCAAATGGCCGTCACAGTCACCGGACCTAAATCCGATCGAGAACATTTGGGATTACATTGATTGTCACATCGGATGTAAAAATTTCAAAAATAAACAAGAACTTTTTGAAGCTTTGAAGGCATGCTGGATGATCCATTGACACGTCCTATATTGACAATTTAATTGGGTCAATGCCCAAAAGGTTGGTGGAAGTGAGAAGAAATAGAGCCTATGCAACGCATTATTGAATAAAACCCTTTAAATTTTGTCAATTTAATTTTGGCCACTTGAAAATTGTTTAGTTTTTATTTTGTTTTTATAAAATTGGGTATTATGAATAAATAGTTTAAATATAATTAAACATTACAAATAGGCTCCGTTGTTTTTTAATCAGGTACTGTCCCACCTAATTTATCATTTCCTAAACCGTGATATAAACAAATTTAAAAAATAAGTCGTTGTCAATCTACTTTTGGCCACCAGAGTGTATCGGACGAGAGCTATATCAAATAAGCCTAAAAGATCTAATATCTAACAATGCTTAATTAAAAATTTTGCGCCAAAACCGTACTTCTTTAAAATCAACTTAGCTTAATGATTAATGTCATGAAAAGTAAAAGAACTGGTATATTTCGGCAATAAACAACTGCTGTAATCTGACAATATTCCAAAATAGGACGAAAAACAAAAGAGTAATTTTCCACTAAGCCACTAATACTTCTATTTCTTAATTTGACTTAGATTAACTAATCATCACCAGTGATCAACATAATTTTGTTTGAATATGTTTCCCTTATATCTTGTGAAAAAAAATCAAATCTTAATACTGGTACGCTGCAATTTTGTTTTTTCATCCAGTCGTTGACCAGTCACACCTGCAGATTTACAATCATGAAAATCAATACCACGATTACGATCGAACGTTATATCTTCAACTTTACCCAAACCACCGTAGAAAAAGACGTCTCGATCTGAAATCAACCGTGAAAAAACATCTGCCGCTTGCAGATTACTCAGACGATTCACTTGACAGCCTTCGTCGATGACGTAACCCAAATACCTTCCCCACGCTGCCTACCAGTACCAATACCACCAACCAACGCCAACTTTGTTTTTGTCTTTACGTTAGCAGCCCGGTTACCTTTGTATGGTAAAGGTTGAGTAGCGCGAACGCGAACGTAATCTTACGTCCACCTACGCACTATTTTGGTTACCAAAGTGACCAGATGAAAGTAAAAGTGAAGAGTTATGGTGTGGTGATAACAAAGTGAAGTTCCTTTAACTTCTAAAGAGCTCAAAGACCTGTCAATGGCTGTATAGTGTTTAACACGGTAGGTATGATAGGAATGCAGTTAAGAATTCACATATTCTATTGTATTATTTTTTTCATCCTTATTTAGAGTAGAGCCGTGGTGATTCGCTTACCATTTTGGGAATATATGTGATAATTGGTATTCAGGGAAGGACATTTTGGAGGACGACAGTATTGTTGTCACGGTTCTAAAATTTATTTTTGTAACAGGTTCTATATTACGCCAAGGTTAACTATAGACCTGTAAATTGTATCAAAGAAAATAAAGAATTATTTTTTCGGTTTTCTTTTGAAAATTTTATGCTTTAAAAAAATATTGTAAGGAAAAATTAGAATGGCCTAAGTGGACTTAAAATAGACTGAAATAATTGCAAAATTATTATAATTTGGTAGTGTTAGAAAAGCGAAAATAAATTATGATGGCAACAAAATGTTCGACAAGTAAAGGTCAAAATGTGGTAAATGCATTATGTATTTTATTAAGCTAAGCCGATTTTATCTACAAATTTTTACAAATTAACGGACTTATAGTGTAAATTATTAACTAATTGCACTAACAAATTTAAATCGCAGTACAAAAAATGTTACATATATTAGTCGAGAAATTGAAGTACTTTACATTTGCTGTACTGCACGTTGCACTATTGAATTTTAAAGCGTGAATATTATTTTTTCTAACCTGTTACGGCTGTTTATACTCCTCCTGCTCCATTAAATGCTTTTGTGGAGGCAATACAGCAGTAAACCGTAGGGATTTATTTTTTATTATATTTAAAAACAGACCGATTCCTTGCGAAAAAACAAATTTAAATGTGGATTTGAATTTTGAGACATCTTCGAGATTGTTTGTAGTGCCCGGTTGGAAAATAAAAAAACTGAGTGTGGGCCATAAAACTGCTGCCAGTATTTGGAAAAAACACGAGTACAAATATTTCAGATATCTCAAGACTCAAGGAGATATTTCCCTTAGACCAGTGCCAAGAAATGTAATTTTGTGAAATCATGATGGAAAAAGCAAACAAAAATATCTATTTTATGTAATATTCTATTTTCAGATTAATTTTCCTTTCCATTATATAAGAATCACAATCCTTTTATTGTTCGCTATCGTTCTCGGAGAAATTATTACAGAAATTTTCAATGCCATACTTTACGTCAAAAATTAAATATTTCAGCTGGTATTTTGGGCGATCATATTGTATTGATCCATTTTTATTGATGTACTTTAAATGATCATAAATAGAATGAGTTGCTGCAAAGCCAAGTTGACTGGAAACCAAGTATCCTAGATCTCCAAGTATCTTAGATCTCCAGATTTGTCCCAAATTACTTTATTTATAATATATTAATATATATATACTAATAAGATTATCCATTTACAAACATAAATTTAGTAGGCCAACAAGTTTAAAGAAATTTCGGGAGAAAATTCTTTAATCTGCCAGTCCCATTTTTCCAGACATTCAGGTACTAAATAGCTTTTATGATAGGTTAAATCATCATTTAGTTCATTTGTTTATTTAAAAACTTCTTTTTGTATGAATTTATTACTATTTATTATTATAATTTTTGCAATGAGTAAGCTTATTTTTATTAGAATAACGCTTTAGTTTTTATTATCCAATATACAGCAAAATTCGCTAAGTAAATGTCTTTCGTGGCGCACTCTTTTTGTAAATATTGGTAGCAGCGGAATTCACCTCTCTTAGCTGTAAATCATATAACGCTTGCGACAGGTTTTTATCAAATGGAACATTACTATGTATATTACTAGTCTTTAAAGTACAGCTAAAATATAGGGCAACGCAACACAGTTTGTAAATCATTCTTTTTAAATAAATTCTTTCAAAAAAATGGTGAAATAGAAATTTTTAATACGTGAAATCAAATTTTTTAGAAAATCATCATTTCTTTCTATTTTAGGCAAAATAAAATCCTTCTTTAAATGAACGAAATAGTGACACTCTTTTGATCCAGTGACGTACAATGAAAATTGCATTTGAGTGTAATAAAGATGGATCTGTTTCACTTCTTTTTTTGAGAATTAACTATTATATAGTGTACATAAGAAATATATAATTCGTAAAAGAAGTTCTAAATTTTCGCTACTTGCGGGACATTTTATTTTGACAAGGCTAAAATTTATTGAAAACTAGCTTATCTGGACTACAAACTAAGAACGGTGGTCTCAGATATATACTACCAACCCAGATTCATAAATCTTCAAGACCGTTTCTTAAAAAAGTCTTGCTTTAGCTTCTAGCTCTGCTTTTATGGCATGTATCGATTATTTCGAAACTGCCGCGGCAATTTATTAAGACTTTCCAGTTGAGTCTTAATTGAATGACCTCGTGCTTTGCTGTTATGTGAGTGTATTGCCCTGTAATTCACCTTGCAGTGTCAGCTTGCCCCACTAAACTCGGAAAAAAAAATTCTATTTGTCTTCATCAACAACCACGTTTAAATTATAAAAAGATGTATAATGGTCAGAGCAAGTTACAATTTCAAAATTTAAGCGATGATCACCAGTTAAGAGTTGTATAAGCATGATATTGTAAAAAAATTTCATTCAGTAGCAAAGAATATAAAAAGTTCTTTGAAAATTGTGTATCTCCCTCTCGAGCAATTTTCAATGCTTCTTTTTCATGTCTTAAAGCAGCATTATTTGAATGATCGCAAGTTTTTCCAATGAATGTCTTTGGTCTTGTCTAATACACTCGCTCTTCAAATGAAAAAAATTTCTTCGGTTTAACTCCAACGGCCATACGCTCTTTATCGATATTTCTTCTTTTGATCATTTCATCAATTGTGCAACCTTTTTTGTATAACTCCAGTTGTGCTTCTGAGGACCGATTCCAAACCACAGGGAAATCTGTTTTGGACCGAGTATTTTCTATATTTACGTACACACACACAGTAGCTGCATGCTACATAATACATAAGTATAAAGTATGTATGTATAATTTATAAACATAAATGTATCATGTATAAGTCTCTATAGTGTTCACAAAAGAGGAATTTTATTTTGATATAAAAAAGTGCCTCAATGCCAGGGGAGTCAAAATTATAATTTTTTTCGGGTGCTAGTTGCCAATGGGGTTTTACGCAAAACTCTTCCTTAAATAAATACAGAATTTTCTCATCGCTCTTTACAAACGTCGCTGACATGGTGACTGTTCGACAACTTTATTCCTTTGCTTATCGATTTTTGTCGGAAACAATTTATTTGGACTTATTGGAAATTATTTTATATGCAAAACACACATGCTTTTGGGTTTTAATTAAAAGAAAATTTTAAATGATTGCAAAATAAAAACACGGTTACTTACACTTCAAAAATGCAATAGGAGCTAATAGATGAATCTCAGTACTGGATAAAAATCTCGCTAGATGTCGCTTCAGTGGCCGCCAAGAGATATTCACATAGCGTATAAATACTTTGAGATAACCATTCTATGTGGGTTATCTTGATGTATGCCAGACCTGTACCAGAAAAATAAATTAGAAATGTCTGAATTTTAGCATTAAATCCTGCAAAATTGTGTTGTAAGTGTTATACTTATGACATTCATCAGTCAGATGTTTACTAAGGCTGTACTAAAAAAAGACAATGTAGGGTTGCCACATTTCTCCTTTAAGCACCGTTCTATGCATAAAGATCGATACCCCAACTTGTATATTATATTTTTGATATTGACGTGGAAAGGAAAAAAGTCATAATGAGCCATAACTCATAATGTGGTATATGTTCCTTACAAATACAAATTCTTTATACAATAAATGTTTCCTCTTGCATGTATTTTAGAGCGTTATACAGGGTGTTCCGTTGATCATGTTACAAATTTCTAGAGCAGATAGAAAACGTCAAAAGAAAAACAAAAGTTCATATAAACATAGGTCCGGAAAAGCTTCCTCAGGGAGCTAGAGCTCTTTGAAAATAACCTTTAAAAACTAGTTTTTTTTAATAGCTCCGGAACTACTTTAGCTACCGCAATCAATTTTAGGAGGTAAATTATTGTTAGTACGTTTATTCTTTTGAACCTACTAAATAAAAAAAATATTTACCAGGGGCTTCAGAATCAGGGGGGTATTTGGTAAATTTAGGCCCATTTCTTTAAGACCTAATTTCTTTGGGCCCGTGTGGGCATTAGATTATGATGTTTCTATGCTTTTTACATAAAAAAGGTGCTCTTAGTAAAAGTCGGTAAATATCACCGTTTTGGTGGAAATTGACTAAAACCAAACTAAGATACAGCACCTGAATTAATTATTTTAATAATAATAATAATGCTAATTCATTGCCACTGTCAGTATTTTTTAAATTTGTCACTGTCAGTATTTTTTTACATGATATTAATTCCCTTTTTATTACGGTTAAGTAATGGAAGATTACACTTTTGCTGAATACGCCGATATTCTTTTAATTTATGGGGAAGTTCGATGTAATGGTAGAGCTGCTTCTCGACTATATGAAGAGCGGTTTCCCGAAAGGCGAATCCCAGCTCACACACTTTTTGAAAAGGTCAATCAACGGCTCAGGGAGACTGGCTCCATTAAAGAAAAAGGCAAAGGAACATCCGAATCCCGGATTTTGAGGAAGAAGTGCTTCAGCGATTTGAAGATAACCCATCAGTAAGTACTCGAGCAGTAGCTGATGCGATGCATGTAAATCATGTTAGGGTATGGAACGTTAATGAACAGCTTCTTCGGCCCTACCACCTGCAAAAGGTGCAATCATTAGGACTTAATGATTTTATGCCCCGCATGAATTTTTGCCAGTGGTTTCTTGACCGGTGTACAGAAGAACCTCAATTTCCAAAATATGTCCTATTTTACTGACGAGGTTTTATTTGCAAAAGAAGGCATTTTTAATTCTAAGAATAATCATGTGTGGAGTGAGGAAAACCCTTATGGTATTCATTTTAGGAGCTATCAACATAAGTTTTCGGTCAACATGTGGGCCGACATTGTTGGAGAACGCTTAATTGGTCCAATTATGTTGCCTCCTCGTTTAACGGGAAATATTTATTTAAATTTTTAAGAAATGTACTGCCAGAATTATTAGATGATCTGCCCCTAAATATACGACAGAACTTATGGCTACAACACGATGGAGCGCCAGCTCATTTTTCACTTATTGTCCGCGAGTTTATAAATGAAAATTTTGGAAGGCGCTGGATTGGCCGTGGAGGCTCTGTCACCTGGCCAGCGCGCTCACCAGATTTGAGACCCTTAGATTTTTTTTTGGGGGCATATGAAAAGTCTCGTATATGAAACTCCAGTCGAGTCAGAAGAAGACCTGGTGGCCAGAATTTCCGCAGCTGCTGAAGTAATCCAAACCACGTCTGATATTTTTAACCACGTCAACCTTAATATGGTGCGTAGATACAATAAATGTATCGATCGTGGCGGCCGGCATTTTGAGCAATTAATATTTTAAGTTTATTTTTGTAATACCAATCTTTAATAAAATTTGTTTACGTTTCTAAAATTGTTAATTTGTTGGTTTTTTATTACACTTAAAATCATTTAAACATTTTATGCCTCAAGGTAATTAAAGTGACAGTTAATTAATTTAAGTACCAATTTAATAAAGTGGCTACCTTAACTTTTTTTAAACATTTATTTTTTATTTACACCAGATTTTTTTTTTATTGTTTATTAATAATAATAGGTAACTCATTTTTGTATCTCATAAATTGCTTTTCGTCAATTTTCACAAAAACGGTGATATTTACCATTTACCGACTTTTACTAAGAGCACCTTTTTTATGTAAAAAGCATAGGAACATCATAATCTAATGCCCAAACGGGCAGAAATTAAAGTCTTAAAGAAATAGGCCTAAATTTAGCCTAAATACCCCCTGATTCTGAAGCCCCTGGTAAATATTTTTGTTATTTAGTAGGTTCAAAAGAATAAACGTACTAACAATAATTTACCTCCCAAAATTGGTTGCGGTAGCTAAAGTAGTTCCGGAGCTATTAAAAAAAAGTAGTTTTTAAAGGTTATTTTCAAAGAGCTCTAGCTCCCTGAAGAAGCTTTTCCGGACCCATATTTATATGAACTTTTGTTTTTCTTTTGACGTTTTCTATCTGCCCTAGAAGTTTGTAACATGATCAACGGAACACCCTGTATATAGAAAAAAATCATATTGTGCTATAATCAATATTTAAGAGTCTACTAAATTTATCTTAATTATAATAGTGATGTGCAAAATTAAAAATGACAATATTACTTTCAGCTATATTAAATACGTAGGTAGAGCTAACAGTAAGACTTTTCAATTAAAATATGAGAAATCCTATATAGACAAATTGTAGTAAAATGTAGATACTAAAAAAAAATTATAGGGTATTATATCCTACCATCACGAGAGCTATCCTGTTGAGCCTTCCTAAAATATGTTTCATATTTTCATGTAAAATTTGTGGTTTTCAACACAATTAAATGGAATTTTTATTATTTGAATAATTAAAATTAAATTCAGGTCTCCAATAAGTATTTAAAGTAAACATTTTCACAAAACAAGAATAAATTTGTAATTATCGGATAACAACTAACATTTCCGCCGATATATTTATTCTTCACAAACAGTACGTACGACATTTCCTGAAAAAATCCAACATTATAATAACTTATATGATAGTTTATTTAATTTAACGAATGTTGTTATAAGCGCTGATATTTTTTCGTATTATATCAATCTGTCTATAATTTCCCTTGAGGGTTCTTTTGAAGTCAGCAGATAGCCGGTAGCCACTGAGGGTCAAATCTTGAGAATAGGCTGGGTGGTCAAGCAAGTGCAATTCTTTTAATATGACCATCGATATAATGCATTGTTTTGATCAAGCTGAACTTTTTCCTTTCGTATTTGAGAAGGCTATTTTTTTTTAGTTAGACGGAAAGCTTTGGCAAGTATTTTCTAGGAGTTAATACTAAAAACTTTTGGTAATAAATTGAAAAATACACTGTAATGTAAGTAAATCATCATTATCAATCCAATATTTACATTTTTGATAGTAACATGATTGTCGTAATTTTTGTAAATTTAATAATTTACAGCAGATTTGGGAAATATTCTTGTCTGGTTACATTAATTCTTCTTTCATTAAAATCATTATTTTGCGTGGACTGAATACAGAAGGATTTGCTTATATAATACAGAAGGATGCTTTATATAAGAAATATTACAATATTTTATTAAAAAGAAGATAGGCCTTTATAGATTAGGCCCAGATCAATAGGCCTTTCAAATTATTAGGCAAGCATTTTGTTATACAGCTTAGGCTCTAAATATTTTTGTCTTTTAGCTGCATTATTGTATCTGGTTTTAAGTATGCATAAGTTGCTGTTTCCAAAACTTCTCATTTCAACTATATAGCTGTACAATACTAGTCTACAAAGAATTGGTAAAATGAATAAAAAAAATGAATATTCTTAGAAGGGAAATATATGTAGAATACAATTAGATAATAAATTAATTTTTATATGATAACTATTAAATATGTGCACTTTGATAAACATTATAATAAAGGAATAGCTTAATTTCGTTTTTGGCTGTGATTTTGAAATAAGTAGATAGCTTGACAGCTCCCCATAAGAAAAAAAACGCACATAGCCAGGTCAGGTCAAACGTCAAGTTTCAGCTAAATGTTCTTTTTGAGTAGCAGGTAGAGCCCGAGGTAACAATATTATTAAAATTTGCTGAACAGAGCAAGAGCTCTCTAGTTTCTTTAACATTTTTGTCAATTCAAGTAGTTAATGGACGATTTCGGTAATGAGCCTTAAGATGACGATCGGTTTTTTTTTTGCAAAAATGCTTCATAATTTTAATGAAAACTGATGACGAACGTATAATCAAGATATTCGCAACTGGAGCAATTTAATTGTTGAAACACAAAGGTATACAGTTTTGTGCAGAATTCAACCAAAACAAACCAGCAAGAATCAAGGCACAATTTACACACGCCACTGGGCATTTAAGATAGATAAAAGATAAGTTCCGTATTTATGAGTGCCTTTTCCTCTTCCTCGTTTTAAACAAAATTGTAATCGGGTTTCAAGTAACGGTACCCCAGCATGCCTGTCTCGAGGGAAATTGTTGCTGCAAAAATGACTTTTTTACGCCAAAGAACCGTTCAAATAGAAGTTTTGCGTAATCGTGTTACCGACAATAATATTTCAGACGGGAATTGTGCACCATTTTTTAGATAAAATTTTATAATTCTTTTATTATGGATTATTTTTAACATAAATCTAACCTGTAGGTATTTTTTTTTTAAACTAAAGTAAATTTTCCTCAAATCCATAACAAGAGATACATATCTTTTTCGAATACAAATAGCCAGTACGTTCTTTAATAAATTTAATTATTAATAAGCTAACTAAGTTATAGATAAAAAATATTACTTAATAATTATAAATTACTTAATAGTGGATTACAGTGATGAATTATTTCCTGAAGTAGAAAAGGAAGAAATATTTTATACTCGTTCAAACATAATAAGATCATTTATTTTTAATGAGTTTTATAATTTTTTATGTACATCGGTACAGTTTTAATGTTTGTTTTAATAACGGTACTACGTAAAATATAATTACTCCACGACATATGACATGGATGCTTACGGAAGAGAACAGAATAATTACTAAAATTTTTAAACAAGTTTATTATACTTTACTGACTAATATTGTAGTAGACTAATATTCTGATAAGTATTAATTTTATTCTTGAGTTTAGTTGTGGGATGGGATCGAAGGAATAAACACAAACGTCACTTTATGTACTGGCCAACGTTTCGCAATAATTTTATTGCTTCATCAGGGCCCTAAGGTAACAAAAAAGACACAATAAAAAAGGATTATTATATATAAACAAAATTTAACTTTTTGGGGTTATGTTGATACCACCAAAAAAGAAAAAAAAAACAGAAAAACAAAAAAAAAACAACAAAATCTTAGATTTGAATTAAAAAAAACACACAACAAAAAAAAAAAAAATTATAAAATTGCTTACATAACAGTGTGATTTTACTTGTCATAAAAAATCATGTTTACAGGACACACAGGTAACATAGAATATATAAAATATTGTTTTTTTAACAAAAACGGTTTAAAATGATGGGTTGTATCACAGACAGTTGCTTTAAAATTGATTCTACGGTGTACAATAATAATTTAGCATCTAGCCAGAAAAACCGGGTATGCGAGAACACAATAGACGCATTCTTCTTAGTGATAAGAACCAAAACAGAAACGTTGGCCAGTACATAAAGTGACGTTTGTGTTTATTCCTTCGATCCCATCCCACAACTAAACTCAAGATTTCAAACCTATAGGATCGCAACTAGAATTTATTGAAGATTCAATCTGGGTGCAACACACAAGACCTGCAGGCAAGGTAACAAAATGGGTTTCTTTCACGAAGTTAGACAGCTACATGGTGAACACATAGTATCAGATTTGAAACTTTGGGCAACTAACAACCGTAAACTGGCGAGTTATGAAAACCGAAAAAAATTTTTACTTAGATGTCGTAGTAATAATGTTCTACCTAATCATATTCTACAAACCTCAAAATGTTTAGAAAATTTAATGTTAGATAACAGCCCTTTTACTAACAAATTTCATAAAGTTCTACTTAAATTTCAAAAATCCATTATTAACTTAGAAATCGAGCATAGTCACTGGAAATGCAATAAAATTAAACAATCAATTAATACTTTAAAAAATACAGTGCATGGTAATATTTCTAATGAAATGTTCCAAACTTTCTGCAATTTTCAAGATCGTTTTTTTAATATCACTTGCAATAAATTAAAAAATAATCAAATAAAAAAGTTCAAATCTTTACTTAGCAAACAACGTAATGATAGTTGCATGTCCAGTTACAATGTTAATGATAAATGGATTATCAATTTAACAAATATAGACATTCCGAATGGTGTAAAATACCTATTAAGTTTAGGAGATAAATTTAATTTTTTCTTACCCCACTAACAAAGTGCCAATCGAACAGCTGATCATAGACATTGAATACATTTTTGAAAAATTTGATGAACCAACTAGGATTGACTTGCGTAATAGGTGTATAAATATTATTACAAACTATATTAAGTCAAACAAATTTTGCAAAAATACTAACAATAATTTCAAGAAAAGTACAAGTAAAACTATACAATTTATACGTAACCATAAAGAGCTTGTAATCACGAAAGCAGATAAGGGTAATTGCACCGTAATCCAAAACAAGTATGACTTTGACCAAAGGATAGTTAATGCTCTCAATGATACTGAAACTTATAAAAAATTAAATAAAAATCCTACCATGAACATTCAAAGTAAAACTAACAAAATTATATCACAACTTTTTGATAAAAAAATGATATCGATTGAACAACAAAAATGGTTAAAAATTAATAATGGTGTCGCTCCCAAAATCTATTTTTTACCAAAAATTCATAAATTGGGGACACCACTACGACCCATAGTCTCTTTAACTGGTTCCCCTCTTTACAATTTAACAAAACTTTTGTCCAACATTTTACAACATTTTTTTTATAAAAGATGAACGATATGTGAAAAATTCTTTTGATTTCGCTAATTACATTAAAGAGCAAACAGTCCCTGAAGGTTATATTCTTGTATCGTTAGATGTTGTTTCTTTATTTACTAATATACCGGTGGACCTAGTAACTGATATAATCACCCAAAAGTGGCATCTTATCCGGCCTAATACATCGCTAGACCTTGAAACAGTTGTTTTTCTTTTTAATTTTTGTATTGAGAATAATTATTTCCAACATGGTGAAAATTTCTATACCCAAATTTTTGGCCTAGGAATGGGAAACTGCATGTCCCCAATATGCTCAGACATTGTAATGGCACAACTACAAGATCATTGTATTTCTGAACTATCTTTTAATGTACCTTTTTTCTGTAGATACGTTGATGACATAATCACGGCAATTCCAAATAAAAAAGAAAACGAAATTCTATCAGTCTTCAATAGTTTCCATCCACGTTTACAATTCACTATCGAACAAGAAATTAACTGTAGTCTTCCATTTTTGGATGTTAAAGTCATAAGATCCACAGATGGTACCATAAAAACAGATTGGTATCAAAAACCAACTTTTTCAGAACGCATTTTAAATTATTTTTCAGAACATCCTATGACACACAAAATAAATGTAATAAAAAACCTAAAACATCGGAGCTTGAGACTTTCTAGTCCAGAATATCATAAAAAAAACCTTCATTATGTTCAGACAATTTTAAAGAAAAACAACTACCCCCTATCAATTATTAAAAAAATTATTAAAAAAATAATTAACGACACCGAGAACATTACTCAAAATATTACACGAAACAATGAAAATAATCAATTGGCTTATTTCAAGATTCCTTACATTAACACACTTTCTCATAAAATTAAAAAGACCATACAATCAAAATCTGATGTTATTAAAATCTCAGAAAGAAGTGAAAACTCGGTAAGAAAACATTTCTTTACGAAGCTTAAAACTAAAGACGCCTTTGATTTACATTCTAACATTATTTATAAAATACCTTGCTCTGGGTGTGATGTGTGTTACATTGGTCAGACGGGTAGATATTTGAGGCAGCGCCTATACGAACATGAGTATGATTGTAGGAATTTAGCCCTTAAAAAAAACCCTACTGCTTTAGCTGAGCACAAAATGAATACAGGACACAATTTTAATTTTGGCAAGACTACAATTATGGGCCAACAGCAGCTTTTTAAAAAGAGACTTCTAGCCGAAATGATAAACATAAAAAAACATAATAATGCGGTAAATAAAAGAACGGATATAGACAATCTAAGTTCTTCTTATTTTAATCTAATAGATCAAATCAAAATGTAAACTTTTGGGACTGTTTTGGTTCTTATCACTAAGAAGAATGCGTCTATTGTGTTCTCGCATGCCCGGTTTTTCTGGCTAGATGCTAAATTATTATTGTACACCGTAGAATCAATTTTAAAGCAACTGTCTGTGATACAACCCATCATTTTAAACCGTTTTTGTTAAAAAAACAATATTTTATATATTCTATGTTACCTGTGTGTCCTGTAAACATGATTTTTTATGACAAGTAAAATCACACTGTTATGTAAGCAATTTTATCATTTTTTTTTTTTGTTGTGTGTTTTTTTTTAATTCAAATCTAAGATTTTGTTGTTTTTTTTTTTGTTTTTCTGTTTTTTTTTTCTTTTTTGGTGGTATCAACATAACCCCAAAAAGTTAAATTTTGTTTATATATAATAATCCTTTTTTATTGTGTCTTTTTTGTTACCTTAGGGCCCTGATGAAGCAATAAAATTATTGCGAAACGTTGGCCAGTACATAAAGTGACGTTTGTGTTTATTCCTTCGATCCCATCCCACAACTAAACTCAAGATTTCAAACCTATAGGATCGCAACTAGAATTTATTAATTTTATTACTCGAACGATGCAAGACAGGATAACAACATAGATAAAACGAACACCTAAAGACTAAATCCATCTTCTCCCATAGAATAAAATTGAATTATTCTTAATATTTTGGAGCACACTCTTATATTTTTCAAATATTTTAGAGACATTTTATATGTATATATAAATTAAAATGGTATATATGTATATACAGTACAAGCTCGGTAACATGAACACAAAAAAACCAACCCTAGTTCATACTACCGATTGTTCACATTATGGGATGAGGATGATTGTGTTTTTTTTTGTAAAGATACTAAATTATAAGTTTCAAGCCTTTGTTTATTTACTTAGTATGTATTATTTATAATACCTATGTATTAAAAAATACCTACAAAATTTATTTAAAAAAAGAAGTAATTTTTAATTGCTTCGTTTTAGATATTGTATTTATAATTACAGCTTTTTCATAAAGTTTTTTAAGGCATAAAATGTCGTCAATATTAACAAAGTTTTCTTGTGCCCATTGCATGCATAGCTTTAATGCTTCAATGGCTTCAGAATATCTTATTTTAGGCTTTGGATCTTCAATGACCTGACAGTCTCAGAGTGACAGAGTATTCCATGTCTTTCAGACAATAACAGTAATTTTTTATTTTATTTCAAGCATTTCACGCTTTTTTGTTTTTGAGGTAATTAGATTCATTAGTTTAATCTTTTTGACGTAATTTTTTCCCATTGAAGTTAGTTTAACTTTGGAGTCGAAAACTTTTCCTGATTTGCACGCTGTTGGAGCCACATATTTTCGTCTTAAGTATTTGAAGTAGTTTTTCATTTTATGTTCTCCATTTGAAATAATTTAAGTTTGTTCTTGATTTCAAGTCTCTCTAGTAAATAAAGTATAGTTCAGGCATGTTTCTCTCGCAGCCAGTTCTTTTTTTGTCCACTGGATTAAGAGACATTTTCTCCCAGCTGCTATTAACTATTACACGAAATTTGAATTTCATTTTAATTTAAAAATTTCAGAAAATTTGCCGTAATAAAAGTACAATTCATAACTTCTAAGACCATTAAATAATTTTTCACTTGGAACTAATACAAGATCCTAAAAAAAGAAACCTTGCGTCTACGGTAATAATTAATAACTGTAATAAGTTTGAAGAAATTCAAGATAATTTTAATTTGTTAAACTAAATTATGTTACTTTCACGTAACCAGCCGATCGATTGCATCTTATTAATTATAAGGTTATGCAAAAACCAGTTTTTATTACATAAATGAGATAATGCGAGCGCTGGTGACCTTTTTTGATCATAACTGCTGTTTTTACTCATCTAAGTATATGATTTGCACATCAATATTAATTTATTTAAAAGAGGCTTGTAATTATGCATAAATTACTATGGATCAGCGATTTTGTGCCACTTTAACATCATTAATTTAAGATCCGGAGCTCTTTAGTTTTGACAGAAAATTTTCCAAGGCTACTGAAGTCTTAAGTGAAGTTAAAAGTTAAAAATAAAGGTTCAATGAGTTTTGATTGCTCTGGAGTTGAAGAGGTTTTAAGAACATGAGACATTACTTATCAGCTATCGGCTGTATATGCGGGAGTAATGTAGAAGAAATTTTGGCTGTAAAGTGAAAAGGTGGAAAAAAGATTGTAATTTCGTATTAATAATGGTAATTATTTTTAATATAAATTTATGTAAAACGCTTTAAATCAAAGTTCCACTGAATATAACGAATTAAATATATTAATAGTTTGTAGTTTTGACAAAAACGGTTTACAGGCTACTGAACTAATGAAACAAGATACAGAAAATTAACGGAGTTTCACTATTAGTAATTTTATTGTGACTATTTGAATATCACAAATTTGCAAATATTCTGTCAGTTTTTTTTATTAACTACTGAAAATAAGGAGAATTCAATCCTTTCGGTATTTAAGAAAATATAGGTTATGAGGAGTTTTAGAACTTCGAAACTAGAGAGAATAATATTCTACTTAAATATAGTCATAATATTCGATCACTGACACTGCTTATATGAGAAAAAAATATAAACCAAAAGGAAAAGTCAGCCTGCAAAAGTTACGCTATGGTTACTATGCACACTCGGTAAATTTCTTCCTTAGTTGCCAAACAAAATATTATCAACATGCAATACAAGAGTGTTAAGCTAAAGCGAGAACGACAATGCTGCACCAATTTGTCTAATCCCACTTGCCCTTGGTGATATCTGCGTCCAAAATGAGTAGGACGATAGACTCTAGTTAGTACAAAGGATGCGACCATTATCTTTTTAACTTGTAACCACAAAACACAAAGAGGAAAATTTCCTTGAAATTGGAAATTCCTTGGTTTGTTTTCTGTGCTTGTAACTTAGACTGGAAGCCTCGAACCACAGATGTGCTCGAACCGCTGTACTCAAGAAAAATTACCCGACACATTTACATTCATTCGTGAAATAAATAATCCGATATAACGTAATCCAGAAATTATAATTCTTATGTACATAGTACCATAGACTGGATTTCTAAGTGATAGTATTTATAACCATTCAATTTAAGTATAGTGATGATAACAACATGCTAAGGGTAGATAAAGAGACTATAGAATCGTAAGTTACATTTGTGCTTCACGTTGGTAGCCAGGACATGATTATATATATATATAAAATATAATATATATATATATACACTTCTTTCTATCAAGTCGAGATCCGATCATATCGTGGACTACCTGAGATCCACCTGAAGCCCTTAATATATGGAAGCAATAATTTGTTAATATATTTAACAAAGTGGTTCAATTAATGGGATCATGAGAGGGGTAGATTTTTTCAACCCCTTTATATATACCATGTATATATATCAACCCGAGATCCACTAAATATATGGTGAAACTCGAGATCCGACCTTGTATATCATTAAAGTCACCGCATAACGCGAGATCCAACGATGTTGCCAGTTCAAATATTGCCATTTTGTAAAACAAAATTAGGTTTTGTTAATCTTTTCTGTTTACCTATAAACTATTTCTGTATTAATACAAATGGAAACTATGGAAGAACCTAGAGTAACAACGAAAAACTAAGAAGTAATCAAAGAGGTCTATACTGTGACGATAATGCAGCTGACGATAATTAAGTAATTTAAACATAAAATAGGACTATATTTTAAAAATCTTCCGCTAATATTTTATATTTCATTACGGCTATATGTATTAGATAGGTGTGCCACAATATTAAGGGAAGAGGTCGGATCCCATAAAAGTCTATGTGTTCGGATTGATGATTTTTTTTTTCTTAATGAAGGCAAACTAAACAAACTACTAATTTCTTTTTTTTTTAATTAGTTAAATATATTAATCTCGTAAATCTGTGATATTTTGGTTATTGGTTCATTTCTTTCATAGAATATTAGGTATAATTCTTTATGGTAATTAAGGATTACCGTGAAAAAAAGGAATATTATTGGCTTATGCCTATATGCCTTATGGCTATATTGGCCTATATGAAGTAAATTTATATGGCGACTCATTTATTGACGTAGCTTGATTTTTCATTGTATTTATTACTCGTAAATTGACTTCTTTAGAATTTTCTTCTAATAATAAGTGATTTGCAAGATTTTAGATGATTTTTTTTTCAAAATTATACTTTAAAAATAATATTTTTCTCACAAAAAAAATTGGTCAATCAGAATAAAAGATATCGAATCATGAGTACTCTTGTTTTAAAAATGTTATATATTGGAAATTACGTACTGGAAGTTTAAATATTTTAATTATTGCTGATATTAGTTATTAAATGTTTTGATAATTATGTGTGTAAATTATAAAAATACCTATTAATTTTAAAGTAATAGAAAAAAAGGAATTGTCACAATCGTTTGAAATGTTTGCATTTTAAGTAATAGCCGGGATTCAGGGCGATCAATATTCTACTCTAACAATACTTTTTTACACGTTTTCGAATTATCGAATTAAAATTGAAGTTGGTCTTTTATTATCCCACCGTCTTCGAGAAAATATGTACTTTTCTGATTAATTCATAACATTATAATAATAGGCGTTAATAACTAATAGGCGTTATTCAGCATTTAAGTCAATTGAAGAAGTATTTTGTCACGATTTTAATGACGTCACAGAATGCAATTTGAGATTATCGACTTAGGTGTATTTTCAGTCCCGTCGAGTCGAGATTATTATATGGCATAAGTTTTTGGGGTTTGTGTAGTCAGCACTCTCTTCTTGGCTTTTCAAAAGTATGTTAGTTTTAAGGAGAAGATTTTGTATATTGCTGCTAATGTAGTATTGCAAATGCCCCATTCTACGTTGATTAACAAATTAATCATATATAAAATTAAAATCTGTAATCGTTTACTGGAACACATTGAACAGCGCTTTTCTCTTTTCTTTAAGCTATTTCGGAAGAAGGTCTGTAATTTTCTCCTTGGAAGTGTTTACAATAATCTGAATGAGTTTTATTGTGATAACATTTAAATATGATTGATTCCTTTCAAATGTTTGTATTTTTATTATTTTAATTAAATTTAACACTTTTGAGAGTTTTTTAAATCAATTTTTTATTTCAAAACTTCAGTCTACTTTTTTTCAATGGATTTATACTATGTGTGCTTTGAAAGAATACCTTCTGCTGGCCGAGCAAATTGGAGGTTGTTATTTTTAATTAAATTACAAAATACAAGAAAGATATTCATATTAATTGCATTGCTACTGACTTACAGGTTCTCTATTCAAATATTTAGACATCAAGATTATTCAAACTTCGTTGTGTGTTCTAGTTTCCTCATCACATGATAGTTATTGTTTCGATTCTCTAACTCTGAGTTTATTGTATCGTAAATATTTTAAAATAACAATCCAGTTGAAACTTTTAAATAATTAACACTTATATTTACAGAGATACAGGTAATTAAAATGATTGGTTATATAATAATATTGGCTTTTACGATGAAAGGAACATATTAATTTTATATTAAGATATTTTTTTCTTCTTTTTTTTATTTGGATACATCGATTAGTATTGTCACTTGGGCATTTTTTAAATAAAAATTTTAAAGAAATAAATGAAATTTTATACAAGGTGCCAAGTAGAAACTAAGGCGTCACCCTTCATTTTTCTAAATGGAATATCATGATATTTTACAATTCTATGATATATTTTGAATACTTTTTGTATAGCATGCCATATATCTAAAGAAACATAAGTCATTAAAAAATAAAAATTAATTCTAGATTTATTGCGACTACTGCTCGTTTTAAATTCTTTCATAAACTAAATACTAATGATTATTTAGAAATATTTAGCTGTTTTGCTTATTATGTATAGGATAGTTTACATATGCTTTCCTCAATATAAGGAGCCTGTGAAGCGGTTTTTTTTTATATTCGATGAACCGTCCTTTTTGTCATGCTGCCTTCTTTTTTTTCATAAAGCGTATTCTTTTTTTTTCTTTTGACAAATAAACGATTTGTATTGTAATATTTAATTTGTTGTCCATTTGATTCAATGCGTCCTTTGCAATGAAAAATTTAGTTACAGGGGTCTCAAGTTAACACGTTAACCCAACTCACGTTAACAGGGAAAATTGCAGATATTGGGCAACCGAAAGTCCTCATTTGACCCAACAATATCACATACAGTGCCCTCATAAATTTAATATGTGGGCAAGTATTGTGAAATATCGAATCTTTGCACCCTTTTTTTCGGAGATACAATACAACGGAAAGCGCTACTGAGACTTTCTATAGTTTGAACTTATCCCTGCTTTAGTTGTTTTATTCCTTGATCCACAAGAGGCTGACATACCCAGTAATGAGCGAGATATGGTTTTAACAAGACGGGGCACCTCCTCGCTTTGCCATTGCTGTTCGACAATTTCTGGATGCAACTTTTTCTAACAAATGGTGGCCACCCGATGTAATCCCACTATATTTTTTTAATAGGGATATTTGAAATCCCAATTTGATGTGAATAGACCAAATAATATTGATGACTTAAAGCCAAAAATTTAACAAGAAATTAGACTTGTCAATCGAAAATGCATTGAATTGACAAAAAATTGAACATCAGTTGAAATAAATATTGTATAAAGTTTAATTTTTTAATAAGGTATGTTTTACTAGTCTATTACGTCAAATTTCACAAACCGGTGACTTTTATGGTGTGCTATGCAAAAAGTATTCAGGGTATATCGTAGAATAATTGTAAAATATAATATACAGGGTATTCTATTTAAAAAAATTAATGTTGACGCCATAGTTTCTACTTGAGGTACCCTGTATAGAAATTTTTTATTGAAAAATGCGACAATGCTAATCGACGTGTCCGAAAAATAAAAGAAAGAAAAAATACCTGAATTTTAAATCGTGAATGAACTATATACATAAATAATTGTGTAGACATAAATAATTGGTTTAAAATTATCTTAATGGCGGTCACTTCACGCATTTGATAAAATAAATTTTAGGAATATGCAATATAATTTATTAATTTCTGTTGCAATAAAGTATTATAATTATTATTTAAACATAATTATTTCGTAGACAGTTGAAGATAGGTAATATTTATAAAACACGTACAAAATTATTCGGTGAATTTGAAAATGCAAAAATATACAAGAGGTTCCATTTAAGGAAAAAAATATCTCAAACTTGTTCAAAATATGTTTGATTCCAAAATATAATTCACGTTACCTAAAAGAATTATAGGATTTTTATATTTTTGTTTTTTAACTTACAAACTTAATAATAAGTTGAATCAGATGAATATTCATGTTTATGTTTTGTATTTTTTAAAAGACTTAATATCTTTGTTTTAAAAGAACTTATCTCTTTCTTGCTACGTATACAAATATCGTGAGAATCGAATATCGTCAGAAATGCATCTGGGCAAACAAACAGATTCGAGATCTCATCTTGTGGAGAAAATATACTCATTTTAAATTTCCACTGTGATGAGTCAGCGTAGTGGTCAATGAGCAACATTTTAGATTGCTTCAAGAAATATTTTAAACTTCAAAAATTGCTAAACTCTGTCAAATACCTCACCTCCAGTTAACCTCACTTTGATATGTCATAATGGGAACCTCCATCGTGTGACACATCGTTGTAAGCAGCATGTAAAATGTTTATTCAACAGTGTCCAAAAAAAATGTGTGGTAATAAAAGACATTTTATCAACTTAAACTTTTTCCATTTTACTTCGCCAAAAAAAAAATTGGATGCAAGTTGAAGCGATTTACTAGTAAAAATGTATGGTAATAAACTGTTCATTAAGTCCAAATAGTCCATTTTTTTGAAAATACAATATATCCTTGAATCGTCCAATCTTTGGAAAACCAAGTGGATATCTTTTGATAAAACAAATGTTGTTGTATTTACAACAACATCCCCCGCACTACGCTGTGACAGTTCGCGAGTAGCTTAATAAAGAGTTTCCAGGGATGTGTATTGATAAAGGAGCGAATAACTCGCGAATATAGAGAAATTAGCGGACAAACACTTGCCAATGTTCGTGAGGAATTTCAAAACAGACGTTTAGTGTCTCGCGAATGACAGAACAGATTTTGAGCACTTAATAAAATAAATTCTGTGAACTAATTAAATTGTTTTTTAAGCACCTTTTCACACCTTTACTCTTTATAGGTCTATAAACTTACATTTTTATACACGACTATAGGATATGACATACCAAAGTATGACTTCGATAAATATTAACTATTACCAGATTTTATTAGCTCATTATTCGCTGGTACCTTAATCTATTTAATTTTTTTGGCACTGTTGAATAGACATTTTAATGCTGCTCACAATGATGTATCACACGATGGGGATTCCCATTTGATGTATCAAAGTGAGGTTAGCTGGAGGTGAGGAGGTAATTGACAGAACTTTGTCAAATATAAAATTAAACGTCAAACCTCTATATCAAGATTGACGTGTGTTATTTTTTAAAGAAGTGTTAAAAAGAAAATGAGAATATTCTAACATAAGTGTTCATTTTTTGCCGTATTTACTTGATTTCTATCACAACCCATCTAATAGTAAATTGACTTTATTTTATTTAAACATTTCTAATTTTAAACATACCATAAAAAAAAAATTAATTTTGGAAAAGAGCGCTATGAATAAGCTAAAAATGTTAAATTTGGGTCAGTCTATATACAATTTGACATTTCAAATTTTGTTATTTCTTTCTCTGCAGTTATTTGTTGGCGGATTCTAATAAAAGTGGCAGCGTATAAGTTAAAAATTTTTTAACAGTTAATTTTTTTGACGTTATGCAAAGAAGTTCTAGTTCTAGAGAATCAAAGTTTATTTCCTCTATTTATACTTTTATCACCTGCTTAAAGACATTAGTCATGCTGGTCTGATGGATCTCGTCTTAATCGTAATATACTTTAGAAAACGCTGGCAACTAAAAATAATAATTTATGGCCCTATATATTGCAAATCATCAAGTTCAAGACAAAGCTCATTTTATAATGCCCCATAAAAATCCGCGCCTGCAGTTAAAAAATAATTCATCAACGTTGCCGCGATTGACGGATCTCGTCTTAACTGAAATACAGCATACAGAGGAAGGCGGCTCGAGCGCCACCTAGAGATTTAGGACGGAACACATGTTAGTATATAATATACATAATCGTGCCAAACGAGATCCGGACAATTTTTTGAAAAAAGTCGTTTTAGACCTTTAGCATTCAAATGCGACCTATATACACGTGTTACAAGGCGAGATCCGAAAACGGATCTCATCTTGAAAATCGGATCTCGGGTTGTTGATCGTATAACAAAAATGGATCTCAGCTTGTAATCGGGATATATATATATATATATATATATATATATATATATATATATATATAATAATAATAATAATAATAATAATAATGACTTTTATTTCCAGCAAATACATAGATATCAAAATATTAATACATTTGTCATAGATTACCGAAATGTGGCGCAGTCTAGCTAGTAGCTACTCTACTGAACCATACATAGGAATCTGAAATATTAATTAATTATTAACTAATGTACAGTAAATACGTTAAAATATATACATATCACATATTATAATATATATTTAGCCACATAATATATTATTCTACAGAGTCTCCACTGTTATATTACATCCATCAAAATTACTGGCAACCATTAACTCAGTCAGTAGGTACCTATACCATCTAATTATTCTATATAATACAATAGCCGCTCTAATTATACAAACAGATTAATATGTCCCTTAATGCGTTTTTTAAAATGAACTGATGGCAAAAAAAGTAGTAAGTAGTCTTTTAAAAGTAGTTGTCGTGTGAAATGGAATTGTAATGACACTTGTATTACGAAGATCTAAACTATGTATTTCAGAGCGAAACTTTATTTTTCGATATAAAAAATCAGGACATTTTCTCGCAATTATCTTCTGAAATAAGACGACTGAGTGGAAAATAGGTCTCTCATCCATTGTAACTCCCTCAATTTAGCCGATACCCCTCGCTCCCCACCACGTAAACCACCAATCAACCTCACACAGTGATTTTGAATTAGTTGGATTCGGTATATATCTCTTGCTAACAAACATGGTGCATAAATTACATCTGCAAAATTGAAATGGGATAGTACCAAAGAATCGCAAAGCAGTTTTTTCAAGGGAACTGTAAGTAGGTGTCTGTTTTTAAAAATCAGTTTTAAGTTTGAAAAAGCCTTCTTTATGTACATACTTACATGTTCACTAAACCTTAAACTCGAATCCACCATTAAACCTAAGTTCTTAGTGCAGTCCGTAAAGTTAAGTCTATTATTATTTAAAGTTAGTTGAATATCATGCAAAGGTAAATTTTTTAACCGAGTTCTACCAAAAAGCATAATCTGGGACTTCAAGGGGTTTAGTTCCAAACAATGTTTATTAGAAACTATAAGGAGTGTCTCTAGATCTTGATTCAATTGATTAACCGCTTCTACAATTGGATCTGGTTCAAAGGATTTATATACCTGTGTGTCATCAGCGTATAAATGCACGGTAGAATATTGCAAATGCTTTACCATCTGAGAAGTATATAATATAAGAAGCAAGGGCCCTAAAATGGATCCTTGTGGAATCCCAAATAGCAATTGTTAAGAATCTGAGACTTTGCCATTGACCTTTACTTTTTGGCTTCTACCCTGTAGATAACTTTTAATTAGTTTAATCGAGAAATCAGTGAAACCTAAATATTTTAAGATTGCTAGTAGAAGATCGTGATTTATTTTATCAAACGCCTTTGAATAGTCTAACAGGATTAAGACAGTTAAATTATTGTTCTCGATACCATGAATTATATCGTCCGTAACTTTCAAAAGCGCTGTTGAACAACTGTAGCCTGGTCTAAATCAGGACTGTATTGTGGGCATATAGTGACATAAATTAATTATTATCAAAGGTAATAAGGAGGCAATGAGTTTCTTATTATGGATGAGCCCCAACTTATAGGTAAGCCCCAACTTAAAGAATCAAACTCTGCTTAAATATGCCAATTAAAATAAATCTGAAAGTATTAGAAGTCAAATTTGAAAATAAAAAATACAATAACCAATATCGATTACCTAATATACCATATTATTGTTACAAAGCGTTATAATGTGTATTTATTGCAAATATTAGAAAGTAGTTTGTCATTGTTAAAAATAACAAAGGAATTCGTATAATAATTGGCATTATAAAATAGTATGAAACATAAAAAATATTTATTATCCTATGTAGATACATTTATTTTTTTAAATAATTCCCAAATAATTATAATATTTAAAGCAGAAAGTATCTGTATTCTAAATGTTAAAATAACTCGATTAAAAAGCAATCGATGTTAAAAAATATAGCATTTTGATAGGTCATTATAGATTAAATTTTCATTATAGATTTTTTTCATTTTTCAAAAAATATATGAAATAATTATAAAATCTAATACATAAAAATACTAAAGTTAATATGAAAACGTTTCCACGGTAAAAAATAAGACAATAAAAGTAACATACAATTTCTGTCCATTAATTAAGTAGAAAACATTCATTCAAAATATAATGATAATGATCATCAGCAGACTTTTCAAATAATGGATCTTCTTTAATGACATCTTCAACAGTTTCTAGTTCAAAAACCATTAACAGCTGCATAATCAAGACAAAACATTGTTTTTGGTCTTAAAAACGGGCCACTTTCACTTCTTAGTTCATTGTACGATGTGAACGCATATGTGCGATACAAAAATTTGAACATGGGGTTCATTGTTGCGTATGGTCGTTAGCCTACTTACATAATAAGAACTTTTTGCAAGACAGTTTTTAACACCTAAATAATTAATTCTGCATTGTCTGCTTTTTTTTTACAGATGTCTGTGAAGTTCTCTACTACTTCGTGACGAGCACTAAGACTAAGAGCCATCACAAAAAATGGTCAGGAAAGTTGGAAAAAACCATTATATTGCCTCACCTTTAAACCGTCACGACTCCTCCCCAACTCCTGTTCACGTCACTAGGAGTACTGCTTATTCTGATGGCGAGGATAGTCATCGAGCTTTATCGGACAGGACGTTATCCGAATATACTTCTGTGGTAAGAGTTAGAGAGCATAAATATATATTAAAATTTAAATATATGTCTATATTAGTTCTAAGGAGATATATAGAGGTATTATAAACAAAGAAATGAATAACAACCTTATAAAATTATTTTAAAATCTATCATAGTCTTCCTCCACCAACCAAATTTCGTTTTTCATTAATTTCAAATACATCTTCATTTAACTACGTTGCGTTTACAGCTTGCGTTTTCTTTGTTTCCTAATTCTTTACTTTTATATTGCGATAATATCGTTGATAATCGAGTATTGTTCGATACTTTGTTTTTAGATATATCATCTTTGGACATTTACAGCATTTTTAATTTAAAATCTGGCTTTATTAAATCATTTAATCCTATTTATATTACTATTTAAGTCAATACTATTCATCATAGTTTTCGTTAATCCTAAGTTTATTTGTTTTCTTACAAATAAAAATACAAATTCTTTATTTCATTTTTACAGCCAATTTTTACACTGTAAGGTTTGTCAATAAGAAAAGGAAAAAAGAGAAAAGAAAAAATGCACAAAATCATATATATCACATTTATAATATGAATTAAATTTAAAAGTAACATTAGATCAAAAGCAAAAATCAACAAAGACAAACAAAATTACATCTGGAAAACAGACAAAAAAGTATGCAATATCATAATCTATGACAGTGCACTGTCCTCATTAATTTTTTTTAGAGTTTTAAAGATTAATAAAATATGTTTTAAATTCATATATGCTATAAAAATTGCTTAATTTCTTTTTTAAATTTTTTGCGGTTAATTGAGACGATCTTAGACCAAATTTGCCCTAAAGTCAACATTATCCAAAAGCAAAAATTTGTGGATAAAAAATGGATAACGTCTGAGATTAAAAACCTTATGCATGAAAGGGATATTTTATACAAAAGAGCTGTTCTTTATAGGAGTGAGGGTGCCTGGGATGAGTATAAGGCAAAAAAAATATTATTGTCAATAAAATTAGAGTAGAGAAGGAAAAATTTAATGCAGAATGCATAAATGAAAATAAAAACAAGCCTAAGGAATTATGGAAAAATCTTAAGACTCTACTACCTGGTAAAAGGCAAACAGTGCACTATCAAATAAACTTTGAAAAAGAACTGGTAAATCAAGAAGTGGTTATTGTACAAAAATGTAATAAATATTTTGTAGATAGTATCGACATCCTGGAAATTGTCTACTGTTATTTCTGTCCCAAAAGTACAAAATACCGTTAATGACAATGAATTCAGAGCCATCGAATGACACCGTACCTGTCGAATGAAAAGCTCCTTGAGGTTTGTGTAACCTCTTCAGTCCCAAAGAATTGTTTTACTTTTTTTTTGTGAAACTTTTAATAAAATAGGTTTATTAGGATTTAAAAAAAGCAAAAAAAAAAAAATAAATTACTACAGAAAAAAATATGACATGTCCAGTATTTTGAAAAATTGGACGTAAGTCTCTAATTATGAAACTCAAAAAAACATTGCCTCTCTAGAGAAATGCATAAATAAAGCTTACATTTCACACAAAAAAATCTTGTTTTCTTTGTACAGCATTGATTACGGCAGCGCATATAGAAATTTTTGTTATTAACACTGCATATTGGTAGATGTTCATTACCAGTGGTCCTGACATCTCTTGGTTGCATCTCCGAGTTCTTGCATTTTTTAGCAGGTTGACTTGTTTCTTCATCTAATGAAGAAGTTGGATCTTGAAAACCTTTTGCTTGTGCCCCAAGGGCAAGAGATTTCCCGATATACAGTTTAAATTCAAGTAAATCAATGATAGAATTTTTTCTCTCTCCACGAGCGAAGCAGTCTTGGCGGTATTCAACCCACGAATTTGTAACTGCCAAGTCCACAAAATGCCAGAAAACTTTTACCGGCCATTTGTCTGTTCGCATACAAATGCGATAGTAAGATATTAGTCTATCACACATGTCCACTCCTCCCATAGAATGGTTGTAACTAGTAACAGAGTTTGGACATGAAACAAGAAGGTACTTATTATTTTTCTTGTCCCATCCGCGTACTTCTGTTACTGGCGCAGAGCCTGAAGATGTTGATGCCATTGTTACTGATCTATTGCCCATCAATTTCAGAATGGTAATTTTTTTGTCTTCTCGCACAAACTCATCAAAGGAACCACGACCATTCGAGAGGAGCTCTTTATCATTTTTTATTTTGCTCCTAAGATCTCGCGGAATTCTGTTGTTTATAATTGTCCCTGTTCCCAAAATTCCTTTTGTTAGTAAATGATCCAGTAGATTGACTGAAGTAAAGTAACGATCAAAATAAATTATGTGCCCTGGCGACAAATCTTCTGAAAGCTTCTTTACAACCGATCCACCTATTCCCAAATTTTGATCGGGAGAACCATCTGGCCAAGTTTTTGCACCTTGATAAATCATAAAATCTAAAACCAGTCCGGAAGGTGTAGCTAAAACAAAATTTTTGTCCTACTGGAGAAAAATACAAAAATACTAGTCCTACTGGATTTGGCTTGTTTTTAACGTACTGTCGGAGAGCAGTAGTGCCTGTGAAGGTGTTCATCTGCTCGTCGATGCTCAATTCTTTACTCCTTGGTAAAGTAATACACTTTTTACGAATCGCATCGATGATAGGTTGAAGTTTCCATAGCCGATTTGACTGCTTTACCTCATTTGAAACACTAAGATTGTTAACAACATGTAGAAAATTTCTTAATTTAAAAATACGGTCTCTAGTTAGCTGAGTAATGCAAGATATTTCAATTCCCTTCATAAAATACAACCGCAGCCGTGGAAGTCCAAAAATGCCCATTAAAATATGTATTCCAGTCAATATTCGATATTCTTTGGCTGTTGACTTTAGTGGTTTTTTTTCATTTGCTTGCATGGCACGAATATTACTTTGCTCTGATAAATTTTCCCAAAAATAATCTGGAAAGTATTTATAAAAATAGTTCAGGGGTGTCCAATACTTATGATTGTAACTGCCATTCCGGATCAAGGTAGACATCTTCTCGACTTTCAAAAACATTTCTTTTCCATTTTACTTCTGCGGTTTTATTTTTTGTTTGCTCCTCGAGAACCTGCTCTCTTATTCTGGATAAGGGAACATTATCGTCATCAGACTCCTGTTCAATGGTATCAGAAACCGAATCTGCGTCTGCCGGCGCCGGCTCGTCGTCTTCATTATCATTTGCCTAAAAAGACGAAATAATAACAACAAGAAAATTTAAAATTTTTGGTCAAAAAGTAAAAACTTTAACCAAATACAGTCCCGACGTCCAAAATACTGCACAAAATCAAAAGCTGAACATGTAGAGCGACGTTACATTTTCTGTACCTACGTATATTTGTTGATTTATTAAATAGCAGTCAATTTATTTGATTTTAATCAGTATTTTATCAAAACAATCGAAAATAATGCAAATATTACCTAGTTTCTGATACGACGCCATGATTTACAATACAACACCTGTTCCGTCAAAACAATAACTGAAAAAGTTGGCAATCCAACGTTGCCAAATATTTTTAACCAAATATTTTTTGGCGTATGTATGCAGGTCCAGTCCGCTGCACGGCGGGCTCCAAATCACGTTAAGTCGTCGTGAGCCCGTACTAATATATTTTGAAAAATGTACAGCGGGCTGGACGTGTGGACTGAAGAGGGTAAAAGAGCAACTTCTTGATTTTTGCAACCAAATTTCAATAATCGTTTTCAATCAATCGGGTTTCCGTGAGAAACACTCTTGTGAATCTGTGGTTGTCGATATTTGTGATGATTTTCTTAGAGCCATTGACAGTGATAACTATGTTTTAGCCGTTTTTTTAGACTTTAGAAGGGCTTTTGAAACTATTATTGATAGGAATATTTTAATTCAAAAATTAGAAATATTAGGAATTAAGGGTACAGTTTTAAACTGGTTTAAATCTTATCTATGTAACAGAGTCCAACGTGTTAAGTATGTTAGTTGTCTGTCTGGTGTTCTCGATGTTATGTTTGGTGTACGGCAAGGCACAGTGTTAAGTCCATTATTGTTTTCACTATAAAGTCGTATTATTTGCAGATAATACCATGATTTCCATAGTTACACAGGTAAAAATCTTAATGAACTGGTATCTAATATAAACACTAATCTTACTAACTTATTTGGCTGACTCTGCGACAATAAACTAGGTTTAAATACCATCAAATCAAAATTCTGTGTGTTTCAAAAAATCAAGATTAAGCTGGGTAGACATTGACGCTATGGACATTATTGTAGATGGAGAAAAAAATTTTTTTTGAAAAGGAAATAAAATACTTAGGGACTATTTTGGACGCAAGCCTAAACTTTCATGCGCATGCTAATTACATCATGAAGAAGTTTTCAAAGAAAGTTGGATTTATAGCACGCATAGAAACAAATCAATGCACACAAAACTAATGCTTTATAATACCATTGCCCTTCCCCATCTGCAATTCTGTTCCATATTCTGATTTAATTTACCCCAATATGTAATAAACCAGTTTCAAATAATACAAAATAGAACTATGAGACTGATTCTTAAATGTAATCGTTATACCCCAGTTATGTCTATGTTAAATGTCCTAGGTATGTTGTCTGTGAACCAAAGAATTATGTTTAATGTTTATCACTCTTTTCAAATATTTTTTTATAATATGCTCATTAAAATGATCACTAAATATATTTCTTCTGATGACTAGCATTTGGTTAAACTAATAAAATGGGATCTATTTTATTTAGATTTTAAGTTATTTAAGTATCTCTTATATAATTAATGCAAATGTCTAACAAATCAATAATTATTTGCAGTGTGAATAAAACTAAACCTACAACAATCCCTGAAGAACGTCGATAATAATGGAATATCTTTAATGTTTTGATTGCTAATAGCCACGTGCGGCGTTTGTTTTAAATAATATATTTAACTTTCGCGTTGTCTCGAACCTCCACAAGAACGTGAATGGAACGTCTTGGTGAAATCCAGAAACACACATAACCAGTTTACCTTTATCTATCATCGAATTGTTTTTTACTGATTTACTAACGGCGCTATCAGTTCCTTCTATATATTTTCTTTAGAGAGAATAAAATTGATTGTGATCTTTGGTCGGTCGATAACAAAACTCTTAAAATATTTAGTGAGCAAAGTGAGAATTTGAGTCAAGTTTGACTTGGTAAGAGGTTTTTTGAATAACAGCACTACAATGATATTTTAAGAGCTAGTTCCTTTAACTTCTACGCGAGTATGTTCCAAACTTCGCGATCTCTGATAACTGCTATCGAGTGCTAACGGTTGTTATAAATGACTTTAATGGCTACTAATGAAATAAAAAATGAATACATTTCAATAGGATTCTGTGTAGTTCCCTCAGTTTAGAAGTAAGATCATTAATGTTAAGCTTAGCAATTGCTTTGCGACATATTTTGAATTTACCTTAGCGTAATAGATCCTGCCAATAAAAATATATATCACTATTTTATCTACATTCAATAGACCTTATAAAGTGATGACAAGGATAATTACTTAAAAGGGGTAATAAGGAGTGATAAAATATTTCTGGATTCATTCTGTGTTAGCGTATTTTAAAATTATTAAATTCAGTCAGAGTGGATATAAAATGGAAAAAGGCTCAAAAAGGTTATTTGTCCCAATTAATAGTTTTCTTTAGAGACATGAATGTGGTTAATGAAGAAAGATTGGAATTGAGCATTAAGGTTATGACCAAATTGCTTTTGTTTCTTAATGGTTTCATTTCAGGGATCAAAAGAGCTAATAAAAAAATAAAAAATATAAATACAATTTTGATTAAAATAACCATATTTTGTATTCAATTGAATTTAATTAAAAAAAAATATGTTTTTCTTTTAAGCGAAAGTTTGGAAAATGTGTTTTTGAGTGTAAATTGAAATATTATTCGAATATCCCAAATAGGAGTAAAATACGGATTTATTTTAAGCTTGCTCTTAAAATCTTCTTTTTGACCTTTATTTTATTGATTAATTTTATTTTATGTAGGCATTTGGTAAATTTAAAAAAAATGGTATCTACATTATATCTTTGTATTCTGAAAATATTCTTAGTTACAATAGTTTTAAACTTATACTAATCAACTCTAAGTGAATAATAATAAAGGTATAAGAAATATAAATTTTAAATCGTGTTAAGGTATAGAAAATTAGAACCAAATTTTTAATACTATAAGTATTTAGGTCATAATGATTTTTTGTAACAGTCACATTTTATAATTTTGTGCTACTTTTCTATTTTATTCATTATTATCAGATCAAGAAGTTGATTAAATCAACAATTAATCAGCATTAATCATACAAGACTAACTTTCTAATTCATAACAATAAAATCCATACTTAGAAGATGTAGATATGTAATATTTTTGATTTTGCTTAGTCATTATAACATCGTTACAGTATGGAATTTTCAGTCATAGTGCCTATAAAATATAAACCTATTGTTTGCGGACACAAAACTGTCTAAGTAAATATTATTTATAAATATATTATAAATACAGTGCATTCACGATGAAAGCAGCAAATTTATTTAAAATTATATATCAGGTATTTTTTCTTCTTTTATTTTTTGGACACATCGATTTGCGAGTGTCTTATATTAATTCATTTTTTATATGATTTCTTACAGCGAAAGTAGACCAATTTTAGAAGCTTCTTGATAACGGTGTGTCATGCATATGTGAAAATAATTTTCATATTAGTTGTCATTTCACGCTTCATTTTTTAATAAAATGCATTTGTCTAGGAAAAAACGAATTGAAATACTCATGATGATTGGTTTTGGAGACCGGATGTGTACACAACAAGAAGTCTGTAAATCTGCAATTACTAGATTCACAGTTCGCAACATTAAATTAAAATTTAGGGAATACGGCAATGTAGGAAATGTATTTAAAGGGAAACCTCCAAAAGTAGTCAGTAGCACAAATACTTCATATAAATAAAGATCATCTTTAGTATAAAGTAAACTGATACAGAATGAATGTTAGAAAATGAATTGTTAGAAAACGATTTTGACCGTCAAGTGCAGTTTGGTGAGCAGATTCTTGAGGCTAAAAACGACAATGGAATTTCGATCGAAATATTATTTTTGCTGATATTGGGATAACCGAAAATCATTGGACCCAAAAATACCACACAAAAATTATTATGTGTGGGCATGTATTGTAAAAAATCGAAATCTTGGACAAGTTTTTGCCAAAGAAGCAGGAAACGGAGAGCGCTACTTGAACTTTCTACAGTTTGAACTTATTCTTGTTTTAGTTGTTTTATTTTCTGATCCACAAGCCATCGCCATGTGACAATTTCTTGATGCAACTTTTCCTTAAAGATGGATCGGACGAAGAGGACCGCTTGAGTGGCCACCAAGGTCACCGGATATAACCCCATCAGATTTTTTTGTCGGAGTATTTAAACAAGAAATCAGTCTAGTCAATCGGCAAGTGATTGAAAATGTGCAATCCGAAGTTCTTATTTACTTCAAAAATTCATTGAAGTAAATAAAGAAGAAAATAAATATTAGTTGCAGTAAATATTGTATAAAATTTAATTTTTTAATCTTATATGTTTCATTAGTCTATTAACTCAAATTTCAGAAGCCGCTGAACTTAGGCACATAGTATGCTATTTAAAAGGTATTCAGAATATACCGTGGAATTGTAAAATGTCATGACATACAGATTGTTCCGTTTAAAAGAATTAATGTTCAGGTCATAATTTTTACTTGAGGTTCCCTATATAGAAAATTTTTAGCGCAAGTGACAATGCTATTCGACGTGTCCAAAAAGTAAAAGGAGAAAAGAGCACTTGAATTTGAATTGAATTTATTTCTTTCATCGTGCATCCACTGTATAACCTACAAATAATCTTTATTTTTCATGCAAAAAATCTCTAATTTTGATCTAATTATGATAAAAAAAGAAATAAACATTAACTATTAAAAACCTTTTCGAGTTTACCATATTCTTACATTGTTAGTAATTTTCTTGCATAAATAAATATGCGGAAGCCTAAACTTGAATCTTTATTGTTGTGAGCCTTATGCAAATTGAATTAATTGAATAAAAGAGCAAAGGTGTTAAAACTATTCAGACTCAAGGATTTTGCTAATAATATCTTTAGGGTCTAGCTGTTTCTCTTTTATATTAATATGATTATGAGATCGTGCTGTTGGTATTTTTTTAATCGACCACGTTCTTGGTAAACGTGTTTATTGTGCATATCTTATTAGGATTAACACCATGCAAATATGTTCATAAAAGTCAGAAAACAGAATCTACATTTAAAAAAAGTAAAAGTAAAGATATCTATCAAAGACCCTTATACGAAATACAACGATTGCTCTGGTCTTTTTCATCTTAAATTTATAATTTATTATGAGAGCGATGCTTTTATTATGTGCTCGTGACAGATGGACAAATTTTCGATTGATCGGATATAATTCTTATAACTTTGGTTCTATGGAGAATTTTGTTTTCGGGTAGTCATCGTTTTATGTGCGAAGGATGGCGGTATGCAGTGGTGAATTTTTTTTTCGCTTTTCTGTTTTTGAGAAAAAAATTGGCCTTAAGAGGTTGTGGAAAATTAACTGGGCCATATTATCTGAAACTCATTGACTTCAAAGGCCTCCACGAAAAGCTGCTCTTAAAGGGCGATTTTTAAAATAAACCCGTAAAGGTGAGGTTTTCATGTGCTTGAAATTGGAAATTTAAGCGGGATCTCGCGGACTTTAAGACTAGGAATCAGTTGTGAGGCCTAAACGGCGATGTTTCCGATGATGCGTATTAAACAACGTAAATGGAACTCTCTTTTTTGTAAAACTATTTTCTGCAAAAAGTTACTCCTTTAGAGATAAACAAGCTCAAATGCAAAAAAAATTTCTTTCCAAAAAAATTGTTAATTTCTACAAAAAAAAAAATTTTTTTTAATACAAAAAAATATCTTAAAATTGACTTGTTTAATTAAGAGCATCAGCTGATACCAAACAAATACCAGATATATCCCATGGACTTGGAAAATCAAAAAAAAAGATAGTACTAGCTGTAGGTCAATAGAAAACATTTAAACTATTGGGAGATTGAATAAAAGAAACTTGTGGGCTATAAATATTTTTCTCTTATTTCATTAATGATAATGTGTTCAATGATTCAAAACTTGATGTAACTTTACTGAGTCAGAAAAGATATACCATTTATTATATCGTGGCGTCATCTAACTAACATGCTTAAAACATGAATTAAGGGATCTGCACCAAAAAACGTAAACTATTCAAACAAATTGATTATTTAAAAACAAATTTTTGAATTGAGAAAAATCGAAACAAAGTAAACTAATAGTCGTAAAAAAAGGGGTCTATAAGAAATGCGAAATCCAAAATTCTACACTTCTTTTCTTAGCCTAACTGCTCGGGCTTCGATTTTCTATACTTGTGTCGAATTTCCCTTAATCCTCACCTATTACACGTGTTATAGAATATACTTTTCTGGGACCTAACAATCCTTACTTTCAATTACATAGGCAAGAGAATTAGAAGATCATTCATAAATCTCAAAAAACTAAAATTCAATGAGTTAAGATAAAGATTGATAGTGTCATATCTACAGGTAATTACTTAAAAACATTTATTTAGAGTGTTAAAGTAAAAAAATTTGTTTTTCTTGACATACTTGACCTAGTAGTTAAATTTGACTATAGATAAGCGAAAAAAAATGCAAATAAAAATAAGCGGTGGAGCATAATGTTTCAAACGACCCCGATCAAGTATCAATTGAAACACATTATGGGGATAGTTGTAACAAAAGCAATATAGATTAAATAAAAAACACATTTCTTTTATTATTCAAAAAAGACTCAAAATCATATAGAAACTGTAAAAAATGCCTCATAACAACAAAAAAATAACAGAAGCTAATATTCTGCTTATGAGAAGGAACATTAAACAGAAACGTAGGAACATAAAATAAAACTTAGGAAAAAGTTTAAAAACAAAAAACAACAACTGGTAGTTCTTATAATATAGATGTGTAACACTTAACTTTTAATTTTTGGTCAGAGCTTGGTGGTAATATGAGAGCTCTTGTGGTGTGCATGCTTCATGCGACCATATTTTGCAGTTAGTACATCGGATCCACTGTTCACCTGGCTTACTTTTATTAAATGGTTCAACACACACCAAACAAAAACATTCACTTTCGTCGTCGGTAGAATTTTCAGATGACTTCTTTCTTGTTCTCATGGGTGCTTTTTTTGGGGGGATTTTCTTTGGACCCTTCTTTTCGGTTTCCAGATTCCGTTTGACCTTTTGTGTTTTCTTATTAGCTTCCCTCTCTATTTCCTCCTTTTCCGGTGTATCGGTGTACACGGTTGACTTCCTCTTTTTCTTTCGTCTTGCGTTTATTTTTCTTGGTGAAGCTTTTCCGAAAGGCCTAACAACTTCTGGTGAAAACGTGTTATTTTGGGTATTTTCGGAAATTTCACAATTTTTTAGGCCCTGAGAAGTTAATGGCGTTGGGTTTTGAAACTCATCTTATAAGGTTGGTACAGTCAGATTGTTTCCTGGATTTGAACTAGGATGATCATTTGGAGGTTCGGTTGAAGGCAACCTATTGGTAACAGACGTAGATAAGGTAGGATTATCAAATGTATCTTCCAAAGTAGGATCTGTCAGATTCAGATTGTTGCCTGGATCTAAAGCAGGTGAAACTGAAGGTTCGATTGGAGGCAACCTATCTGTGACAAAAGATGGCGAGAAATCTGTCTCCGTAAAAATATCTCTGTTAAAAGGATATATCCCTGTGCACTTCCGGCTTGGATATTACTTTGTGTAAGAGCTAAGGGCAATGATGTTGCCGCAATTCCGGGTAAATCATATACAGACATCGGTTTACCAGGGTGACTACGAATCCAACCATCACAAGCAGATTTTATTGCTTTCTTAAAAGGACCGAAAACTGTTCTATCGAGGGGCTGACATTTATATTCCATCAGTTTTACAATACTCTAGAGCTTCTATACTAATATGGGATGAGTGGTTATCGTAATGTGGGATAGTGTGAGTAGAACCTTATGAGCTTGTGAAGAATTTGTGTGCTTTTGAAAGTGTTTTAAGAACAAGACGAACTCTTTTTCTTGCATCCATCCTGACCAGTTTCCAGCCCCAATACACCCTGGTGGACCATCATGAATAAAATGATCCTGAAACCGCAGTCGAGGAAAAATATACATGGGCGGAATCGAATTGCCTAGTGCGTTTATTGCAACCGTAACTGTTACGAGTGTACCACGTTCTTGTGAGGTAATTGCACCCACTTGTTTCATGCCTCTTTTTGTTACAATTCGATTTGGTTTCTGGACTGTTGTCACACCAGTTTCGTCTACGTTGTAATTATCCTTTGCTTCAAATTTGTTTCGATCCAAAACTTTGGCAAGATTATTAAAAAATACAGAAACCTTTGCACAATTGAAGCTGGTTGCTCTGGCTAAGCTGGTTGCTTGTGGTGCTCTTATTGATAAGTCATGGTGTCTTGACGTAAAACCGGAAAACCAGTCTTCTCCTGCCATGCCGTTTTTGATCCAAGTGTCTGGTTTATCTATATCATATTTAATGGTTAATTCTAACGCAAGTCTCCGAATATCTTTGGTTGACAGACCTTGATAAATGTCTGCAGCTTTTTTTATATACTTTACCATTTCGGTTTCTTGAAGTTCATTAAAAACTTTATTTGCAGGTTTATAGCCCATTGTCACAGGAGGTTGACCTTCAGTATTCCCCGCAGCTTCTTTCTTTCGCTTGTATCTCAACAAAGACACATGAGAGATCCCAAATTGGTCGGCAGCTAAGCGAAGAGAACTTCCATTTTTGAGCACTGCATATGCAGATTCATATAAAGATATATCTCGACTTGAACAATCAGTTTTCGGGACTCTTTTACGGGGCATCTGAAATGCAATAATCTAATTAATTTACTAGATTATTGTCCTAACTAATGAAAGCTGACAAATTAACTAAACACACTACAGACTCAATTACAATTTATTTCATTTTAAAAATGAACGGCGGGGTCAGTTGAAACGTTACAAACGTTCCCGTTACAACTGACCCAAACAACTTTTTTAAATAAATGACACCATATTTACTACAAACAAAATTAATTTCAAATTTAAACCAAAGTAAAATAAAGCTAAGTTAATGGGCTAACTAATGAAAACCGACAAACTAACCAAATACACATACAGTCTCATTTACACATGCATAAGAAATATAGCAAATACTTACTTTGGATACGTGAAAACACAAAATCTCGCACTAGGTACGTATACTTTGTTTAATGGCCCGCGGCGTACTGCCAGAAAATGGTTGTCGATATATTACACGCGCAATTTGTTTTTATCTTGTAGCGGAAGAAAGTTTTGATTACTGTTTCAATTGACCCGTGTTACAATTGACCCCAGTCTCCCCTACTGGACTTGGACTGGCCCCTCTGCACATATATCTGCAGGAGGAAGTCATAAGACCACTTATAGACGGTACCATGTCAGAAATGGCATCCCGGCAAATAAAGTTTCTGTGGAATCAACTAAACTGGTTGAGAAGGTGTGCAATCATAGCACACTTGGAATAGCATCAGGTCTAATGCCAAGAAAAACATGAGCTCAAGCTTATACTCGCTCAACATACCAGACCGAACTAGAGAAAGCGGACATTCCAGTATAGTCAAAGGGCTCCACAATTTTGGAGTACAGGAACAGAAATATCTATCTGCCTTGGGAAACACTCATAAATCATTCAAGCGAAAGTACTTGCTTAACCAAATGCAACTTAAAAACAGAACCATCAAAATCTATAGCGATAGTCAGACGGGCCTAAAAGCGCTATAATAATCTACCCTCACTACTGCTTGTGAAAAGTAACAAAACTACCCTAAAGTGGCTACCGGGATATGTTGGTTATAAGAAATGAGACGGCTAAGAAGCTTGACAAAAAAAGAAGCAGAGCCAACCTGAACCAGCATTAGGCATCGTTTTCATACTGGATACAACAAGGAAGGTAACAGATACAATACAGAAACTTAACAGAAAGTACCTAAAAGCCCTAATGGGAATGTATACTTACTACTGCAGACTGCGTCACCACATGAATAGGATTGTTTTAGCAGAAAATAATGAATACAGACTATGTATGGACGAGGACGAGACTGCAGAGCACATCCAGGGAGAAAACCAGGCGGGCAATCGATGCCTTACCTCAGACGGACTATATTAGGAATGCTTCTCCAAATCAAATTCGAAAGGAATTCGATATTCCTAAAGAAGACAGACTTAATTAGGGAAGTATAAATACCTAGGAGTGAGCCATAATAGACCTAGGGTGACAGTGGAGGGACAGAAGGTGCCCCGCTCACAACAAAATATTACCTAATTTACCAGTTCTTAAAGAAATAGGTATAGCGTTCTTCTGTGTAACAATAAGACAAAAATAAAAAGTGTAGATTTTCAAAACTAAAGACTTTCAAATCCCTTATTTTTTGGCAAACTTGGTTGATTTTTGATTGAAAAATTTATATAAAATATGTAATAAGATAAACGTGAAATGTGCTTTAAGAGCAAAGTTTTAATAAAAAATAGTTTTACCGTTTAAAAAAAACCGTTAATTTAAATCTTTTTACACGTGTTTCGCTAACTATATTACCATCTTTAGAGAAAGGTTAAAACTGGCTAGTTTCGTAAAATTATTTTCATTTAATGTTCCAGTCGCATTCTAAATTTAAAAAAATTAAATGTAAAAATTAGATTTGTATTTAATTAAATTTGTATTAAATTTAATAAAACTATTGTAATATCTTGCTAAGCGGGGGAATCAACAGAAGCTGCCAGAATATTGCAATTTTTTTAAATCCCTTTGTGCCCGATGGACAATAAGGGGTCCAAGACAATATCTGATATAGAACTTTTTCAAATAGATGTCTAGCAAAAAATATATTTTTTAAGTTTACTTACCAGCACATTAAAAGGAAAGTGTTAAAATTAAAATTGACATATTTGCCACATAAAATATAGAGTTGACGGATTGACCTTCTAATATAAAGAATCTGTATAATATTTTTGGCTTTCTTACGAGCTTCTTTCTTTTAGCTTGTCTTTCTTATGAGCAAAAACTGTTTTTCTCCTTTCTATTTCCCCTCTTAATTATTAATATGAAAATTACTGAATTAGTAAAATTAATATTATGAATTTTATTCTCTTTTTAGCCATATACTATAGTAAATGAAAGAAACCACCATCAGCACCACAGGCCTGCTTATAGCAATAATAGCCCAAGGCAAAATGGTTACACTTCATCTAGAGCCCCTTCGGCATTAAGCAAAAGTAGCCGATATGATGATACCGGGTCCGATATTTACGTTACTAGTGGAGCTTATAAAGCACCTTCCGAAATTAGGTAATTATTCATATAAAAATGTATATTTATAAAAGATACTTACACACTTTTTTAAAACATTCAGTCGGACTTCCAGACCCAGAGCTCCAAGTCAGTATTCTTATCGATCGGGCGTGGCGCCCTCTGTTGCAAGTAGAGCAAGTAGGAGTACAGTGAAAACAGGTCGGGGTTCTAGAAAAGCAGGAGTAACTGTGGAAACTATGGCTGCTCCTAACCCTTTTTGCCCTAACATCAAAGGGATGTGCTGTTTGATGCTTTTACTGAACTTGGGCATCATTTTGGTTACATTGGGATTCGTGATAGTCATACAATTCTTTGAGCCGGTCATTGTCTGGTGAGTAAAAAGATCTAAGTATTTGAATTTGAGGAGTAAAAGAGCTGTAACTCAGATAACGGAAATCATCCAGTGAAAATCCACAAAATGTCTAACACATATCGATGAATATTAGCTTATATCTATTAAAGATAAAGATATTTAAGGTAAATAAAGATCAAGCTGAGAACTAATATATCCAACGGATGTCTGCTGTTGATATCACTGGATAGTTCTTTTATCCTGTCATGAATACCAAATAAATTTCCATTAGATTAATTTCTGCTGTCTGCAAATTTTCTGAAGCTGTCTTTATTAAAAACACGTTTTACTTAAAGTTAATTAAAATTTAATAGTTTCTTTAAACCTTTAATTAAGATTTTGTCTATTTCAGGATATTTGGCATAATATTCTTAATATTCGGCTTCCTAACTCTTATCGGTAGCCTTATATACTGCGTTGTGATATGCAGAGATGTACAGCCGCCCAGCCAAGTAAACCCAGACGAATTGTACTGGACTCACCATTGGTCCAAAACCATCGGGGCGTCACCTAGTGAGATCCATTATAAAGCTGAGGAAAAATATGGAGATGACAGATATAGCGATAGATACTCTGTAAGCAAGTTGTCTGGGAAATATTCTGATCGGGAGAAAAACGGACGATATTAAGGATGTATTTCGAAGCTGTTGCTGACAAAAAAATTTGTTAATCCTGTGAACTAATGATAAAAACGAACTTTTATAATTCATCTATGTGTTTTATCTTTTTTTTTATAAAATGTAAATAATTGTAAGTTTATATGTAATCACTAAAAAATAAGTTTTGTTACTTACTTATGTAAATAAATAATATTTTAAGTTTCAACGAAACTGGAATAAGTTTGTCTATTATTGTGCTAAATAAAATTTAATAACTACTAATATTGTAAGTTATTTTTTTTACAATTAAAATTTATTATTAAATAATACCTAAGAAAGCCGCATATAAAATATAACTTCCATAACAATTAACTTTATATTAAATTAAGGATGAAACAACTGAACTATATCAGATTTAATATGTTTGCAGTTAATACTAAAATGATTTACCCATTACGAAGTCTAGACAGATCTATCAATTTGCCAATGATACAGCAATAATATTGGCTGCATAAAAGCTCGACGGGGTGTAATGGTGTAAATGGGCAGACCAATGGAGATTCCAGTTCATTCCGCGGAAGACTCAAGCGATAATGTTTCGAAAGAGATGCAAAAGAAATTCACGCCATAGACTAAAGTGGAAAGATGTGGATCTCTCTGCTTGGGCAGCTTTGGCTACGAATTCTAAGTATCTGGGCGTATTCCTGAACCAACATCTTACTTGGGCACGATACACAGAATTACAAACAGCGAAGAAAAATGAAGAGCAACTTCGCCAACTGCACTCCCTACACTACTATCATTGCGGACTAGTTTGCGCATGTACAAGGTATATGTGAGGATAATCCTTAGCTAGACCTGTGCTTCCTGGGTAGACTTAAACAACAGATACTTTGGACGACTTAAGGCTGTCAAACGGAACCTTGTAGCGTTTTATTTTTCTATTCCTTATGTTCACTAACGCTCCATTGACATTTCATTAATTTCAATAATTACATTAATAATTTCAGTCAACTTCTTTTATTCATATTTCTTTAAATTCACACTGTCAATGACACATTACTACTGTAACGCATCACTCTCCTGGTTTAATTATCTATGCTTTCTGTTGACGGTCCGTCACTTCTCTGATTGGCTGATATTGACAGCTCAGGCGACAGGTGGGGTGGGGTCGTTATTGATTGAGTCGGTACTGCGTCCATTTTTCGAGGACTTGTTCCCGTGTTGCAGGTAGGAGCGCACGTAAAAGGCCAGTTTTTTTTTTTATTTTTCGAAGTTTGTGAAGCAGGAAGTGGCCAATATGGTTGATAATTTATGGTCCTTAATATTGTTCCTTTAGGGAACCGTTTATTTCATAATTCTGGTGCAGGATGCCCAAGATTTTGATGTATAGATAATGAAACCTAGCAAGGGTTATACTTTTCCGTTTGTCTCTTTATTCTTCTTCAATTATTGTTGGTTGCAGACTTTTGATTTCCCCGGGAAATTGCTGAAAGCGGTGGAGCTGGAGCTAGAGTTAGAGCTAGTATTAGAGATTCCCAGCCGAGATAGCTGAGCTACAAATGGCATACATCCACAACCTCGGTTTTGTAGGCAAGCCGTTCATTTCTTGGAGGAATATATAGGCCAGTTTATTCAATTTATTTAAATATTACTAACCATAGATTTGTCTCACTTATTTAAATTTTTATTAATATACCTTTTATTTCAATTTAATGATACAAATATTTAATCAATGTCATAATTTAATACGTCAATTTCTTATCTGTAATATTAATTATTTTTTGTTCAGTATTTTTCAGTACCCTTTTTGGTACTTAAGTAGATATAACACGGTTAAGGCTGATATGCCTTAGGTAAAAAGGTCCATGAACTTTTCCCTGCATAATACCAATATATACTAAAAACTTTAATAATTGCAATTAAATTTCCAAGTGCTGAAATCTACCTAGTAGTGAAATCATAATTTAAATGTTACTATATTTTAATTCATCGCAAATTATTAACATTTATCAGATTAGAACATGCGGTGTGTACATATCTTTGATGTAAATATAATTTGGTTGTATTGCTGAGATTTTTTTTTACCTCCTTAAATCTACCTTATCCAGGGTCATTTAATTGTTAATTGAAACCTATATACCAAGACATTTTCTTAGTTTTCTTTCATTAAAAAAAAAACTAAGTGGCGCCCTCTTATTTAATAGTTATAATCAAGCTTAGATTCTTTAATAGCCAGTCATAAGTAAACTTTCAAACAATCCCAAGCCTCCAATAATTCTGAGCTACCGTCTGCAAACTCTTGGCAAAATAGTAACACTGTAAAGTTAACGCCGCAACCTTCCGCATCATCACAGAAATATTCGGGTTCGTCAAGGACATCACTCTGTCTAGGAGCTTGGTGGCAGAACTACTTATCCAATAGCCCATCCCACACAATAAAAGCCCACCCAGCAGCAAGACACCTAGAGCCAGTCGACTGTTTATCATTGCAACGTTCAGTGCCTTTCACTTAACGCAGGACATGAAAAGCTGCAAGTAAAACACGACTTCTGTAGCAGAACATGATACATAGATAAGAGGTAAAGAAAGCAACATTGATTTTAACCTGAAAGGCCAAAGAGATATTAAGAAAAAATCCAGCTTTGCAATCGTGTTTTTCAACACGTTCCATGAACGACTACTAGTATATAGCAAAAACATGCAGAAGGAAAGATGCCAAAGGATTGACAAAATAAGGAGCATATCGTCATTGGAAATGCCTTCCTAATAACAACCAGAGCATTATCCAGCCAGTTATCAGAAGATAGGCCAAACGTTGTGGAGTCGTGTGACGAACCTATTTTTGATTTAATCTACTCTAAGAAATCTGTAAAAGTGTATTGAAGGGTTTGGCCAAAGAATGTGATCAGAAATGCAGTCACCTACATTGAACACTTCAAGAGAAAAACTATTACCGCCATGAACGTAAATTATGCCTAAAAACTGCAAATATATAATTTTTATGATTTTGGAGAATAAATTCACAAGTTCAAAGTTCGTAGAATGAGAAATCATAATACTATTTACAGTCCTATAACTTTGATAAAAACTAGTAGTTCTAACGGTTTTAGAGATAGTATGTCTGTAAAACTTAATAGTCGCCAACATTTATGGCACGCTTTTCGGTGAGACTTTCGGATGTAGTAAGTATAGGGTTTTAAGGTTTCTTCCTTCTTTCCACAGCATTTCTATATTCATTAAATTACTCTAACATTAATGTTCTGCGTTTTTCTTGGCGATAATTCCATATTATATTAAGATTTTTTTTTGACTCGATTAGATGTATATTTTTATTTATGCCCTAAAATGATTTTCGTCCTAAGAACTGAAAGCTACAACTTATTGCAAGGATATCACCTTTTTTATTACCTTGCACACCTCTGTGTCTAGGATTATACATTTACAGGATTTACGATTTACTGTTGTTGTTCTCTCTTACCTTATTGAATTTCCCTAGGCAGTCTCCTGCCATCTTAGACCTGATGATATATGAGCTCAGTGCACATTTGATTGTCGATAAAAATAACAATTTCCTACCTTTAATACTTTCTCTTTAAAATTTGTGTTCTTTCCCTTTGAAAGCTACTGGTGTATTTAACCAGTAGCTCCAAATACATGGCGTATGGCCCGAATATCCCACTTCCATTTTTAAATAATTTTATGGTGAAAAGAAGAGCATTTACCCAATCTCCTCTAATGTGAATGTTTTTTCTCAAATTAATATTTCTTCGTTACATATATCATAATTAGGAATATAGAAGAATAGAGTGTATTGGCTCTGAGATAGTCATGCTCCTATATCTCTTGTTCTCCATTTGAATTATAGATAGTCGCTTAGTCACATAGTGCCTCTGACTGGTCTCTATCTATATGTCGACGGATGCAAAAGTCTAAGGCAAGTATAACCTTTAGTTTTACTATTGGAGCTCTTTTCCTAATTCCTGTGATACACACACTAATGATTGCACTTTAATAACGGTTTCTCTTGTAGTGCTCAGCCTTGTAATTGCATGCCAAACCAATTACCCATAAGAAACTATAGGTGTTACTATTTCGTCCTGTAAAGTAGACTGCACACTATGATGGCAATGTTGACCGTAGTCTCTAGATGATCTTTGTATTTAAGTACTTTGAAATTCATACAGCCCTATAGGCAGCTTTTTAAATGTAAAATTTTTGCAATTTGCAAGTAAAAACATCATTAAAAATGTTTTTGAGTTTAAAAGATAGTATAGTATAGTTTCCAGGATACTCCATCAGCCAGAAAGCAGTAAAGCATAAGAATGGTACTTGTCGACATGTGTTTCTGCTTATTGGCTTCTTCAGGACCAGGCAACAAGAGAGCCAAAGAAATAGAAGTTTTTTTTTTTAAACTGACGGAGTATCTCGAAAAAAATCATCTTTTTATCATTTAACTTTCTGTGCCACCCTTTGTTAAACTGCAATCACCTATATTAAATATAGAATTTGTAGGAATTCTCCGATTTTCTCCAGGTTCCTTATACAGGGTACGGCACTGGACTGTGACACATTTTTACATGCCACTGCCTGATACATGAATAGGTGAAGGAGTTCTGTTTATGACTGAAGTGTTTATTATTGTCTGCAGTTTAGTAGCTACACAGGATCTACCTAACAGACTTGCATTCTGCAAGGAATTTTTAAAATTCTCGGAGGAAAGACCAGATCAGATGGATAACTGAATTATGTCGGATGAAGTTCATTTTCATTTATCGGGTTTTCTTAATAAACTAAGCTTTTGAAATTAGTATGCAGAACAACCAATGTAGTTGCATGAGAAACCTTTAAACATGCTGAAGAAATAACGGTTTTATGTGGATGTTCTGCAACCTTCGAATTCGTGGACTGTATTTTTTTGAAGAGAACAATCGAACTGTAATCGTTACCTCGGGTATATCGTTACCCCTATATTTCATAATGCTACAAACATTTCTTGCTGCGGAATACATAAATTGAAAGTTCGATCACAAAATATGGATGGAGAAATTAGTCATGGTTTTTCAGTTGTTAAGGAATAAGTTCCTAGGTCCTAGGAGATTAATTCCTCGAAATGGAGACCTTATCTGGCCGGCATGTTTTCCTGAACGGCTCCAGATTTGCTTACGGGTATACTTAAAGTCTAATGTTTATCCGAACAAGCCCCGCACACTGGATGAGCTAAAAGAACAACATAACTAAGGAGATAAGAAGAATTAATGGAAGATTTCGATTAGAAGTTATGAAGCACGTCCCATAAAATATTAAGAAATATATAGAGCTCTATGGTGGACATACAAAAAATAATAAACTACTAAAAACTGCATTCAATGAGTATTATTTTTCACAAACTTTCTAATCGCTACAGCATAGCGAAAAACATCACATTCCACTGGTAAACCCCATATAATATAAAAATATATTTCTACTATTGAGATATACAATCATATTTATGGGTTCCTGGCATCACCGCCATGCCATAACTGAATCGCTAGATTTTTTGTCAATTGTGACGAAAACAAGTTTCTTTAACGCAAATAAAAAATTGACTCAAAATCAGTAAGAAAATTTTGACTTTGACTAAATAAAGCGCTTATTAAATATTATGGTTTAATTTTTTTTTTATGTGCCCAGACTATTTTTATTTACTGGTTGTGTCTATAATATAAGTTGCCAATCTCTTAGTGAAATACCATCTCTTCAAAGCATCTGTAGCAGTTCATATGTGTAGTCGTATCCTTTTGCTAAATTGTTTATCAGCAAAAACGATGCAAGAGTAGAGTATAATAATAAATATACGTTACTTTAAACATTTAGTTAAACAGTGTTACTTCAGTTCGCATAAGTTTTTGTTTGTTATAACAAAAAGTTGCTAGTTCGGCGTAATATTATATATTTGTAAGTATATAATTTAATCTTTCTGGGGCTTGATGTTTTTGATAAATATTATTTATAAAGATTTAAAAAAATATATTGAGCTTAAATTTCCTTCATATGAAACTGCTTTACTAATTATCTTTTTGGTAAAAAAATTTGGGAATTTCAGATATTAGGAATATCTCGCACTATTCAATTAATCTTTCACTTTTTATTTATTATTTTATAGAATCTAGGTTTAAATGTCAAACACAAATATATTATAAAAGATTACTGCTATAAATAAATATAAAATATTTTGATATGCTTAAATATAAAGGCATTAAAGGATTTGTCAAATCAAAACAATTAAAAAAAATTAGTTTGTTATTTTAAAATCTTTCTCAATAAACGCTATGAAAATCCAAGCAAATAATTAAAATACTTAGGATTAAGGTCACTATTTAGTAAAAATTAAATAAATTTTCCCACATACATATTAAGTTTCTCGCATTTCCTACAAAAATAAAACGGAACACTTTTTTTTAACCTTATGCTTTGTTTCTTTTCATGGAACTCAAGAAAGAAACCAAGAAAGGATTAAGATGAAGGAAGTTCAATTAGTTCTCCTGAAACTTGTATTAGAACTTATGTCAGACGCTTTTATAGTGCCTTTCGAATAACGTGAATTGCTTAATGATAATTAATAACATATTTATACAGGGTGTCCCAAAAATCAACGATAAGCCGATAAAGGGCAATAGACCAGGTGCTCAGTGATTCAAAAAAAATACTAAAAAAAATCTTGAGTACTTTTAAAATTATAGGCATTCATAGAAAAACCGAAAAAAATTGACACCCCCTGTTGACCTTTTTAGTACTCTGGCTACAAATTTTCGAATTTCTTAACAATTTTTTTTATTGTAACCCTAAATAACCTTTCGATAAATTATAAAACTAAATTCAAACACAACTGTTCACATTTTTACGAAATTATCAGATTTTTGCGCAACTTTTGTTGAAAATTGTGTCTTTTGACCATTATTTCCCAAATTTAACTAACTCTTCTGGAAAAGAAAATTACTTCACTGTTTGGCAAGTGATTTCAAAAGTTGGCGTATCTAATCTAGGTTTCAAAATGGAAAGATACTTGCTAGATTATTGCTTCAATAGGTGTGTATTTTTATTTTTTTTAGTACATAGTCAAATATACGCCGCTACTCTAAGCTAAGGTAATTTTTCAGTCAAAATAAATGAAATAAAAGATTATTTAAGTCGCAACAAATGTTTAAATTGTCTGCCTCCATTCCTGATACGACGTTTTGTTGCATTTTTTGGCATTTTGTTTTCATTGGATTAGTGCACACTCCCGTAAAGTAGGCAAATTTAAAGAATTTATTTAAATTGGGTGACCATGGCCCTAGGCTATTCTTCTACCCCGCCCTATCTACCTGTACGGGTATTCCCTGTTCAGAAATACTTTTACAGTGTAAGTAAGACAGGTAGGTAGTGACGCATCTTAATTAGGTCATTAATTAAAACCTTTGCTACGGCAGGGCTGCGTTCAGCGGCGGCAAAGCCAAAGCTAAAAACATCTTTGAAGCAATAATTTAGCAAGTATCTTATCATTTTGAAATCTAGATTAGATACGCCAACTGTTAAAATCACTTGCCAAACAGTGAAGTAATTTTCTTTTCCAGAACAGTTAGTTAAATTTGGGAAATAGTGGTCAAAAAACACAATTTTCAACACAAGTTGCGCAAAAATTTGATAATTTCGTAAAAATGTGAACAGTTGTGTTTGAATTTAGTTTTGTAATTTATCGAAAGGTTATTTAGGGTTACATTAAAAAAAATTGTTAAGAAATTCGAAAATTGTAGCCACAGTACTAAAAAGGTCAACAGGGGGTGTCAATTTTTCTCGGTTTTTCTATGAATGCCTATAATTTTAAAAGTACTCAAGATAGATTTTTTTTAGTATTTTTTTTGAATCCCTGAGCACCGGGTCTTTTGCCTCTTTTCGGCTTATCGTTGACTTTTGGGACATACTTTAGGCTTACAGTTAATAAATAAACAAATTAATTGAGATTAGTATTTCTCACATTACCAATAGTTATTTGTTTTAATTAAAAAAAATAAAACAACAATAATTTCTTATAATATACCGGGTGGTGCGTCGCCGAGCGGAACATAGGAAAACCCATGTAAATTTTAAGGGAGTCAATTATTGGCTTCCCTGTACATTTTATACAAAAAATTTAAGATAACTTTTTGAAGAGACCAATCTGGCAAACCCTCGTGCAAAGTTTTAAAAAATTTTAATAAGCGAATCTTGAATTATTCAAGTAAATGTAATTACAAAATTACCAAATTTTCGGTTTAGGTAAAACCAAATGGGCACCAGTAAAATGAATATTGTTACTGACGTGAGGAAAAGTGTGAATAAATCAGTGACAGTCGATATTTGGAAACAAGTATGAATTATTCAATCGACAAATAATATATTAAATAAAAGTTTAGATAAAAAAGTAATGTTAACGTGCCTTACTTTGAATGTATGGTTGTGAGATTGATAAAACGAAAAAAAAAAACATTTCTTGTATTCGGCTGTACGTCAGATTTGACAAAGCCTTATGACAAATTCTTTGCTGGTGGCTGGTGTCTAGTTTTACCTAAACCGAAAATTTGGTAATTTTGCAATTACATGTAATTGAATAATTCAAGACTCGCTTATTAAATTTTTTTGAAACTTTCGCGAGGGTTTGCCAGATTGGTCTCTTCAAAAAGTTATCTTACATTTTTTCTGTAAAATGTATGACCCCCTTAAAATTTCTTTTGCTATAGGAGATAAAGTCTGGCGGTTTTCGGAAGGGGGTCCTTTATATGTCCGTTATTAAAAGTAAAAAATGGTTTTGATGGAGTTTTTTTATATAGTACACGATTGTATAATATGTTTTCTTCTATTAGAACAGTCTGTATATTTTGAAATGAAAAAATCCGGTATTTTTTCCCTTTTTAAGAATATATATTACTATGGGCATATTCTTTATTAAAAATGACTAAATAAGAAACAATTTTCCTAAGATAATTGAGGACCGTTTTTTCAAAACTCGCTTTGTCCAAATTATGCAAAATTGAGTTTTATATCGTTTCTACATAATTTCGACCTTCCGCATCGATTGAAGAAGTCGGTTTTTTGCAAAACTCGCTTTGTTTCATGCAGAACAAGGTTAGATTTTTTGTAAGTTTTGCAAAACTCGCTTAATCCCAACCATAGGATATATCAAAACTCGCTTTATCCGGTACATATTGGTAAATATATACATAAATAGAACTTGATGCATTATATATTTACATTTCGTGGTTCGTTTAATAATCGTTTATTTTGATCTTAGTTTGGTTTAAGTAGCAAGCCGATGTACATGAGACAAAGCATTGGAAATTCTAAAGACAAATCATGTTAAAGAGGTAAGATAGCAGATATACGTAAAATAATAAAGTACGTTGAAAATGCTGAAGACGATTTTTACAAGGAGCTTCTCGGGACAACTAATGAACACCTTACCGAGGATGACCACTTGCTAGAGGGTGAGAATCAAGACGAAATCCAGGTTGAATAAGAAAAACATTTTTAATAATAAATATTTTCAGTTTTGAACTAAGGATTAAAATATGATTATTGGTTTGAATAAAATTGGATAAAGTAAGTTTTGGCATGTTTAATTGTTTTAAAAAAATTGTATATTACATAATCAAACATAATCAAAAAGGCTATATAATCAAAAAATAACATTTCTTGTAAAATTTGAAATTTGGACAAAGCGAGTTTTGAAAAAAACGGTCCTCAATTATCCTATTTTAAATTTAATAAGTAGGACATAGTCATGCATCTCTATGGAAACAATTTAATTTAGACAATATATATTTTCAACAATATGGTGCACCAGAACATAATTCTAATATTATTCGACCATTCCTAGGAACTCCTTCGCTATCAGGGTAAGTTAGCAGCATTTTTTAATATTAAAATTAATAATATTTGCGTTGCACCAGTTTGCGTGGTAGATAATGTGTACTGATCTTGTACATAATCTGTAGAAGTAATATTGATATATCAGTAATAGAACATATGCCTTTAATATAAATTATAAAAAAACCTAAACTGAAGAACTATTAACTACTAAGAACTATTAAATGTATAAACATCAGAACTGGCCCTTCTAACCACAACATCCATTATATTGCCTATTTAAAAAAATCAAAGGTCTACTATAGTAACTAATTTAGATTATGGATGAAATATACATTATATTTTAGCTTTAGCTATATTTCATCTAATCGAATGCATTTTTTATATCTGTATATACTTTAACTTGTTTTTTTTAGGTTTTTTTTTATACAACTTCTCTATTTTTATTATACTCGCGGTAAATCTTAATTAATATTGTCGGTTTAGCCTATATTATTCCATCCTTAAGACGATACAATGAAAAGGTAAGGTCTGATTTCTGTTTTGTCAAGGTTCTTCAAGAAGGTACTATCTGGGTTTAAAAAGTTTAATGGTGAATAACTATGCCAAACTTAAACTTTTAAATAGTTTGTATAAAATATAATAATAAATGTATGGTTTCTTATTAATATTACTGAGAATAATTCTTTCTTTATAATTGAATTATTTATTTAAGATGTATGAGTTAATAGAGGAGGTAATTTACGATAAGAAGTTCATTCAGTATAGACCTCATTTCCTTCCTGTTTTTAATTAAATCACTTTACCTCTACTCACTCTTTTAGTAAAACTTTGAAGAGCAATTCTTTTTTCTCTCCTCAAGAGCAGATCTTCTTTCCCGGTAAGATGTGCATTTATTGTTTAACAGAACCATTCTGAAAATCTAGTATCACTGTACTAAATGCTTAAATCTTGATGGAACAATTCGTGGTATCGTATGTTAAAGTATATACAGGTATAGAGAATGCATTCGATTAGATAAAATATAGCTAACGCTAACATATAATGTATATTTAAGAATTTCATCCATATTATGAATTAGTTACTATAGTAGACCTTTGATTTTTTTTTAATAGGCAATATAATTAATGTTGTGGTTAGAAGGGCCAGTTCTGATGTTTATACATTTAATAGTTTTTAAGAGTTAATAGGTCATATACGGATATATCAATATTACTTCTACAGATTATGTATAAGATCAATACCCACTATCTACCACGCAAACTGATAAAAAATGCTGCTAACTTACCCTGATAGCGAAGGAGTTTAATTCCTCTAGGAATGGTTGAATAATATTAGAATTATGTTCTGGTGCACCATATTGTTGAAAATATATATTGTCTAAATTAAATTGTTTCCATAGAGATGCATGACCATGTCCTACTCATTAAATTTAAAATAAGATAATTGAGGACCGTTTTTTCAAAACTCGCTTTGTCCAAATTTCAAATTTTACAGGAAACGTTATTTTTTAATTATATAGCCTTTTTGATTATGTTTGATTATGTAATATACAATTTTTTTTTAAAACAATTAAACATGCCAAAACTTACTTTATCCAATTTTATTCAAACAAATAATCATATTTTAATCCTTAATTCAGAACTGAAAATATTTATTATTAAAAATTTTGTTCTTATTCAATCTAGCCTTCGTCTTGATTCTCACTCTCTAGCAAGTGGTCATCCTCGGTAAGGTTTTCATTAGTTGTCCCGAGAAGCTCCTTGTAAAAATCGTCTTCAGCATTTTCAACGTACTTTATTATTTTACGTATATCTGCTATCTTTACCTCTTTAACATGATTTGTCTTTAGAATCTCCAATGCTTTGTCTCATATACATCGGCTTGCTACTTAAACCAAACTAAGATCAAAATAAACGATTATTAAACGAACCACGAAATGTAAATATATAATGCATCAAGTTCTATTTATGTACATATTTACTAATATGTACCGGATAAAGCGAGTTTTGATATATCCTATGATTGGGATTAAGCGAGTTTTGCAAAACTTATAAAAAATCTAACCTTGTTCTGCATGAAACAAAGCGAATTTTGCAAAAAACCGACTTCTTTAATCGATGCGGAAGGTCGAAATTATGTAGAAACGATATAAAACTCAATTTTGCATAATTTGGACAAAGCGAGTTTTGAAAAAACGGTCCTCAATTATTTTAGGAAAATTGTTTCTTATTTAGTCATTTTTAATAAAGAATATGCCCATAGTAATATATATTCTTAAAAAGGGAAAAAATACCGGATTTTTTCATTTCAAAATATACAGACTGTTCTAATAGAAGAAAACATATTATACAATCGTGTACTATATAAAAAAACTCCATCAAAACCATTTTTTACTTTTAATAACGGACATATAAAGGACCCCCTTCCGAAAACCGCCAGACTCTATCTCCTATAGCAAAAGAAATAACGTACAAAAGTGTCCAAATTTGGATATCTTGTACATCTTTGTTCCTTCTGCCTTCTAATGTTCCAATTAGAAAGTGTCCGGTAAGAAACCATGAAAATAATTTTATAAACGATCGTGTATACTTTGAAGTTATACCGTATTTAAGCACGAGAGAAATTTCGCTTCATCTAGGAATTAGTCATCCTTCAGTGTTGTCCAAATTGTTAAAGATTTTAAACTTCATCCATATCATATATATCCTTGCACCAAACTCTATCAGAAAATGATTTTGACAAACCACTCGAACAACATTGCTTAAGAGAAATGTGCAACGAAAGTCCCCAGTTCCTCTTTGAAATTTTATGGACTGATAAAGCTAGTTTTTCTAGTTGTGGTAATGCTGATTTGCATAAAATACATTATTGGTCCCGGAAAAACCTTCACTCGATAAGGAAAGTAGATCACCAAAACAGGTGGAGTGTAAATGTCTGGTGCAGTGTTAAGAAATAGAATTATTGGGCAACTTATTATTGATGGATATTTAAATGCTGAATCATATCTTAACTTTTTACAAAATACCTTATGCAATACTGCTAAAAAATATTTCTATTGATCTAAGGATAATATATACATGTAGTACATATTGATACTATATGTATATATTGATACTATATGGTTGCCCAGCACATCAAAGAGTGCGTGATTTTCTAATTAACAGTTAATAGCTATCTGGTTTGCTGGATTGGAAGAGATATTGTGCTATGTCCTCGCCATTTAAATTGTTGTGGAAAAATCAATGTAACAGTTTTTAAATTCAAATGACGCCTCCTACCAATTTTGCTTAAAACTTTCGCATACTACTGGACACAATATTTAAAAGTAATTACATTTCACTTTTTAACAAGCCCAAAATGAACAACATCGGATGAGTCTTTTAAAAATGATAGTCATGTAAAAAATTTCAATTTCACTACCTTCCCCTACTTTATGACGGTCAATACGCCAATGAGTCTTTGACCAAAATGATGGATAATATTACAAGAGGTATGTTAAAAACCGTACCGTAGCAGAGATTTTCTGGAGAAAATTAGAATTGAGTTTTTCTTATTTTAATAACGCCCGCTAGTGGCCAAATTTCAACATTGAAAAATAAATAATTTCCAGCATGATGAAAATGGCAGATTGACAGTTCCCGAGATATAGTCGCGATCCACGCTAGTTATTTTAAATAGGTACAGTTAAGAAAAATTATCATATCTGAAGATGCATTATAATTTTTATAAAGAATATACGTGTTTTATTTCGAACAAGGCAATGGATTGAACAAAATTTCGAAACACAGCAAAAAATAGGAAGCTTTGAGACGTAATATCTCAGTCAATTTTTATCGTATAAACATCCTGTTGGTATTACTTTATCGGAAAATACACCATCAGCTTTTATTATTTACATATACATTATCAGCTTCTTTATTAGCTTAGTAATTCAACACCTAACTTAACAAAAAAAAGATTTTTTTTTCTCTTTTAATCTATTTGATTTTGTAAGCAAAATAAAATGCGATACTTCTCAAAAACAAACTAATATAATTACACAAAATAATTATCAAATTATATAAGATACTTATTCGTATGGCTAAACTCGTAAGACTCAAATCCACTCTTTTTAAACACAACAACCTAACGCCCAAATCTTAAAACTGAAACATCAACAAAAACGATATCGTAACGGAGATCTCGGCTCGGTCGGCAAAGCCGCTGTATTAAATAAATAATAATGGACCAAGTGTTTCTTACAATTTACTACCTTATTTTTTTTTGATCAATTTATTGCCAAGTAATATTAAATAAAATATTCACATTTAAAAGTATTTATATCAAAATATCAGGATGACTCAATAATACACGGATGTGCTTTTTAAGACTCGTCTATTAAAACTAAAAACTTTTCTCAACCTGTTTCCAAACAAAATCATAACATTAAAAGTCTTTCATCAGCACATCAATACGATTCCATGAAACCCATCTTAAGTACCGAAATTAATAACCAGCCTAGCTTTCCATAAATATCGGGTTACCACTTGAGGACCGTGGGTCGGTCGGTCGGCGTCGGGCCATATTTTACTTTGCCTGACAAAAAAGAGTTTTATAATAAAAAATATCAATTATACCCTTAAGAATGTAAGACCCTGTTTATTAAGATGAAATTTATCGGTCTGGCCAAAAAGAGGGCCAGTATATTAACAAAACTAAAGCCAGCTCAGCGGTACCGTAAGTAACCAAATACGGTTTACACTTAGCGTTTCCCCTCGGGAATTATTTTTATGGGTTTTGATAAAAGAGTCTGAGGTAAATATTTGGTTTATAAAATTCATTTAAGTTTTGGCCAATAAAGAGTAAAGTTATTTAATAAAAACAATAAAAGGTGTTGTGACGTGAAATAAGCTGTGTTGGCTTGCTGTAGTGTTTTGCTACAAGAAAGGGTGAGTGTTTTCACAGAATATGCTTATTTCTATCTTATTGATTACACCGATATTTTACCTTTTTAATTGAAAATGTGATTAATGAAATATTTTAATGACCGATTGTTGCTTATCTTGCTTGTGTTGTTGTGACGATTGTTTATTGTTAAGATACTAAGCTAGTCTGGGACCATTGCACGGCTCGTTGTATTTAACAAGACTTTGTATCTGGAGAGGTCCCTCGCGTTTTGGTGTTCATTGCACCCCTCTGTACAAAGTGTGTTATCGTCGGTGGTCTAGATCGGAGATTGCTATCTCAATCTCATGTCTTATGATAATGTTTTTGGCAGCATGTTGCCTGCAGTTTGTGAGTAATGTATTGCTCACGTTATGACATATTGAACGATTGTATATCATTCAAAATCAGTACGTTGTTGTTACTGGGACATTCAACAATCGGATAAAAGTAATAAATTAGTGAACAATGAATTTTCAGATATTTAAGTAAAGTGGTTAAATGTCGGTGAACATGAATTAAATGGTTATCGTAAAAGTAAAATCACTGAGCGAGGTTAGAACATATTAATTCATATTTTTCATATTAATGAGTTTTGCTTAACTTTTTTAAATTATTAATCTTACGGGAGTAAGTGTGCTCAGGTTACTTTTATTATTTCAGGCCTACACGTCACCATCTCTACTTTGGAATCGCCCAAGCGCCCAGTTGTTTTATGAGGTGTTTATTCTACTTTATTTTGATTATTTTTGAACTATTTTAAATTTATTTCACGTATTAAAAATTACGAAATTATTTAAATGACGCTCACAGGTTTTAATTATTACAGGAACTTATTAATTTTGAGACCAACGTTACATAATGTTACTTATTGCTTAATTGCTTTATCTAAAAATATTAGCTTAATATATATTTTTTTCAAGTTGCAGTAATTTGCAGATTTTACTGGAGTGTTTAAATTTTATTTATTTATACAATGTTAATCGAGCAAAGTACGAGCCATTTCATCACTTAATAGTATACTTTGTCTACAACTGCCTATCTCAATTTATTTAAACTTCCAACAATATTCTTTAATGATAACAGGTGAACAAGTTCTATTTTCTATATTTTTTAAATGACAATAAAATGGAATTACTTATTAAGGTTAACTCAAAAAATTCATCTATTTTCCCAAAGACGCTGGTCATACGTTTTTATAAAAGGCAAAAACAGAAAATTTACAGCATCACAGAAAGATTTAATAACATGACAAAGGTTACATGTTTCGCCCGATTAGAGCATCATCAGACCTATAATATTTAAGATGATGTAACCCGAAGAAAGGAAATTCAACAAAAACTTACCATCACATACACAAAGTTAAGGTTATAATTAATATCATTGGAATAGTTTTAAAACTAACTAGAAGAATATTCCTTTTATTTGTATAATTTTCCTTAATATTTAGAGAATATTCGGACCAATATAAATGAGTCGCTGGATTATCTCTTGGCAAAGGCTGCAAAGGGATTTTTGAGGAAAAGTTGGATGACGATGGCTCCAGAGATTCCATTATTTTATTGAATACTCGTATTTTGTTTTCAATGGACTCGCCAATATATCCATTGGCAACGGCAATAGAATGCCAGCCTTCATGGCCTTTAAAGTGCTCCCCTGGCCATAAATTCTTATTCTGTGTTGTATATGTGATGTGTATACGTTATTGGGTCGGTTCTGTGTAACCTAACCTCAAATCCACTCAGCCGAATAGATCTGAAAAGACACTCTGCCGTTCACCTCTTGCCGTTAGTTTCAACGTGCATTTCAGAATTAAACTTCGTGAATGTTTCGATCCCACTTCCGCATCATCCCTGACCCCATCAACACGTGGTTGCTCGTCCTTTCCTATCCTTTAAATCCCTTTCCCAGACCCTTCCCTTTCCTACCCCTTGCCGGTGGTAGCTGATCTTATTCACGCCGGTAATCAGGCCGGATAATGCCGGATGGATCGTGGAGGAGGCGACATCGTGCATTGAAAAATTTCATATTTTAATTGATGATTTAATATTGTGATTAAATCATCAATGAATGAATGTTACGAAGTGTCGATTCAGGGAATAGGGTACATACCTGACGGTTCTTCCCGAATCTCCAAATCGTGCTGGCAATTGCCTCGTAGCAGCGCCATCAAGTGAACAAGAACAAGAGAACAACAAGATCTCAGAATAAGCACTTGATTCGAGCGAATTGAACGAGATTTGGTTTTTCAAATTCCCCCTTTAATGTCACTCCAGCACACCGCAAATGCAACTTTTTATACGAGCAGTTGCTCGCCTCGAGAGCATTCGAATAGAAACCGTCCTTAGAAATCGCCATTAGATATCAATTATTACCAGGAGTTTCACCTTTAAGATAAGCATGCGCATAGATTATACACTACAAAACTTGCGCAAAGCGCGTGAAAAACGTGATTTTCAGATTGACTTTGGCGCGCGATTTTTAATATTTTACATAGCAGTCGTAGAAGAAAATATTTACTATCTAGTATAAAATGAATTAACTTACTATATATCTAAGAAAATAATCAAAGTTAATTAAACTTATTAACAATAATCACATGATAATCACATATCAATAATAACTTTTTCCTAACAAACCTATCAAGAATTTAAGGTTGATCTTGAAGGAGTTGCATTCATCCTTCATAAGATAATTTTTGCCAAAATAGGGGTGTTCGGTATTCGTTATTGAAAAATAACCATAAAAATAAATCGGCAAAATTATAGCCTAAACAATCCATTAGATATACCGCTCAAGGAGACATTCGCCGGATTTAGTGAAAACGCTGACTTTTCAGTTTGACGATAATCACGTAGTGTTTTTGAGTGAAACACAATATATTCTTTGTAGTAGATTTAAAATTAATTTAACATTGCGTGCACGAGGCCATTGAATATAAAAACGTAGTAAGTCAGTAAGTAACTTTAAGCAAGACATGGCTTCTGACATGAAGCATTTTTGTATTGTTGCTTAATAAAGTAATCCTAAGTAAAGTATGTTTTTTAATTTAGACAGATACAGTCCACTTTGATAGTAATAAGGTAGTCTGACAAGATTACCTCACAAGGGGGATAAAATAGTTCGGAAAACTTCAGTGTACCTCTGTATCTCTTTCAGCAGTACAATTAAAATACTAGGCAATTTAGGCAACAAGGCAGTTGACATACGTTGACATATTTTCTAACAGGGAACATTAAATTGAAGAGTATAATATCCCACAACAGAACAATATTCCAATACTGAACAAACAAAACATTAATACAATTTACAAACATTAATATTAATACTCTGAAACTGCAAAAAAAAATTTCAGTCTTGTTTAATTATAAATCTCACAGACATGTAATTAGTCTACATATACAAATAAATCCTATATTTTTGCCTAATCATGAACTAATATTATTTATTATAACTTTGTATAATTCAATTGCATGATATAAAAACAGATCCAGTATCCCATGTTTTATATACTGATTAATTTTCAATGTCAGAAAAGTATTGACCTAAAGTGCGGAAACGCGGGTATGCAATTGTTTCCGTTTCATGATATATTTAACGAATTGACTTTATTAAATTAATGTAATAATCTGGATTCTTAAATAATAAATATTTTTCTGAAATTACCTAGTGTTTTTAAGAATTGATACCAGTTTTTGATATAATAGGCCATGCGGTAAAAGGCTTTGCTACATATATACCATTGAAATTAAGTCAAGGAATTGTAATTAATTTTAAAAAGTCAATTAATTTTTTATTAACCTGCTTTCATGTTCCTTTTCAAAATATATAGAGTTGGTTGCTGTCCTGATCATAATTCAAGGCATATAGTTCGGCAAATATTGGGGTCTCCAAAGGATGAGATATTAATTGAAAATGATAACGGAACTTATAAATAAGAATTTAAAACAAACAAGATTTATTATTGCTATAGAGATATTTCATAAATAGGTAGATTACTCTGAAAACTTCGAGCAACTTATATGCACACCATAACAACTTAACTTGGAAAAAGTAAGAGTTAATAATTCATATTGAGTAAAATGTTACAGAAATATACAAATCACTCACATAGCATAAATAGTGTTGTATTAATTGTAATTAAGTTTATTGAGTACTATGTATACATAAATGATGAATGTTTATGATGAATTTATTAAGATCTTAATAAATTCATAGAGGTTAAAAACATTTTATTTACTGATCGACATACAAGAATACATCATATGTTTGTTTTTTTGGAATAGAAGTTAAAACTTCTTATAAAAATGTAATAATGACCTGTGCATATTCATCATATAGTGCTTTACATTTATTACAATACGCACAACGCACCGTACATAGTTGAGGGATTTTCAGGGCCCTGCGTCACATAAACGTTAATAGCTTTGCTTCTATGGCGAATTTTTTTTTCCGGTTTTCACCGTTATATTTGGGAAGGTTGAGGCTACGTGATGGTGTAGATTTTTTTTGGCCACGCCACCCCGAAGGGGCGGGCGTTGGCCCTTCATGGGAAGCAGTGCAGAAAGGGCGCTTTTAAAAAAAAACCCATTGGAAGTGGGATTTTTCTGTTAATGAAATTTGAATTTTTTGCGCGGTACCTCGCAGACTTAAACATTTGTGGGGCCTTAACGGTGACCTTCATGATGATGCGAATAAAACAGACCTTTTCTACGTGAGTGTAGCTATTTTTTTTGTCAAAACAATTTTTTTCACAAAGCAACTGCTTCCGAGATAAACGAGCTCAAGCGTAAAATTTTTTTTTCGAAAAAAAAAAGTGAATTTTTTGAAAAATGATTTTTTTCTACTAAAAAATTTTTTTTTTATTTTTTTGTTTACACTATTTGAAAGCCTAATCCTTTAGGATTAAATAGAGGTATTATTCATGTCGCTAGGTATTATACAGGGTGAGCTGTATTAACAAATATGAACCCCTTTTTCAACCTTTTTTTGACCGATTTTTTCTATTTTTCTTAATAACTCCTTAATGGCGGCACCTAGAAATTTCAAACTTTTAGCGTTTTAAAAACTTTTTAAAAGCTATTTTTTGATATAGTCTACAGTCTTCTACGTAGAGCAGTTTTTGCTCTACACATTTTTTTAACTTTGACGCTTAATACCGGCATACCTATGATACCTAAGAAAACCATTTTTTTTCTGAAATCACCAGACACTATCTGGCTATAATCCACTAAAAACCGTTTTTCTTCAAATGTTACCGTTTTTCCGCAACGCGCCGTTATTTAAGAAAAACCCCAAAAAATAAGCCGTTCCAATCAACCAGTCATACCGTCGACACCACGGGAGCCAGCGCATGGTACAATATAGTTGGCGGTCCAGCACGCAATTGACCCAATGTAAAAGCATACGGACGACGTCACTATCGAGTCGCACATGGCCAGATGACTTAACCGCGGGGTTTTCGGTATCGTGGCGGCAAATTCGGCCCGTTTGCGCAACGAGTTAGAGTAGGAAAAGCGGTTTGAGAGAAGGATGGAGGATGTCTGGCAACATATATTATTAAAATTAATAATATAAAGTGTACCAATAAGAGCGGAGCGTATTGTAACACATCATGGTTCTCTGAAGCATGATACCCAGATATAAGTAAGTAATATTTCAATGAAATTTACTTCTGATTATAATATTATCTACATCAGATTCTAATTATCTATATACATAATCAGACCTTCCCTTTTCGCTCTGTATTTACTATAGATGTTAATTTTTTTGAAGTACTAAAAAAAGAATAAGTTGGGTAGAGCACCATGCCGAGACTAAGGTTTGAACTCAGAGCCTTGTGAGGATACGGCAGATCTCTTCCCCACTGCGTGTTTGGGGCACTCCTTGGATAATTGTAAAGATTTTTTTTTGTAATACTGACAAACATTTAAAAAATTTCTACTGGTCCCCACTCACCAAAGTAGACGCTAAGCGTCTACTTGTTTTAGTATAGTTATTTATGTATTGCTCTTTGGATTTATTGTGTAAATATTCCTTTTTGACTTAAATTCATCTGCTGGATCTCAGTCACTTCGAATATCCCAGATATTAAAGATATATTGAATTTCATTCATATTTGTAATTCACAGGGAAATGAATAAAGACATTCAACCTCCACCATACAGCCCTCCACATCAGGAACAGATGATGAACATGCAGAATTCCCAGAATATACCAACACCAAACCCAAATAGCTTTCAATATGCTCCACTGCCAGCTAGTTCCCCATCTGCACCACCATCAACTGGTAAGGGTGATTACATATTACAACTTTATGTGTTAATAATTACAGAAATTTTCTAAGGTTTTTTCCTCGTTAATATCGAAAAGAGAGATTGCATTTTATAATCGTATACATTTTTAAAATATTTTACGATATACTTTTACCACCGCCAGACAATTTATTTCAATGTGGTGGAAACATAGTTGTATCAGGTAAAAAGTAGGAATAAATTTTTGTCTAGTTGAGACTACATAATGTTTGCTGCGAAAACTTTTTGCATATATTATCAAAGAATCTTTACCCTTAAGTAATATAAACTCATCACCTTGTTTTTACTATTAAACCCGTCATCAAGAATCTCTATATTTTGATGTCAAATTTTAAGTGGTTTCTTAACTATATCAAATGCTATCTGATAATGATGAGATATTATGATGTTGAAAGTTACGTTTCAAAAATTGGATGATCTGAAAAGTTACCAACCGCACATAGGTCTGATATTTTTGTTCTAAATTTATTTTTATTTTTCCACAAAATTGCCCTGTAAGTCTACAAACTGTTCCCAACGATACTCTTATCGATTTATTTCTTCCAAGTAGTACTTGGCGTGATCCTCGCGTGAAATAATTGCTTACGAATTATTTTTTTTAATTGTGCTTCCAGCGCAACTTTTAGATTAGGAAGTAAACAGAAATCCTAACTGTGCCAGCCGAAAAGACAGTCTCCTCTCATTTTAATTCGACCATATAGATGCTGTCTTTTGTGTCACTAACGTATTTTAAATTATTGGGTAAGAAATGACCGAAGCCCGTTTAATAGTATTCTCATTAATTCGTGAAAACATCTACAATAGCGAATATTTGCTATGAAAAAAATTCTCTTAGAGGCCCAAAACCGATAAACCATATACTTGGTTTTAGATTTAAAGTGGTCCCTAACATTTTAAATCTAGATAACGCTTTTGTATGTATAACCTCAAAAGAGGTTCAAATCAGCAGATGTAAATAAAATACTAGACTAAACATGCAGCTCCGCCCGCGTGGTACTTAATGATAGTAGTATGTCAGTCTTGGAAGGAATAGAAGACGCTGGCAAAAATTGGTCATATGTTCATATTTAAATAAAACTATGCCTAAAGTCTCCCTGGGGTTAGAGCAAATTCCCATGCAAGTATTTACGTCAATCCTTGCCGCGAGTAAAAAGCTGTAAGTCCCCAAGAGCAGACAGACATTCATGTTTACATTTGTATAGATTTATTCATAGAATATTGGTACCAAACATTTCACAAAGTTTTCTAAAGAGACATCTCTTTAAGGTTGTTTGAAACTTTAATTGGGATAGAACTTTGATAATATGTTCACTCAGTAATGAACCTATTTTATCAAGAATGTACATACCTCTGAATATGTTTGTAATTCCATAAGGTTTACAGAATAATGTTTCTTCATACTTCAACGCTTCTAATTAAGAATATGGCTACTTTAACTTATGACTACTAAGATTTAATTTTTTTTAAAGTATACTAATATTATTACATATAACTAAGATTTTACTATTTTACAAAATCAATGATAAAATATTACTAATAGTTTTTGTTATCTAAGATTGCCTATTTTTTTTCAGTTACTAACGTGGTAGTGACTAGCGGTAGAGCTCACTCAGGTTGTCCAGTGTGCGGGAACAGCCATTTTACAGGGACTTACCCATGCCACGCCTGGTTGTGTTGCCTGTTTTGCTCCTGGGCTGCCTGTCTTGGATGCATTTGGTGTCTCTGCATGCGCCGCAAGAAGTGCACCAAATGTGGATTTCAAATAAATTAAATGCTATATCTTGTTTAAGGCTATTTAAATTAGTATATTGAACTCATATGCAACAATTTAACATTGAATTTTTGATCTACATTCAGTAGCAAGAACCATTTATAGTTTTAAGGCAATTTATAAATATTAATGAGTTATATACAGCAAAAAATGCCATACTAGAATATTAATTTTGATTTTACATATTTATAGTAATATAAAATATACGACACACTGTTGTACTAAAATATAGACATCTATTATTTTAATATACCATTGAAAAATTAGTTGTATGTGAAATGTATGTCACTTAGTTCTTAAGTTTTTTCTTGGTAATTTTCTTAATATATGAATTTTGTCCTATTTTTTAAACTTTAATTTCTTTTTTTTTCAGAAAATTCTAATAGCACGACCAATAAAAATCCATTGGTGTGAAATCCGTTGATCACCTAGGCTATTTGCATGCAAAATCTATATGATTTCTCTTTTCGTTTATGCAGTTTTTCTTTTGTTTGGTAGAAGAGAATAAATCCTAATAGCATATACAAAAATTAAATAAATACCCTGATAGGATAAAAAAACAGGAAACAACATACTACTAAAGTTGGTGAAATTTTTGGTAGTCTCAGATTTATTGATTCAGTTTTGTTTTGCAATTTAAGTAGCAAATTTTCACATTTTTTGAGAAACCAAAGGGCAAAACTAGGTATTTTTGGTACTAGGTATTGTTGGTTAGATATTGTTGATAAAACTGTTTTGTGAATTGAGTGTCACACCAAAAATTTCAACTAGAGGACTATTACATTTTCCAGATATCAGCAACTTTACAATTTCAATCAATAGCTCATAAAAAGAGGTTACAGATATTTGAGAATGTTTGTTAAATGTTACAATATATTGTGCTATCAGGGTTATTATTAAATAAAACATAATTTTTATACCTTATTACAAAAACAGTAGGTATGAGTCACAGAATCTCAAATTCTTTCAAAATTGTTTCCTTTATTAATCCAATATTTAAGTTTTCATTCAGAAGATACTCTCCTGGTGCGCATTTAATTTACTATACCTACAGTCTTAGTAAAAATGATTTTTCCTTTTCTGGATAATTGTTTTAAAAATCTTAGCTATTAATTTCGCCATAATTTTTATAAGCTTTAATGTGAACTTGGGTATGCCACAGATTTCCGACCTTGGCCCAAGATTTCCCAAACATCAACAGATTTTTCATATTACATATATCATACTATTTATGCTTCCTATGATTGTTATTAAAGACCTAGGCATTTATATTGATTTCCAAACTAGTTTGTGATTACTAATTTATGTATTATTGAGTATGCCAATTACTTACTGGTGTTAATACTTAGAATAATGAGTGATTTTAAAGTCCTGAGCTCCATAGGGTTAAGCCTGGTTAAGACGTGTCCTTTGGTAGTTCTAAAACCAAACTCAGACAGGCTACTTTATGTGCTTCTAATGTACGTAAAATAAATATTTAAATAACTATAAAATAAGATGTTATTCTTGACACGTACATTTTTAGAATAAATATTACAAAGAAGTACTTACGTAATAAATGTTTAATAGAAAATCCTGGTATTTTCTTGTTTTTTCCAAAAGTTGCATAAACTATATACTTTTTTCAATAAACTTTTCTTTACATAATATGAACTAAAATGTCTGTCATTTTGTTTTTCTGTTCAAGGGGCAATTGATTTGTCATTCTTAGTATATATCCTCATAAATGGTTAAATTTGTTGTAAGACCACTTGGAATGCACACTGTGTTAAACATTAGTCATATAACTATTGGTTGCAGATCCATTACATCCCATATAATTTTTACGAACCAACTCCATGGTCAAAAGCACAGAATACAAATATAGGCAACAAATAGGTCAAAAGAATAAAAATAGGTGTTACGTTCAGAATTTCTTCCTTAACAAACACCGGCTTACACAAAATACTCTTATTAGAGTCTATGAACTTGGCTAGTTAAGCCCCGATCTGAACCATAACTTAAGTGAGACTACCAAAGCAAAGTAAGCACCTCTTGCTGGTTTGATGCCAAGCTCATTGCAGACTAAAATTGTTGCATAGCAAGCAGATGCAACTTTTGCCTTATTATAAAAATATATGCATATCAAGTTTTAGTTTCAAGTCAATAAAAACGTTTAAAACTTAGCACAGTTTTTAAACTGTATAGATTATTAACTCAAAGGCATATTGGAAGCTGCCTACTTGAAAGTTTTTAAATTGGTTTTCTCTATATTGAATAGAAGTTTGTTCACATTATCCTTATCGTTCTTTTTTTAAAAATCGAGTTGTTTCCTAGCTACAGTATTATGGTGTCATTAACAAATAACGTAAAAATAAGAATCTATTAATGCTGATAACAACTAGGTTATTAAGGTAGATAATAAAACAGTAATGGGCCTTACACAGATCTCTGGGAAACAACAGTTAATGGCTTGTACAGATAATATACTGTAGAATTTTAAGCCAGTTTAACGCACAAACTCTAAACAATAACAATAGAATTTCCTTAACAATATCTTATGATTCACACAATTAACATTGCTTTGAAGGAATCGCAAAATTCTGTTGAGGCCATTTAAGCTCAAATAAAGCCTATCGAATCAAAAACAGCATGGGAAGGTATTTGCGAATCTGAGACAATCACTCCGTAATACGGAGTACCCATAGATTACGAATCTCATATTACCCTTAAGAGCGAAACACGTGTTACGTATTCTCAATTTGAATTTAAGTTTGAGGCTTTTGACCAAAACTTGTAGTTGTTTAGAAAAAGTCCTAACCAGGGTTTTATTTTATTTAGTTATTGTATTTTGATTGTAGTTAGTTTATTTCATTCACATTTGTGTTATATCTAAAACTTGTCATATCAAATGGAATTAAAGACTGCAAATTTGATTTGGAAAAAGACTAATTAATTCTGGCATTGATTTTGACCCTAACATCAATACCAGAATCATTTTTATTATTAATTAATGTATTATTTCTATGAGTTCTCTTTCCATGACTACTCAAGCCAGAGATCCTCCTATGCTTTCCATGAGTATCCGATCGATAAGCCAGCAGGAGCAAATGAAGAAAGTTATCCCAGTCTCTTTGATGGCTAGAGACTACTTTGGCCAAATACTAATTAACGGTTCTATTCATTCGTTCCACCATGCCATCTGGCTGCGGCTATAATATAGTAGTCCACGTTTTCTTGATTCCAAGCGTCTTACAGATGATCTAGAATAAGCTGGATTCAAAATGTTGTCCTTGCTTTGACTAGCGCCAAAGGTGCACCAGCTCGGCAGATCCATTGCATTCCTGTACTAGTCCTTTGTGTCTGCCTTCGTTATGACCCAGTAAAATTTTTTTCTCACTTTTCATAGGGTCTTCGTTACTCCAAGATGTCTTCCTTACACAACGACATGTATTTCCTATAGCATTTCCGAAATCCGATATTTAGGCACAATGATTTGCCTTCTTTCCTCCGTGGTCAGTTATTGTCCGCCGCGTACATCTTTTATTTCAATACTTATTATGTTAAGTAACGTAGTTCTTAAGAGACACGTAATGGTAAGAACATTCTCCTCTGCCCGCTGACAATGTTTGCAATTCTCTGGACAGGGTTGTCTTCGTAGAGCATCTGCATTTCCATGGATTCTTCCTGCTCGGTCTTCAGTGTCAAATTCAGATTCCTGCAACTTCTCTATCCATCTTGCCACTTGACCCTCTGGATTTTTGAACTGAAGGAGCCATTTTAAAGCTGTATGGTCAGTTCGCAATGTTTGCAGGTCTCATAGAGGTACTTATAGAAGTGCCACAAACGCTTTAACAATAGCTAGCAACTCTCTGGCTCGGACAGTCTACGAAAATAACCAATGACTTTTTCTTCTTGACCATCATGGATTTAAAACAGCAGGGCTCCTATGCCCACATTGCTAGCGTCGGTGTCCAGTACAAATTTTTCTTCAGGTAAGGAATAGCTCAAGATTAATATGCTTGTCAAAGCCTCTTTTAGGTAATCGAAAATCTTAGGGCCATTGGAATGTTAGTTCTCTTTCTGTCAACCTGACCAATGATTTTGCGATATTGGCAAATCCAACATGGCGTCGATAGTAGGTGCATAATTCCAAAAATCTGGTCCAAACAGCCTGCTTTATCAACCGCAACTTCTTGACTGAAAATGACATGACCCAGATACTGCACAGCCTTTTAAAACCGATAACATTTCATTGGGAATAATTTTAGTCCAGAACCTCGTAGCATCAGGAATACTTGTTCTAGGTTTTTTATGAGGTCCTCAAACGATTTTTCTACCACAATATTGTCATCAAGGTAAACCAAACAGTCTTCCAGAACAGACTTCTTAAAATCGTTTTCATCAGCCGTTGAAAAGTGGCAGGATCATTGCACAGGCCAAATGACATCACGTTTAATTGCCGTAATCTATTCTCTACCATAAAAACCGTCTTTTCCAGATCTTTAGGAGCCAACACAACTTGCCAGTATCCACTTTTCAGGTCTAGCGTGGAAACTTTGATCTAGCTAGGGTGTCTAAAACGTCATCAATGAGAGAAAGAAGATAGCTGTCCTTTTTAGTCAGGGTTTTAGCGTTCCGGTAATCTACGGAGAATCTGGTCGAGCGGTCTTTCTTCTTTACCGATGCTACCACCGAGACCATAGACTGCTAGGTGGGTCAATGTTGCCTTTCTTGGGCATACTTCTATTTGTTTATTAGCCTCTTTTCGCCTCTTTCTTCCCAATATCACAACCATCTCGATATCTGTAGACCAAATGCGTCACCATCCTTCTTAAGTCTGGCCTAAGACCGGAGCCTGACGATGATAGATATCAGCTCTTCCTTCATTTTAAAATAATAAGGAATTCTTTCGGAATAGCTTCCCGGTTATCATCCGCAACTTGTTGAACTTTTGTTGAAACTGTAGAGTAGTGTCTTAATTCCGTGCTTTTCTTTAATAATACAAGATAATAATTGATATTCATTACCCTTACAAGAATACTCCTTCCAGCAAGTAAGTTTCCATTTTTTTGTGTGTTTTTGCGTTTTTTTAAGTGTCTTTTCGTTTGCTATCCGTCGACTAATAGACTCGTCATATTCAACCTCAGTTTCTTTATCATCCGTGGTCTTGGTATCAACACCAAAATGATCTAGCTCCATTCTGGTATCAAAGTTTCATCCAGAAGTAGGATATGTATTTTCTCTCACGATGGAAAACAACTTCCTCATCGTCTATCTTTAGGGGTTCCTGCCCAAAGCCTCTCGTGTCCATTATGTCCGTTCCGATTATCACCTCATACTCAATCTCAGCCACTATACCAGAATGTTCAAATGTGATTTTTTCCATGGTGAACGTGACTATTTTAATATGGACATTTGCTTGATCTCCCGTCGTTGTTCGTAGACAGCCATTTTGGGTGCCGAACCTTAGCTGCAGATTTTTCTATGTCGGGTCTTATGATTGTTTTTGTTGTACCTGTATTTAGCAGCACAGTGTGAGGGGTTCCATTGACACACGCGTCGACGAGAACACTGTTGGTATGGTGCTGCAGCGAGGAAACCTGGGCGCTATTTACTGGGGCTTAATACAGGTCGATGATCGTCCCTTCGCATCGACCTTCTTTAGTTTTTCCGAATTGGCAGGAGTCGTACTAGCATCTTTTGAACATTGTCTTCTTACGTTATCTGGTTTGCCATATTTCCAATACTCCAACTTCCGGTCCTTGCGGCTAAGTCCTTTAACCGCCACCCTAATCATCCACTTAACCGATACCTCCAAGTCGACCTACCTTAGAAACACTTGCCGGACAGGAGCCTGGCTGGATGCGGGAATTGAGCACCCACTGCAGAGTTGCAAGGGTCTAGAAAACTTAAATCGTTTTTTTGATTTAAATCATTTTAATGACTTAAGTCATTTTATTTTAATTCATTTCAAAAATGCTGACTTAAGACTTAAAATTTAAGTCATTTTTTAAATTATTTGTGACTTAAATACTTTTGTCTAAAATAGAAAAAACTTAAGTCAGTAATAAAAGACTTAAATCAGAAGTTATGATTTAAGTCACCGAGAAACGATTTAAGTCATATAAAAATGATTTAAGTTAAAAAAAAGATTTTAATTTATAAAAGACTTAACAAGGTAAACCATTTAATTTATTTGGAAAAGATTTAAGTTTTTAAAAAAAAGATTTAAGTCAGTAGTAGTATTCATCGCGTAGCGGAAGATCAATCATACTTCAGTGCCGAGTGTGCCGACGACCAACGCTCTCATGCTCGTCAACTGAAATCGAAAATCGACTTCCGACTAGTCGACTCCAATTTTGTTGCAGTCGTATAATCTTGCGTGTGCGTACTACTGGGCATTTTTGTTGGGGGAATCACAGACCTCGTATTGTATCGTGACAGACAGATAGTATTGTGTTGTGCTATTGTTTTCTGCCAGATTAGTAATATATTAGACGTGTCCCTGGGCAAAAAAACACTTTTTGTGATTTGTGAAGTGAACTTTTTGGATTGTGTTTGTTTATTAATCCAAACAGGTAAGGAATAATATAATTATAATGTTTCCGTTTGTTTTTTATAATTTGAGGGAGGGATACTCAATAGACAATAGGGTTAAGGTAAGTATTATGAACCCACACAATTTACAGTATTTTTGTATTATTTGGCATAATTATTAAAGATTAGATGGTTCTAAACTTATTTAACTATGAAAGGGTAGTTTTATTTTATAATAATGAAGTAAAAACTTAGTTAAAAACTCCTATAACTTCCATTACTGTGAAGGTAGATATTATCAGAAAACTTACGTTTTTTTAGTATTTCCTGGGTGGATATTGATAACTGAACACTTTGAAATTGAACTAAAACCAAAAAATACGTTTTTTTGCAAAAACATGTAAAAAACAGTTTTAAATGCCGCGAACCGCACTGAAATATCACTTTTAATGTATTCTATAAAGCACAGACTATCGATTAAAATTTAAAAAATCCCGAAATTTGTGGGTTCATAATCCTTACCAGACCCGACAATAGATATCACTGACAGTGACTGAACTAGAACACATGACATGGCAAAATCAAGTAATCACCGAAAAATAGTTTTGATCGTATTTAATTTCCTAAATGTTTTACACGGCACACGCCTGTTTAAAATTTCGAAATCTGTATTTTTAAGTTTAACAATAACTCAATTTTATTAAATAGAACGGTATCGGGAACAAATACTTTTTAAATGCACTTTCTACTTCCAATATTTTGATACAATAATTTTTTAAATCGGTTGATAAATAAGCCCATAAGAAGAAAAAACTTATCAAGTAAATACGTTATAATAAAATTGATTCAATAAAAATAGCATAGAAGAGTCACTGTCACTATAGAATAGGTTATACTGATTTTCGTGTTTATTTACAGAATGTCCAAGGAAGACTTAGAGTTGGATGACGAAATGCTCTTAGATACTGAGAGTGACGATCTAGAAACTCTAGAAGATCCTTTCGCTCCAAGCGAAGATGAGAGATATCCTAACTACGACCCAGCTACTGAGGCCAGGAACAATTTTAAAACCAAAATAGAGGATTATTTTAACGTAAAGTCATTGGTAAAGCCACAAAATAAAATAAAAAACTATATCAAACCAAGTGACTCAAGATCTGTAATGGAAATTGATGAAGCTTCCGTATCAACTTCTAGTTCATGCTGTCCCCAAGAAGATGAAGATAATGAAGAAACATCAAATGAATCAGCATTATTTGATGGCAAATTTTTTTAAATTGTTAGCCGAAGTAATAACTTTAATATTGCTGCAATATGTCAAATTTGTAAAGGCACGAAATCCATTAAAGGAAAAACAACAGTAACAACAAATTTTATAAGGCATTTAAAGGTTAAGCACGCCACAGCGTTTAATGACTATACTAAATACAAACGAGTTAAAAAACAAATCTAAAATCAAAATATAAAAAGGATGATAAACTCTCAGAGTCTGAGCAGGTTCAGAAGCCATTTAAGAGCAACAAGCAGCTAGATATTAGATATAGTATAGCTCACGCAGGTGCCATTACGCAAGATGAATTCGACCAGCGGCTTCTTAAATTTGTTATTAATACCATGAGCTCCGTTTCAGTCCTTAGCAATCCCAATTTTATTCAGATATTTTATAGATTTAATTTGAGAGTTATGTCCAGAACAACAGCTGTAAAAAAAATAACGTCGCTAAGTACTAACTTTTTTAGTAACGTTAAATCTTTGCTACAAGATGTGCCATTTGTATGTACCACAGCTGATATCTGGTCATCCAAGAAAAGAAGCTTTTTGGGAGTGACATGTCATTGGATCGATAACCAAACACTTCAACGAAAATCAATCGCATTAGCATGCAGACGCTTTAGTGGAACACACTCATTTGACAAAATTGCAGAGATACTAGATGATATTAACAATTTTTTTGGCTTGTCTGAAACAAAAATTATAGGAACGGTAACTGATAATGGTTCCAACTTCATTAAAGCTTTCAAGGAATTCGGAATAAATCTGCACGGGGATATTATCTTGCAAACAGTCCAAAACGAAGAGCAAGAGTGTGACGATGACGAAGAAATGATATCACAGGCTTCAAAGTTAAACGATGAAGATGAAGATGAATTGATATTGCCTACATCAATTACCTCTGAATATGATGATCAAAGTAACAGCCATTTCATTTTACCCAATCATTTCCGTTGTGTGACCCATACGATAAATTTAATAGCTACAACAGATATAATTAAAACAATAAACAAAAGTCATTCTCTACGTAGTAAGCACACGACCATAATGAATAAGTGTTCCTTATTATGGAATAAGTGTGGCCGCCCAAAGTCTGCAGAGATTGTTAAAGAAACATTGGGTCATTACCTTAGCTATCCAGGGGTCACTAGATGGAATTCCTATTATGATGCACTAGCCCAAATTTTAAAGGAAAAAGATAAACTTAATGTTTTGTTTGAAAAACTAGATTTAAAATCACAGGTTCTTAAAGAATCTGATCTGGAATATATTGAAGAGTACATTAAAATTCTTCAGCCTTTAGCATATGCTATCGACATACTGCAAGACGATCAAAATACCTACTTTGGTAGCGTTTTCCCAACAATCGGAAGCCTGTATGTTAAATTTCATAGAATGAAGACTCAAAGTTTTAGATACTTAAATTTAGTAGTAGAGAGCTGTTTAAACTCTTTAACAGTGCGGTTTGCAAGCTATTTTTCTTTAACAAAATTGTCACGGTTTGCTTTAGTTGCCACTATTACTCATCCGAAATTTAAGTTGCGTTGGTTAAGTGCTTTTAAAGATACTGGGTTGGCCCTAAGTACAACTGAGTTGAAAAATATAGTCATTCAGGCAGTATCTGATTCTGAACTTAATTCTATTAAGAAAAAATCAGAACTAAATGCGATGAAATGTTCCGAAAATACGTTCGAAACTGATTTTTTTGAGTTTAGCGACACAAGTGATTCCTTAAATCTAGCCACAGCCAATTCTTTAAATGAATTTGAATTGCAGTATTTGCAATACTTGCAAGATTCTGAAAATAATATTGAAATGTTAAATAAATATCCATGCATTAAGCGGGCTTTTATTAAATTCAACGCTGTTTTGCCATCTTCGGCACCCGTCGAAATATTGTTTTCGTTTGCAACATTCATCAATTCTCCTAGGCAGCATGCACTCTCTGATTTAAATTTTGAAAACCTAGTATTATTGAAAACCAATAAAATATAATGCATTCTACTTTCTACTACATTATACGCACATGACATACAGGGGGTCGATTTTTGATTTGGGACCAGAGAGCGTCCCCGGGAGAGAAAATACATCCTATTGGTCGAAATGGCTAATAGTTCAGGAGAACTGTCCCTTTTGACACTAAAGACAGTCTTTTTGAGAGAGGTTCGTTCTTCTGGGTTTGGGTAGGTTCTCTTCCCTGATTAGGTTCTCTTCCCAAGAGGGTCCCTGCTCCCAAGTCAAGAAGACGCACGGGCCACTTTTTACTAGACATGAATGGTCCATTTGATAGCTTAATTAAAAACATTGCTTAGTGTCCAAATTTAAAAAAATACTTTCTGACAAGTGACAAATGTATGTATTATGTATATATTTAAAAAAGTTGTTTAAGTTGGTTTAATGTTCCCTGTAAATTTAGGTACTTGTTTTATTTTCCTACTTGAATGTATGTTCCTTAGGTTCAGCTGTGTTTAACTTTAATATAAACATTTTCAAAGTTCTAATATAGTGGTTTTATTTCCTCAGGGTGCCGGGTGGTATCTATAATATAACTTAATAATATTGTAACGAAACATTAAAACCAAAAACTTGCTTTCAAGTTCAGCCAGCTTGAAAAGTGCATTTACTTACATATATGTTACTTGTCAAAAAAAGTCAATGTTACTTGCCTACAGTACTCACTAGTGCAGCCCATACCTATCCTATAATGTTGACCAATTTAATTGTGATCACCCATTGTGAACTTATAAAGTTAGATAAAAGTGATCTTCTAGTTGCATTTCTGCCACATATTAGCCAGTAAGTAAGTACCAGTGTACCAGTAATAAAATAATATTAAAATGTACGAAATATAAATTCTTGAATATAATTTTTGTTATATTCGCTTGAGAATTTTGATTTATATCATTCCTTTTTTTGACATTATATATCAATGACTTAACTCGTACCGCATAATGACTTAAATCAAAATTTAAGACTTAAGTAAAAAAATCGACTTAAATCATATCATATTGATTGATTGATTTAAATCTTTTATGACTTAACTGACCGCATAATGATTAAAATCAAAATTAAAGACTTAAGTCATAAATTATGCTATTTTGACTTAAGTCTTTAGTAAAATGACTTGACTTAAAAGAAAACGATTTAAGTCAAGACTTAAGATTTAAATCATTTGAATGTTGAACTCGATTTGACTTAAAACTGAAATCATTTTGATTTTGGATGTGACTTAAAACTTAAGACTATTATCTCCAAAAAGTTAATGTGTGGGCTGCGTTATTTGGAATACAATTAAAAAATAATGATCGGCCCGACCGTACATATTGAATGAAACCTGACTTCTTTAAAGTATTTAGAAGTGCTTCAAAACCGCATTATTCCTGGCTAGAGGAGAGGTTCGTGATTATTTAAATTTTATTTTCTTATCTAGATGGATAGGCAGGGGGCCCCATAGAATGGTTAGCCAAGTCCCCAGACCTCTCCCCTTTAGATTACTTTGTTTGTAGCCATTTAAAAAACAGATTATTTGTCACTAAACCTGAAAATATAAAAGGACTTAAAACAACGCATAACAAATGAAGCTGGCAAAATTACACAAGAAATGATTCGTTGAACGTTATTGGCAAATTTTTTTCCAACCTTGCGTATTATCAGGAAGTGCAAGGAAAGATTTTTTGCATGACGATGGAATGTTTGGAACTAGAAATTTATGCCTCAATGAAATCTAAATTAAAGTTAATGTTAAACAAGATTTAGATTTGCGACCCTCTGGAATCGGTCTAGATATTTATTATTTTTTATATAAAAAAGTTTTATCCAAATTCTTTAGGATTTTTGGGAGTTAGAGCCTTTTTCTTGTTTTTAACATTTGACTTTTTAATGAATTTTCTCAAAGAAACCTTAGTTTGTAGAAGTCTGGAACTATTATAATTCGATTAAGGTATTTATTGTTATTATCTGGACAAAAAAATATTAAAACCCTTTGGGAATTTCAGGAGATATGGGCGTTATATTGATTAAATAACAGCGAGCGCGGACTATAAATAGGTTGCTGGCAACCGACATATGCTGTGTTCTCGACATTGGTCGCTAGATATAATCGGTTGCCCTGCTTCACACGCATTGTCAATTTGACATTGACACCTCAATTTCACTGGAAACAACAACAACTAAGAAAACAAATTCAAAATATTCAAATAATCAATTTCTATTCTTGCCATTGTCCGAATTAACAATAAATTCTTCTTAATTTGTATATATCTAATAATATGGTAAAAGATGTGTGAGAGCCAGGACAACAAAAAACCTTATGTGTCTCTGATTAAAATTAATGGAAAACCGATTCTGCCACCGGTGGTAAGCAATTTTTGCATAATATATATTATTTATTTAAAAAATATGCTTTAAATAAATAAATGCCTCTTTAGATAACGTCTGATCTTCGTAAAGAACTCCTTCAATACAAACAGCAAGCAATTAAATTAGAAAAGCGCCTTAAAACTTGCAGGGAACTGAAACAAAACCTTGAAGAACTCCAAAATTCTTACGCCCGTCCTTGCTCAGAACTCACTTTTGGCGACAATAGTCATATTGACGCTCTTGATATATCAGATAAGCCCAACAGTACTAGAAAGTTAAAAGATATCCATTTGAGTAAGGATCTTATTGAAGTCACACAATATAATTTTAGTGGCTCCAAAACTATATTTTGTAATCAAAAACTTGATAATCAAAATGCTTTAACTAATACTGAGAGCCCATCTAATAAAGCACCTAGTGATAATGCCACAAATAATGATATTATAAGACCAAGGAGCAGCTCAGAATCAAGGGAAGATGATATCAAACAAAAAATTTGTGCTTCACCAAAACCGAGGTTAATTAGAAGTAATTCTTATACACTTGAAGCTCCCAGTCCAATTCTTTTAGAGCACTTAAAACGATCTGCATGTGGTGGGTCTAATCACCACAGTGGTAACCAATGGGTTTCATCAGAAAGCTGCCACAATAGTGAAATTTTCAGTACTAAGAGTACTGTGGTGTTTAATGAAGCAGACAGTCCAGACCAATCTTCAAAAGACATAAAGGAAGTTAAGTCGCCCACTATTAATTCCCAGCTGATACTTGATAATATGCATCTTAGCGGGGCAGAAAAAATTGAGAAAAATGATGATTTTTCTGTTGAAGCTGCTTTTAAGTTTCCCTCAATTGATTCACACCAATATTTGGCAAATGTTTTAAAAGAAATCCCTGATTTTTATGCTAAACAGATAATTGAAATGTTAAAGCATCAGACTTTGGAAGAGAAGGAGATAATTCAAGAGCATAAAAGCAATGGAGGAGATTTTGGAAATGATAAGGAATTAATTGTTATTCAAGAGGATGAAATTATGAGGAATGAAAAGAAAAGGTAAAAGTTTTTTAATAATTTTTTTAATTTGATGAATGCTCGCTAGCCAGTTTTGGGGCAATTATAATTCTTAAGGTATTATTTTGTTTTTCTGCTAATCATATTAGAAGATTTTTATTTAGCATCCAGAAAGCACTGAAGTGTCACTTTCTTTTCTTAAATTTTAACTTCTTTTTTTTTAAATTTTTTATTATTATTAAATGTACAGAAAAATAAAGTTTTTCTGTGAAATACATAATCTGGATTTTCGCGATACAGAATAACCATCCCATTTCACAGAACTTCTATTTTTGAAAGATCTTTTATTTACAACATAACAAGACTTTATAATAAAATACCTCTGCATATAAAATCTTTGGATCATGACTATATCTCAAAAACTGTGAATCTATTATCATTGGAATTTATTTTAACATAATAAAAATAGCCAAGAGAAAATGCTGGAAATTATTTTTAAGTTTCAAAGTTGACCACTAGGGAGGGACTGTAATTATAAGTCAATAATTCAATTCTAATATTCTCCACAAAATGGCAGCTTAAAGTAATTTTTTTTTTAATATAATTAAAAACCATGGAATATTTTTAAAAAGGTATTTTTGGTCAAAGACTCATTGGCATAGCAACCTTCATAAAGTAGGAGAAGGTACTAAAATTGTATTTGTTTAAAGTTATTAAGTTTTCATGGTTGCGATGTTTACGTCCGAGTAAAGCACATTTACAGCTCGGCATATTTTTGCTATATATGTAAAACATACTCGCTAATAATTAGTAATTTTATTGTAAGTTGGTGAAGTGGTGAGTTAACCATGGTCTGAGTAAGTCGTTTTGAACATAATCGATTTGGTCTTTATAATCGGACTAATTAAAGTAGTAAGTACCAATCATTTGAGATTTGACTGCTGGTTAATATTAGAGAGTACTTGCATTATAGGAGGTGGTACTACAACCCGTAGCGGAAGCGCTTATCGCCTGGAAGAAGATCGAACCGAAAAACTGATTTCCAAGGTTTGTGCTAGTTTTTTGAAGAAAATTGAAGAAAAATTTGATACTAAAATTGGAGCCTTGGAAACTAAGTTAAACAGGCTCTGTGATGCGATTAAGAAGATGGAAGATTCGGTAACAAACAACAGGAAAGAAATCGATAACGTCAAAACTCTGGATCAAGATATTTGACGATACTCTGGATAACGTCAAAACTCTGGATCTGGAGCAAGCTTCAAAATGAAATTTCCTAAGAATTTGCGGCTTTAGAGAGTTGGCGAATGAAGACCTGGGTGTCGATCTATCAAAACTCTTTGAAGAAAATTTAGGCGTCTCATGCAGCATTGATGATTTCAATTATGTCTTTCGTCTTCCTAAAGGCAACGATGATCACCCTTTCCCAATTATAGCCGGTTTTATTAGCAATATTAAAAGGAACCAGATTTTTATGCAGAAGAAAATGCTGAAAAATCATCCCGTATCCTTGTTTGAAGATTTAACGTCTCGTAGATACCATTTGCTCCTGGAAGCTAAACGAAAATATGGTCACAATAACGTCTGGTCCACATCTGGTAAGATATTTCGCTGGAACCCGGCAACTTCACAAAAAATATTTATTAATAAAATTGACGATGTAAAATAAGGTTATCGTTAGAATAGTTACGGTATATCTCTATATATAAAACTACTTGGCTTTTCAAACTTAAAGAATGTATATAATTTAGTTTTTCCGCAAAGTTGTTTTTTTTTTGAGTGATTTTTGTATTTATTTACAAGATATACATATTATATTGATTGTTCGGTTTTTTAAAGAATACTATATTATTACATATATAGCATATTGGTTATTTTACTGTATCGTAGTTGGCGGAGAAAACTTTAATGCTTCTAAATGTATATATGTCTGAAGGATGCAACAATTATAAACTAGATATAATTATAATTATTTTAATAATTAATCACGTCATGTGATGTAAGCAAAATTCTATTTTAGGCTTCTTATAATTTTAGGCTTCTCTTCTTATTTTTTTTTCTGTATGTTCTTCATAATGTTTAAAACTTATTCAATTTATTTATTATTTACATTGTTATGCTTTCGTATGTTAAGTTAGCAGTGCGGTTAGATAGAGTAGCCCCAGGCTAGATCTCGCCGCATTTTTGGTTAATAACTTGTTGTAACTATTTTCGTAATATAAAGGCATTTATTATTATTATTATTATATTATTATTATTAAATGTCTATAACTTTTATAAGATTTACCTGATTTTGTTCAATTTGGGCTTGTTTAAAAGTGAAATGTAAGTTCTTTTAAATATTATATTAAGTAGTAGAAAGTTTTTAGTAAAATTGATAGGAGATATCATTTGATTTAAAAACTCATTTGGTTTTTCCCACACAAATTTAAATGGCACGATATAATTTTCATAGCAGAGTCAAAAGATGCTTAAATTACTAGAAGAATTGAAAACCACAGTTGGCTATCTTTTTTTTTTCACTAATAATTATTGAATTTCTTTTGTTTATTTAGCGCCTCCCTTCGATAGGTCTATAGATAAGTCCCTTCTATTTTAAAATATTTTAAAATTCTGCTCTAAACATATTTGAGTCTTTGCACATGAAGGTAATAATTAGGAATTCATATATCACCTGCATATAATAGTTTTCATTTAATTAGACTACTGTACTACTAATGATAATATGTGCATGATTTCATCCTTTCAGAAAAAAAAATTATAAGGTGAAACCTGAATAAATAAACAATTGATTATTTTATATTTAAAGAAAATTGTTCACATTAATTTTTTTTAAATTTATTTATTTGTTTTATTTTATTGCATTGTATTTTTTTGTGTGCTCTTATTATTACATAAAATTGGTAAGTTTGAATAGCTTTGAAACTATTCCTATTTCCATCTTGGCAGTGTCTGCTGTTATTCTTAACAAGCTTTTCAATATATTGGTAAAGCAATTTTCTAATAATTAATCACAGGAAGCTGCTTATGTATCGGCTGGAAAGTTACACTCATTTTTATATCCACACATTTTTTTATTTAATAATTTTAGCCGTATAAATTCTGTTATAACTTTTACACATAGATATTAACATATTTTAGAGAGGTGACTTTATGTCCTCCACATCCAGCAACAAACCATCCAGAAGACTGTGAAAACCTTATAGACTTCTCCTCTCTCAGCGATGTCAGTCTGACTTCCGAATTTACTACTTCTATTAAACCTGTAAGTCGCCCAAACACATTGGAAAGTACCAAAGAATCACCAAACAATAAGACCAATGAAAAACTTACCCGTAGCAGCACATTTTCCATGTCACCTAGCCAGTCTATTTACTATAGTGGTAGTGATAGTGATACAGTAAGAGGATTGACTCCGGCCTTAAATTTAACTGTTGAATACCAAGAGGAACCGGAGGTTGGCATTTTGCAAGAAAAAGAGGAGTATTGGGAGGCTATAGTGTCACATGAACTAAAAACTGTAACCTGTAGTAGAGAGTTATTTCCTGAGCTTGATCCTGTTACTATGCAATCTTTGAAAAGGGTGAGTAATGCTGTAGTTAACTAATAAAATTTTCTGAAAGTAATATAGTTAAATTTGACCCTAGTATGGGTTAGCATATAAATTTAATACATTATTTACCAAATAACAGCAATTAATCAAGTATTTATCTAAAACTATAAAGTATAAAATACTTAATTTATTATTATTCACTTATAATGCACTTATAATGCACTTCTCACAATTCACTTATAATGCAAAAACAATGTTTGTGATCTTCATCAGTTATGACAAATTCATTGGTTGCAAAAAAAATTGTTGCCCCATTTCGACCATTTTACAGCAAAATAGACTGATTGTAGTTTTAACTTTACTTAAAATGTAATACACAACATGTATCTTACAGTCTCAACAGCACTCGAAAGCACTTATTTTCTGATTTATCTGGAAGGATGTATCATGGAGTAATCATCCAAAAAATTTGAACTCTAATCCTAGCAATCACACTAACACATCTATAAAAAACAACAATATGTAGACACATTAGAATCTACTAGAACTTTCACAGGAATTCACTATTAAGAAAGCAAGTAGAACAGACTTATCTTGAAAAATAAATTAATTTAGATTTTAAATTTACACCTTTAATTATAAAATAGTTGTAGTATGGTATAAGGAATTATATAACTTCCAAGCTGTCGATTGCTTTCCTTGGAAATCTAATAAAGGTGTGTGACGTTAACCAGCAACTAATTTGAGAAAGCAACATATTATGTCTATTGTTAACTCACAAAAAAATAAATGTTTTGACACTGTGTTCTTTGATTAATAGGATTGGGCAGCAAGTGTGATAGGTGCTCATATCAGGGGATATCTTACAAGAAGACTGATCAAAACCGAAAAGGTGCAAACATTGATAGCCACCGTTAAAGATGTCCTAATGTGTGCTCTAGAACTTCATCATTCTGATAATATTGATGAAAAAGATGTGGAGCTACATCGGAGGCTTATCAATCAGGTAAAATAAAACGTATTAATTTTGTGTTTTTAAAGGATTTATCTTAGTATTTGATTTTATCCTTTATCTTATTTGTAAATGCTTTCAGCTTTCAGCAGCTCTCTATTCATTCCACGAAATATTTTTTGAACTACCAATCGCAGAACAGATGTCACTAATTAGAGCAGATCGACAGCGTAAAATCGAGAAATTAAAGAGACCACAATCCGGCCGAAAATCTGCTAGTAAGTCGATTAACTCCAGTCGATCCGATAAATCTGTTAGTTCTATTAGTTCCGCCAGATCGTCCAGTAAAATTAGTGTGATTAAAGAGAGCCCTAAAGTGGCAAAGGTTTAGGATTTACTTTTGTTTATTTTGCAGGTATGTTTTGTTTAGTTAAAATCAACTTTGTGTTAAGTTAAAATCAACTTTTGGCGATGTGCTGGTTACACTGATAAAAGTTTTGCGCAATTTTCCGTCCAAGATTTACAAATTTTGTTTTAAAATTAATAATTTTTTCAGATATGTAGATTAAAAAATTGGTTTTATTTTTTTAAAAGTTTAATCACGGCAAACAGGTATAGAAGACTCTGTGGGGACGAGCTTTATATTTAAACCACATGTCGTTTAGTTTTTGCCTGTATGGATTGCATTTGAAGTTTGTGTTGTTCTGTAGGTGATTGTTAGTTAGCCTTTTGTTGAGATAAACTTCTTTGTATGAAGATGTGTGTCTGGTATTATATCTGGACTCTTGGCTAACAAATAGTCTATCATCGTTATGCTGTATGTAACTATATAGAAGATTACGAAGCATCGTTTCTTGGATTGTTCCCTGCTGTGTGTAGCCCGTTCAGGTCAGCCATTACCATAGCTCTACAAGATGGTGGAAAAAAAGGTTCAACGTCCTGCACAGTGCACTCGCATATTGCGTTATTTATGGTGATCGACTTATGGACTCATTCAAAATGCGTTCGAAGATTTCGTCCCTTTTGGACTTCATTTTTAATAGGCATGACCACACCACTACCCATCATTTTTAAGTTGATCTGTATCCTAGAATTCTTCTATAAATTTGCCATGTTTTTTAAAAATCAGTTGCACTCTTGGGTTCCATGCCGATGTTTCGGCAGTCGATGATTTCATAATCTGTCCATCGACGCCATCGAAGCTATCAGTTACTATTTGATTTAGGAGTGACTCCATGTGTCACAACGTTGGGACTGAATAAGTTGCTTTTAGTTTTTACGGGGTTCCCATTTTCTATACCCTTGTACGGGCATAAAAACTAATTTGTTAAGTGTTGAAGCAGTCACGACTAGTTACAACTAGGTATAATGAGCATGCAGTGTTGTGCATAAGGTATACTTTGCTAGCTTTGAAGTTGTGTTCGTATTTCCGTTCCTACTTAATTTTATGAGGTTTCATGTTGATCTAGTAGGCTGAGCACAAAGGCGTGTGTTCTCTCTTCACACAAGCTCACGGAGACATAGAGTGAGACTTTCGCTTTTAGATCAGGGCACAAACTGGCAAAAACATTTTTTTTATATTACAGTCATATTTATTGCGCCACTAAGCAACATCAGACCTACAAATAGCTCTTCCATATTCTGGAAATTCGCATGCTAGTACAATAATATAAATTGTTATATACTAGACACAGGAAATAAAATTACACATGCAAATGAAAATGATTGAGAACTTATTTAATGCTTATTAATATCAATACTTATACAAATCATATACATATAATTTACCCATACTTTAATATTAAATGATAAAAATATTAAAATCCATACACAGATAAAATTCACAAGGAGGAACTAAACTTTTATGTGGTTCTGTCAAGTACTCGTCGCCTATAATAGGCTTTACTAACCAACTGGTTATACACTTTTAAACATCTTTGGATTAAGACCTTTGAGCAATAGAGCAATTCAATGCAAAATAAGCAGTTTTTAGAATTTCAGTTGATACTTTTGTAGCTATATTTCGCTGTGCACGTGTTACTGTAAATGCCCGGAATTCGGTAAAACATAGGATAAGCGCGCTAAACCGAGGATTTACCAAAAGCAAGTGGGAAAAGCCCAAAAACTAATTATTTTGCTTCCATTTCGGACTGTTACCCAGTGAATGTTAGGATTTACCACACCACATTGTTAAAAGTACGAATACCACTGATACGTTACAGAAATCGATATCCTGAAACGATAATGGTTAAAATTTCAATGCCTAAAAATAAGGTAGGGGAACACGGGGTACAATGAAACACAAATTTCATTTTAATTGTTTCTCTTTTTCGATATAAGTCTATTAGGTTTAAATGTGTTTTAAAAAATGTCCTTCGGTACTAGGAGTACATGTATAGAAGTATCAAGAGCCTTATAACTACCTATTTTGTCCAACAAACTATTGAAATTTAGGAAAAAAATGTTTCATTGTGCCCCACCACTGGGGCACAATGGAACAAATATAGGGGCACAATGCAACATACCTAGAGTACTATATAACAATGAAATCGCTTTAGAAGTATTCCCAATAAAAGACCTAAATATTTTTAGAATTTTATTTCAGTAAAAAAAATGGAATATAAGTACAGCCAAAGAGCGAAATAATTAAAATGTTGAATATAATCATTAGCCAATATTTATATTGGTAAAGTCGATTCCGAAAGAAATATATTGTTTTTGGCGTTGGGTTGATCCTGCAAAAACTGGGTTCCCTAAAACCATCTTAATGCTATTTTCAGCGACTAGTGATACGTCTGGAACTGATGGCTCTACAAATTTGTTATATCCTTTTTTTCTAAAAAAATTTATCTCGTAATCTCCATTTGTATCTTTTCCTTTTGTAACAATTCCAACGTAGAACTTATTATTGTGTCGGTTTAATTTAAATTCCACCAGTACATAATCATTTGGCAGAGGTGACCTATCCAGATTTACGAAATGATCTTCAGTCACGATGAAAAGGCCTTCATCGTCGTCTAAGTCGTCATCAGTCTCAGTGTAGACTACATCTTCTTCTTCGGATGATGAGTGCTCCTCTTCGATTTTTTTAAATTTCTTTCTAGCATCTTTGTCAAAATCCGTTATTTTTCTTTTGGCAGTTTCTTTCTTTGATGCTGATACCGCAATTTTATTGCCAAGTGCGGTCATTTCCGGGGTACTGGTTGCAATCATACTTTTTCCTTTTGCTCGAGCCTTTCTGTTGTTTTTTCTATTGCCTGCCTTGGGAAATCCCCTAAAATCTTCAGGTCCACATAAAGTATCTCCGTTATTACTGTTGCAAGTAGAAGTACTGGGGTTTTCAAAGTCGTTATTGAAGCTTGAGGTATTATTGGCAGATGCTTCGATTTCCATTGCTGAGTTGTTTGTTTTTTTAGCAGGAGTATTACTTGGCGAAGAATAATGCACTTTTTCTTGACTAGAAGTAGTTGGTAATTCGACCATTGGTCGGTCGGTAACATAATTACATAAATAATCGGCATCGGTAAAAACATGTCTATCGTATGGGTAAATTCCTGTTTTCTTAAAGGCCGCGGTGATGTTTGATGCAGTCATTCCTCTCTCGTGAGCAATTTTTACAAAGCCAGCAACATTGTAGATAGTTGCTGTTTGGCCAGGATGCTGCATCATCCAAGTATCTATTGCAGCATTGTAATACGTTTTAAATGGCTTAAACACACCCACGTCTAACGGTTGCAATTTATTGGTGGAATGTGGGGGAAAAGTTAACATAGTCACTCCATTTTGTTTGCACAAATTAAGTGCCTCTAACGACAAATGACTCTCGTGATTGTCGCATAAAATTAGTGGGCGATTGCATGCTACTTTTTGTATGGTGTATAAAATGTTTTATAACTTTAACAAATAATACTGAAGTCATCCAGCCGGACGGATTTGCCAAACCAAGAATACCAGTAGGGGGCTTCCTGCACCATGTGAGGCTTAAAGTGTACGCGAGGAAATATCATAACGGGGGGAATAAAGTTTCCACTTGCTGAAATGAAACAACAGGTTGTGACGTTAGTACCCTTTTCAGCACTAGTGCACTTACTAACTTGCTTGGATCCTTTTTTGGCAATTATTTTTTGGGGTTTTTGAACTGTGCATGTACCTGTTTCATCCAGATTAAATACTCGTGTTCCATCTGCAAAGTGAGGATTTGCGTAAACCTTTAGCAAATTATCAAAAAATGCATCTACATTTGCTTTTGTGAAAGATGTAGCCCGGGACAAGCTACATCCCTCAGGCGTTCGTTGACTAAGCGATGGATTTCTTTTTAAAAACCCATAAAACCAATCTTGTCCTGCTGATTTGTTAACGTCCCATGATTTTGGATGTTTTATTTTATGTATCACAGCCATTTCATAAGCCACCTTCTTGCATTCAGTTACTGGGAGACCATAAAACATTTTGGAACACATTAGCAAATATTCCTTTAGTTTATTTTCTTGTTCCACATTAAACACTTGTCTAACATTGTAGTTCGGAAAAAAAAATTGTATCACTCTCATTGTTTTTTTTCTTTTTCACATACCTGGATAATGTTACGAAGTTTTTAAATGTTATGGGGCACCTTGAAACGTTTCAAAGAGCCCCGTCGAGTAATGTTTCATTGAACCCCAAACGTCCATATTGTTTATTTTATGCCAAAATAAAAAAATATAAAAGGATTAGAAAAAGGAAAATACATAAAAGTAAATAAAAAATATAAACGTTTCGAATTAAGCTACCCAACTAAGTAAAAAATTGCAATTACTTACCTTAAAATCAAAATATGCTCCTACGTAAAAATTTAGTTTTAGCACCAAGAAATACACTTCTCTCGACAGCGTCCGAACTACTACTGCGGTTTTAAGGAAATAAAGATGACGAGAGCTGGTAGCGATCGAAGCACCACTGACAGTAACAGATTCTCTTTTAGCCGCGAAAATTTAAAATGAGAACAATGTTTCAAGGTGCCCCGTGTTTCAACGTGCCCCGTGTTCCCCTACTTTATAAATGAAACAAAAAGACACACAAAACACTTTTTATTTTAATATTCTTATATTTAAACAGAAATCATAGTAGTCCTAAACGAGATATTAAAAAAAAACATTAATTCAAGTACTAATATTGAAAAAGTACTTATTAATATTAAAAGAAAAAATCCTTTTTTTTTATCAAATGAAATAAATGAATTAAAATGTCCACTTATAGAAATATTTATTTATTGGTACAGGGCAAACTTTCGTGGCATCTTGAACTGCAGAGTATTTTAGAGGATCTGCACAAACATTTTTTGGTAGAACATTTTCGAATGCTATTACATTTCTTGTAATTACAATGCAATTACAACTTCTTGGCTCTCGCATAACTACAATTTTTGCACAGCCCTTTTTACGCTAATTTCCTGAGATGAAACATCTCCAGAACTCAGGAAATTTTCTTTGCAAATAGTGAATTGATTTCTTGCAAACAACTGAGCCAAGGTTCCTGTGCTGGTTCCAAGATGATAAAAATCTTCATCCGTTTTTTCTAATACAGCAGCCAACAAAATCCGAGGATCCGATTTTGGATCGATCCACGTCTGGTATTTTTACTTTAACGGTTTCTCCACGTGTTGCAGGCGGAAATCTCTTACTCGAAATTATTTAAATTTTTTTTGATTGTTCCAAAGAATGATGAGCTTCCTCCCTGTTTCGTTTAATATTTAAGATTTTTGTTTCAGTTAACTTATGATTCTTTTGATTCATAGCAAGATTATCCGAAGGATTATTATTTGTTTCATTTAGAAAAGATGGCAAGTCAGTAGAATCTTTCTCAACCGCTTCTGGATCCTTAGACAGTACTTTCTGACGCTCTTTTTCACTGTTCAAGTTTGGTAGTATGAGAAGGACATTTTTGAATTGCAAAGACCCATTTTCATTTTATAACCAAACATGGCTTCGTAAGGGGACTGCTTATGCCTTCATGGTATGAAATATTCTTCATAGCTTGAACAAATCTTTAGGACTCACTCCACTTTTTACATTTATTTGTTTCCATCCACGTGGCAATCATATTTTGAATGTCCTGATTTCCACGCTCCACTGATCCTTGAGACTGGCGATGCCTTGGTTTCCCGTGCACAATTTTAACGCCTTCCCATAATTGACATAGGGCGATTCCGTTATCGCGGGTGCAACATTTAAACGCATTTAAAGTTTTTTACTTGTAAAATGAAATAAAATTTCAATAAAATCCTTCTTTAAAGGATAACATTTTAACCTGTTTTATTTTGATTTGTTAATAAGAATTCAATTGAAATACATAAATAATTACTAGGAATTTTTAAAAAGCTATCGCGGGTGCAACCAAATTGGTCCACCATTTTCAAGATTCTGAACAAAAACACAAAATTTTGTTAAATATTAAACCTTTATTATATTATGCATTCATATTTTAAGAGCCTATACAATAATTAACCAAACTAATCATTGAAATGATACAAAACTTAAATTAGCAAGAAATTTTTTACTTTTAAAGCGATCGCGGGTGCAACATGTCTAGCATAAGTGAACATAAACCTTATTATAATTATATATATTGCAGAATTATAACATAAGAATAATATGTATTACCACCTAGCACACTTACGTGTTACTAAAGGTTACTATTTCTTTTCAAATACGTCAATATTCGTCGAAAATTCTATTAAAATGTCATTGCCATCAAGCTTCTTTTCTGGCACTTCTAATTTTGCGATAATGTCTTTAAATTGAACGTCAGCTATATCATTTACGACTTCACTGAAGCGTTTGGCATCAATCGTCTTCAGAAATTATACTCTAACGTCTCCATCTTCATCTATATCGCTCTGGCACACGACCACATAGCGATATTGTATAACATTTTTGCCAGACTTACAAGGCAGCTGTGTACCAGTATATACGAACCAGCGCAAATGTCTTTTGATGAGAGACCAGTGACAGCACTACTCGTACTTTCAGGAAATGTTTCTGCTGGTAATCTCGAGGCAACAGACGTGGTCGGAGCTTCATCTTCCCAAGTTTCCTCCTGAGTTTTGTCCTATGAGGTGTGAAGCATGTTGTCTGATCAGATGCTGAAGGCACAGATACATTAGGACACAATTTTTTGTCGGGCACCAAACGTATGAGAGGTTTTAAATCTTCATCGTCCCAATCACTTTCTGTAGTAGTGGCAGAAACATCAGAGCACAGAGTTTCTTTGTCTGCTGAAAGAAAGTAGAAGTGTAGGCTCTAAATCTTCATCCTCCAAATCACTTTCCCTTTCTGAGACAGATTTTAAAACCAGTGTGTCCTGGACAAGAGACTGAGAAGTTCGCGACACAGTTATGCTGTTGCCCTCTTTAGATTTGAAGAAATGTTTTGATTGAATGGCTGGTATATTCTTCAGCCCTTCCCAACTCTTATCTAACATAGCCTCTTTAGCTTCAACTTGTTCCTTAGATACAAATATAAAATAAATGTTGGTAGAGAGACTGCGCGCAAGGTCATACAATTCTTGGGCACTGTTTACGATAGCTCTTCGGGACTTCAAACAGACACAGCAATCCACACTGTTCTTTTGACACTTCCCCCGATTCCATCGACAGCACCTTTGCCATGTGAGGCAGCAAAAAAGTTCCATTCGAGGTGAGTGAATCCATGTTCTACTTTGAGTGTATTTAAGCTTGCCATTACATACCGATTCTTGAATTGAGCTGCGCAATTATCGCTGAAGATATATATAAATTTAATATTGTCGTTAATTGACTTGATGTACTCACAAATTTTCTGTAGAAGAGATACACTGTGTATTTACTATGGTTTAATTCATCACTTACTATGACCACGGAATGAAGTTTGTCGAAAGTCCAAATACAGCACGTGAAAAGCGTAACTTGCCCATGAGTCCAATGTGCTGATTATATTTCGTCTTGACTGACAAGCCCATAGTTCTCGGCAAAGTCTATTTGTACAACGGCTTTCTCGCTAACTAACTGTTAGGTTTTGTTTTGCATTTTGAAAATACTCGGACTGAACATTTTTAACGAAAAAATGCAGCTTGAATTTAGCGGTGTTATCATGTAGTTCATCTAGCGCTGCATCAAAAGGTTTGCTAACTACGATCTGTTTTGGTCTCTGGTGCAGAAAAATCCATGCTTTTCAATTAACACTAGGATCTGAATCTACGGTAATATCCCAAATGTTTGATTCCTTGCAAATATCGCAACTGTTGGACATGCAATCTTCATTATCCACACTACATGATACCTGGTTCAGCAGTTCTCGGTGTGCTTTTGGGAAGTCTGTTGCATATTTTGAAATTGCGAGAAGAAGGTTAATGTAATTTGAGTGTGTTGTACATACACATACATTATGAGGCGTATCGTTGATAGGCAGAATGTGAGCCGGTCTTTCTTTGTAAAAAAGAGTTTTACCACTCGATGTGTCCGGGTAAGTGGTTTTAAAAAGGCCTCTCGGATGCTCATCCATTGTTCTTTTCCGGATTCTCAACTTTGTTCCTGAATTTGACTTTATGGATTTTACATCTTTTATTCCAGGCATTTGTCTGCTAATATCGTCCCTGCCAAAAAAATCACAAATCTGTTTCTTGACTTCATCTGTCAGTTTTCAAGGCTTTTTAGCGAAGTCATTGTTTTCAGATACAGCAATTTGGTATTCAGGAGCTATTTTTTTACAACTTCCACTGCTTTATTTGGGCTTGCTGGTAGATTACGTCTCACTTTTGCTACTGCTTTTCCCAATGTGCGAGGACTACTGTAGCTAGCACCTGTTTTTTTATTTGTTTCTTCTTTACGACGCTTTCTAGTCGCCTGCATTCTTTCTCTAGATCTGATTCTAGCCAACAACTTCAAATCTTCATCTGTCTCCATTTTTTTTTTCATTGCTTCTCTTCGATTCGAATCACGAGCCCTTTCTCTTCGGAGATGGTCTGCATAAAGTTCAGCATTTTCTTTTAATTTTCTCCTATATTTCTGCGAAGCAGTTTCTTTCTGTGGTTCTTCTGACCTCTTATCCATTTTTTCTATAAAAAAAAGAGCAAAATATTAACTTATACCAAGGTTTAAGTTATTATTTTGCTCTTATAATATGATATAAATATATTAAATGATATGCGATAATATTTATAGTTAAATAGGTTGCACCCGCGATCGTAAAATCGCCATCGCGGGTGCAACCAAATTAGGTCAACGTTTACTTAAAATCAACTTAGAATATATTGCTACTTACGATTGATTAAAATTTCCCTCTGGTTTCTTCTTACTATTCATAAAATGTCACAACGTTAGCAAATTACTTCTTTGAGAAATCCAAACTTGTATATCTTTTAAATCGCGGGTGCAATAAGCTATCAATAGCTTTTTGTAGTCAATAATAGTTAAAAGGTAATACAACATAACAAGTACATAAACAAGTACTTATTTGCCTTTGCACGAACGAATAAACGAATGTAAACACCACAATATTGACTAATAAAATATAACCTCAACTGTCAGTAACAGCTGTTTCACGCGATGTTGTCACGTACACATTTTCCGTTTTGCACCAAACCCGAATGTAAGTGTTTCTTAACGAGCAAAAAATTGAAATATGAAATAAATAGTCCGAAAAAGTAGTTTTATTAGAAAATATAGACTTTCTTCTTTGGATTGACATTAAAAAAATATCATTTACTGCGATTAAGATTTCTTTGTCAAAAATCGTCTACAGCGGAATCGCCCCATAGTTAGTTCAGATATCAGAGTATTAGCAAATTCACGTCCATTATCCGAGTGCAGTATGCTGAGAGCTCCAAAAAGTGTACAAATATCAAGCAAATTGTAAGCAATAATTTCTTTAGCACGCTTGGTACAAATAGCACGCAAAACAACAAATTTGGTGAGATGGTCTTAATACACCATGATAAATTAAAAATTGCTGTCGGAATTGAATATCAATCAGATCGATTTGACATCGTGAATTCATTTCTGTGTGTAGTATAGACCTACGATTCACATAACTGTAAATACTGCGTTATAGCTTCTACTGTCACATTCTTATATTTGTGGTTAGCCTCCTTTAGTGTTCTCGTTCTACCTCCATGTCCAGTTGCAAGATGAGATTGGAGGGTCACGTCATATAAATTATCATATTCCACATAGTATATCTTTACATCTTGGATTCACTGGCAGGATAAGTCTTTCTTTACCTCCAACATTTTATCACATCAAAACATTTTAATCTCCTGTAGTGTATTGCTTTTTGAGGCTTTACTTGATTACCTTCTTTCAATTTGTTAATATAGGCACTATACAGTATAAGTTTCACCTAATTTGGGGCATTTACAGTAACACTGCACATCCTTGCAGCCACCGACTCTTTTTTTTATTTACTGAGAAAAATGGCTCATCTGATTTTCGAAGAGTGAAAATATGTTGTTTGTCTCGGTTGGGTGGAGTAAGACAATTGAGAAAAAACCAGTGCGCAACCTCAAACTGTGCATTACGTGCTCTGCCTACAGACTCCTCAAAATTATTACCACTCTTATTTTTAAAAAATAATTTGTACCCTGCGGTACACCATGTCATAGATTTTGTAAATGATAATACACTCTTAATACTGTGACACTATGAGCGGCTGGTTAATCAAAGTTTTAGATAAAATATAGGTCGTGTATAAACAGAAATTTATAAAAAATAAAAAAATATATTTTCCAAAATATGATGGAAAAATTAAAAGCTTTTTGTAGATCTGATGATCCACTCTCTAGTCGGGCGCAACATGTAACCGGTAATTTTTCTTAAGATTTTTTCAAAAAGTTGATTATTTTTTACAATTGTTTAATCAAATTTCTTTAAAGTTATTCAATATGTAATCCGGGTAAAAAAGCTTAGAGGGTAACTAATATTATAAGACCTTTGCAGTTTTAATTCGATCAGATCACTAGTACTGTAAGTAATCTTGTTCATAGTGTGAGAAACGAGGTTTAAAGTTCTGGATAAATAAATAGAATGGTTTAAGTCGTAAAAATTGTAACCAATACTCAGAGCTGGTGCTCGTTGCATAAACATTTAGAGAGAAACCAAGGGAACAACCCTCCACCTTACGATCGAGATGGCCTCTGGGTTCGAAATCGACCATTAAAGGTTTTTATGATACTGTATAGCTTTGTAATAATGTATAATTTTTTCAATTTAATTACATCTTTAATTCTGGCATCCGTAACAATATTTCAACTCTGTGATTTAAAATAATGAGGAATTATGAAGGACGGACAAGGAAAATATAAATTTTTTAGTACTCTGTATCAAAACTGGAGTTTTGGATATATGAAGGGCTGAGAAGCCATGGGATATAAGTGTACTGAAGTCAGTTTTGAGAAAACTCAAATTAAAGTTAAATTGTTGTAATCAAATGCAGGCAAAAGTATGGCAATTCAAACCAGTTTTGTTTTAATTGCTAGGGTTTAGACTATCATAATAAAGAAAAATAATATGCTTTTTAGTATTTTTCATATTGATTATTAGGCAATATTTGATAAAAGTCATCACTTGTACCCCTTGGCTTCTCATAGAAATTAGGAGTTTAATAAAACATAGGATACAAATAAATTAGAAAAATGTATTTTTCCAATGAAAGGTGGCTTAACAAAATACTAACAGTTTGTATAAAAATGTCATTTAAATACCACTTGCAGAACTATTCTGAGTCACTGCTTTAAACATTGTCTTCATGTTCTGGATCCTCATTTTCATCATCGTCAGGATTGTGATGTCCCTCTTGAACCGCTTCTTGCTGTTGCTGGATGTTCTGTCTTGTGTGCACCAAACGATTTGCCTCATAGTCTAATGATCTATAGAATTGGTGATATACGGGAGGTACAAATGGTAGGAGGCCAACAAGGTCTTTGTACTTTGATGCTTTTATTTTCTTTTTATTTTGTTTAGGGATAAGAGAAGGCAAGGTTTTTGGAATCCTTCCAACATTATTTGCAAGCATGTTGTACTCTAAAAATTGCATTTCTTTATTTATGGACTTTTGTTGAACAAAGTGTAAGGACTCTCTTTTCTGAACTGCAGCCACTGCATGTTTCTAATAGCTTTCACAAAATGTTTGCTTATGGGATCCAAAGTAAGAAAGTCTTCATCCAACATTTTCTTCACTAAGAACTTTTTGCTAGTTGTGGCTATAATATCCACCCAGTCATTAGGAACGAAAACACCTCTTTTTGTGTTCCTCTTGGTATTTTCCACTTTACCGGTCTCGGTCACAATGATTATAAGAATGACCAGTAAGCAAAAATTTTAGGTCGACAATTTCAATCTGCGTTGTGTTTACAACATATAACCAAAATTTTACCGTAAGTTGGCTTTTATTTTGCCCACCACAATTATCACAGAAAACAGTGAAGTGAGTGACTGTAGAGGGCAATGATTTGATATACTGGATTAAACACGATACCATTTCTTCGCATCCTCTTGATGCTTGCCCCTCATGCCAAAGAAACATAAACGCATCATCGGTCCCAATATCATGTACATTAAAATTATACGTCCATAATTGCCTTGCATAATACACTTTTGTACATGTTAATACCGGCGTGGGCAACATTTTTTGAAGCTCAAAACATATAGCTTTATGCGCAAGATCATCTTTTACTTCTTTTTTACTATTATCCATTTCTTTTTTAGCACTTTCAGCCTTACGTAGGTGGACTTCTTTAGCGATTGTTGCAGCTTGTTTAGCTTCCAGATCTCCATGCTCAATAGCTAATTTAAACTTGTCACAATTATTACAAGTGTCAGTATGTGCTCGATGGAAACTAAGATTAAAACATGTATTAAATATATGCCTGTAGTAAGATAGAGTAACAGGTTCCTTTCCTTGTTCCGCACAAAAGATTTTATAACAGTCATACAATCTTTTCAGATTTAAGTCAGCATTTAAATATTTTCGGTTTGGAGCTTGCTGTCTGGAATAGTGACTACTATATCTAGGAAACATAGCAATATGTTGTTTGACCAAATCAGTTTTCTCAACGGTAATTTTATTGGTTGGAACCTTTCGCCATCTACGGTCTCGAGCTGGTATTCCCGTTCCAGATTCTTTCTTTTTAGCAATAATGTTGGTAACACGCTTATTATAGACCGCCTAATAAATATTGACAAGAATGGGACTTTCCACGTACAGTGTTTTCTTTCTTCATATGCGGATCTTCTATTATAATCGCAGAGTTCAAAAATGATGATTGCAATTCCCAATTCGCCAGACCCCAGTACTTATTAAAAAATTTGTGGCGCTTTTCTTCGCTCATATTTTCGCAACATTTATAGCGGCATCCATGGTCGTATGCCTGAACTTTTCTTTCATTGTGTACTTTACCTTTACGGTCAGTGTACTTTTTACCCATGTTTCGTAGTCTTGAAGACTTCTGCCTTTTCCTGTCCGTCGTGTTTTTTTCTTCGTCTGCTTCAGTTTCTTCCATTTGATCTGAAATTAAATTTTAATTATTTATTTAGATTAATTAATTATGCTGTGTATGTCAAAACTAAGCCTAATTTTTAATTATTACTCTAAAGTTTGTTATCAATAAAAAGTTGCCTATTAGAGAAAAAGAACGTTATAATGAAATCGGCTGATAAGTAATATTAATAACAATAATTAACTAAGGCCTACTCTTACCTTCTTCAGGACGGTTACTTGAACTAGTACTGGAAGAATTATCTGCGTCTGGGTTATAATCAGCGTCATCATCGCTATTATCTGAAAGTAGGACAACTGAATAAGATGGTTACGAGCGTTCAAATAATATTATTAACAACATACATTAGAAAGAAACCTAACCTTAAAACCTCACCTATACACACTAAATGACTCAAATTACAACAAATAATAATATATTGGATTTGATAAAAAGTAGAACTTACCATTAAAAACGCTAAAAGAACTACCTTCTGACATTTTTTATCAAGTTTGATAGCCTCAACACGTAAACAATTTAAACACAATAACAATGCGTAAAAGAAAACAACAGCTTTAGTAAACTAAATTATCAGTTTTTTTTAGAAGCCAATGGGTACAAGTGACTCGCGGCACATGTATCCCTTGACTTCTAAACTAAAAAGCACTTTTAAGCAGTAGTTTTTTTTTTCGCTACTAGATGTTAGCACATGATAAGAGTTCCACTTATCTCCCTTGGCCACGAACATTTTAAAGTGTTTAAGAGTAAGTTTCTGCATTTAACTCCATTATGAAAAATATGTGACTTGTACCCCTTGGCTTCTCAGCCCTTCATATATATATTTATAGACGGGATATATATCTTTCTTTTTTTAATTCTTGATTAGCATGTCATACCAGAGGTGCTCAGAATATGTAGATATAGACACATAGATTTTCAAGTTGTTTGATTTATTGTTTTTGTTGAACGGTCTATAAGAAATTAAAATGACAGTCACACGCAAAAAGTCACGATATTTTAGCATTTAAGACTGGTATGAAAACGTCTTTAATTAATCCAATAAAAGGTTAAACTGCTAGTCATATAATAAAATGTAGTATACTAAGTAATGTTATCACAAAGTGTCCTTTTTTGTTACATTATAAAATAAAACCAAATTTCAATATTTAAGCTTTTTATTTGTGTTGTAGTATTGGTAAAACAATTGCGATATATTTACGGTATTTTATATACAATATCATTTTCTTTAAACAAAAATTATACAGCATATCATTATTATATTGTCCTTGATAAAAGTAGTGTATTCATTATCAAGAAAAATCTCTATCGTTCAAAGATCAATATGTTTACATAACCAATAAAACAATATAAAAATCGTACAACCACTATAGTTGAAGGCACGTAAAATAGTTCTATATACTTCGCCTTTTTATTTTATAAGGAACTACACTAAAATTTCATTAGAAAGAAATGATAATAATGACTTAACCGTTTGGACGTTGTATTATGGTAGAAAGTTTATGCTGGATTACCATTTGTCGACTTTGTAAGTAATACTTATAGCCATGAAGTAGAAAATTGAATAAATATTTTGAGTTTCCACTGTCGAAAATAATAAGGCAAAGTCATTTTAGAGATATCCTTAATTATCCTAATAAATTATCTAAAAATGTTATCACCTAGTACGGAATGGCGTAAATACCTAATTACTCTTATGTACAGCGTTTTTCAATGTTGTTTTAGTATTTAGCAAAGATAAGTATAGTTAATCAAGTATATATAACAGTGCTGAAAAAATTAACAATCGATATGACCTTAAAACGAAATAAAGAGCTTTAGCAGTACGCTCTAGATTTTGGGTCGTTGAAACTATACCCTATTAAAAATTATACGCCTTCAAACAATATTTATCTAAAAACTAGAATTAATATTGTTCAGTTTTAAAAAAATTAACGTGTTACTAAATAATGTTTATTTTACTTCTACTTGCATTTATAAAGAAACTTATTAACAGCCAAAAAAAAAACGTTAAATATTCTCACGACTAGTACCATTTTTCTCACATAGTATAGGCTATTTGAAAATCTATTAAATAAATTCTTTACAACCTAAACAAGACAAGGTGCTACAGGCAAATGTTAAGTTTAAACATATGTTTCACTTTTTTTAGATCACACACCGTTATCAACACATTTAAAGTTTCTTTCTACTATAAAATATACATGTTAAAACGTTTTTGGTTAAATATAAGTTAATTTTCGTTACTTTAATAGCTCAATTTTTGTTACATTACCTGTAACACCTTTTCATTTATAAGTCCCTAAATAAATTGAAGTAATATTTAAGCTAAGACGTACTCCGTGTTATATGAAACACTGGCCCGATTCGCAGAAAAACTCGCCTTAATATGGAACGAAGTTCCGCCTTCAGGTCGAAACATAAGATCTCGCAGAGGTAAGGGTAGTATTTTGATACGTGAACTGCAAACTGAAAGAAAAATGTGTTATTTTTGACATTTCGTCTCGTACTACGGTTTTTTGATAATCGTAAATTTAAGTGCCCTGTTGGAGTTTTCAGGAGAAGACATAAACGGTATAATTGTTACTTTTAGTGGACCGATCTTATTTTGTTTCCACCACTTTACAGATTTGTACAATTAAGATTATCAAGACCATCCGCTAGGAAAATAAGCGAAAAAAGGCACATGATCTGAAAAACTAAAAACTCTTTGGTAATAAAAATATCCATTTTGAAAGAGTGAATCAAGTCTTTTCTTGTCTTATTTTTTCAAATGTAAGCTCATAATTTTTATAAATAAAGTTCGCAAATTGGCTATTTTCTATATTAAATATATCTGTAAATTATTCAAAATCTCTCATCTCGCAGTCGACGTTTCTGAAAGCTCAAATGTATCAACGCTCTTAAGTGGCAGAAAAAAACATGATATGGTCCGGGAGCCCACTGCAAAAAATCTAATCAAGAATATATACGGCCAAATTTTATCTAAAAAGATCAGTTGTACATTGTACAACAAATAAACCATTGGCAGCCAAACTCGTATCCGTGGCGTTGTAGGCGATAAAAATTGTTTAACAAATTGAAAATTTTTAAATTTGAATTAACAATATATACGCCCAAATTTCACACCGTTCGATCGGTCTGGATGTCCTGTTTTCAAAAATCCCTTGCCGCCTTGCCTAGGCCGTAGCAAACCCCGTGGCTGCAAAGAAAAGTCGACTCGACTCGCGAGAGTCGAGTCGAATTCGAATTTGAATCGAATTCGAACTCGAGAGCCGTGGAGTAGGACAGAGTATTGCACTCGTTTCTTGTGCTACAACAGACATTATTGGATTCGGAATTTTTTTCTTTTAATAGCTCGATATTCTTTTTTTTCATAATTTCTATCATCACCATAATTTTTATTATTGTTGTTCTAATTATGAAATTATTTTATTGCATGAACATATTAGCAAACTACCACGAAGTTTTAGCAGCCTTTAGCATTTCAGCAATCAGCTATATTTTTGAAGTCTCAACATAGAGGTTTGTTATTTGGGTTTTTTACAGTGTTGACTGTAAAGCATATTGCTGTAGATGTTATATGATCAAAGAATATGTAAAATGCATGTATATTATACATCTACCAGTTATAACGTAAAATACTTAAACTTTGTTCATAAATATTCTCCAACAATAGAAAAAATCTGAAAACATCAATTATACCTTAATATTATAATGCAATGTGAACATTATTGAAGTTTCATAGTTCTTGTCGTTAAAAATTGAGACTACGGTGTTTTTCTGAGGTATAAGTTGTGAACGTTCAGGGAAGTGCTAAAGTTCGTTTCATAAATTGCTTTGAAATGAAACAAAAGTATGATTATTTACTTTCTCTATAAAGCACATATCAACAATACAGAGCTTATACATTATTGTTGGGGTCGAATTGATTATCTGAAAAAAGTGCTTCTGTTTTTGATTTACGTATAATTCTGGTATAATGGATTAAAAAAACTGTACAAGGTATCAAAAACTATTATTTTTATTTTACAGTCACTTTTATGCCTTAATAAACATTCTGATGATGTATGTGGAAAAGGACAGACTTATTTTTATTATAACAACAGAAGGCTTTTTAATCGCAACTTCGTGGTTGTCATATTACATTCTACTATAGAATATCCGTCATAACCAAAGGCTCATAAAACGTTAGTTGTGCGTAAGTACCAGCTGATCGGAGCTTGGCACGGGCACATAAGTGACATCGACTCTCGCGAGTCGAGTCGAATTTTCTTTGCAGCCACGGGGTTTGCCAGGGCCTAGACAAGGCGGCAAGGGTTTTTGAAAACAGGACATCCAAACCGATCGAACGGTGTGAAATTTGGGCGTATATATTGTTGATTCAAATTTAAAAAATTTCAATTTGTTAAACAATTTTTATCGCCTACAACGCCACGGATACGAATTTGGCTGCCAATGGTTTATTGCTGTACAATGTACAGCTGATCTTTTTAGATAAAATTTGGCCGTATATATTCCTGATTAGATTTTTTGCAGTGGGCTCCCGGACTAATATATAAATAGTTAATAAACTGTTTAATATGATAAGTAGGAAAGTAATAATAAAACCTAAAAAGTGTCCCCAATAAACTAATAATCAGTTCAAACAGTGGTGACTGTATTAGGTAATTAGACCATTTATAACTTTGTTCTACTAAAGATAGAAAGACTTAAAATGCCTGGAAAATAAAAAAACACCTTGACCTGAAAACATGACAAATTGTTTCAAATGTCTGGAAAACATCTAAAATTACTGCAAAAACTTACACAATGGGAAAATTCCTTGAATATGTAAGAAAGAATGACTCCCAATACTTAATATAATACTTGCAATAATATAAAAAATTATGTCCAATTCCTGGAATATACATAGTGGGTCAATGAAAACTTTCTACCCCAGTTTTTTAAGTATTTTATAAAATTAAAAAAAAAGCGTTCTTATACGTCAATTTTTGATTCAACGGGAGAAAAATAAATTTATAATTTTTAATGCTCCATCTTCATCCTCTACGCGGGGTTGGGTATTAACCCAAAATCTTAAATGAAAAAATAGTCGAGTAACACCTTATTTTAATGGTCTTTTTGTTCTAATTCTATTCCTCAAGATTAAAAGGTCTGCTGTCATTTTTCGTAATGTGACAGCTTGTCAAAATTAATTTTAAAGTATGAATAATAAACAAAATAAAAATTGACTTAACTATTATTAGAATAAAATAATCATTTAAAAATAAATCTTAACTATCATTGCTACAAAATAAAAACTTAAGTATTTATTAAACTTAAAATAATAACTCCCTCTGTTTAATAACACTAAACTTATTAAATATGTTCAAAATCACCCCCATCAACATTCATGCAGTGATACATGATTTTCCATTTCTTCTCTTAAATTCTGCAACACATTATTAGATGATCTATCCTTGCACGATTATTAGATGTCGCTAGGAGCCACTGTTATCGAAATACATATTTCAGTTTCAAATAATCGATGCACGTGTTTTCACAAAGTGAAATAATTCTAACAAGGAAAAAAAGATCAAGTAAAATCTATGAGTTTTGTTTTTGTTGTCATGTAAAAATTCAAACATTATACAGATCGTCTTTTCGTTCGTAGGAAACCGCATAGAGGCGAAATTTTGCAACGTCGCGCGTGTACGAGTGCCTGCGACAGAGCACCGCTTTGGCCGGCCCGAGGACGGGATTAGTAAACATCTGACTTTCGTGAAAGCTGCGTCGTTTGGCGACGCAGCTTTGAAAATGTCCCAAAATATTACGCGAAAATCCAGGCATTTTTTAAATATTTATTCTAATGCAGGTTTTACAGACATGACAATGTGTAAAACCCGCATAGAATTGTAATCTTAAAATGTTTAATATGATGTGTTTTGCATAATGAAAATTAAAGCGTTATTCTAATAAGAAATAAAATATCAACTCTGATAAAAATATAATAAAAAATCAGAAATAAAACTCTAATAAACAAACTTAACAACATATCATTTTTTAAATAAAAGGCTCAAATAAACCGCCTTCTTTCGCTAAACAAAAACTTAACCTATCGTAAAAGCTATTTCGCACCTCCAAAAGAGTTTCAGGTAAAATGGAATTGGCACCTTCGACAATTTTATTTCGCAACTTTTCTAAATTTGTTGGCCTACTAAATTCATGCTTGTAAATGGTCTGCTTAAGGTAACCCCACAGATAAAAGTCATTTGGAGACAAATCTGGAGATCTAGGAGGCCATTTAATATCGCCAGTCCCACTAATAAGGCGGTTAGGAAAAGTATTTGTTAAAAATTCTTTTACCGTAGCCGCATTATGAGCAGGACAGCCATCTTGCTGAAAATAAACCCATCCCAGGTCTACATCAGGTAGGATTTGAATGGCAGGAAGAACTTGGTTTTGCAGCAACTCAAGGTACTTTTGGGCGTTTAAAGTGCCATCAATAAAAATGGTTCTATAACATTGTCGCCCAAAATACCTGCCCAAACATTCAATTTCTGAGGATACTGGATACGAAACTGAAAACTTCTGTGCTCGTTTTCCTGAGACCAATAACGAAAACAATGGAAGGATTGTGTTTGCTATGTAATGGAAAAGAAGATTCATCAGAAAACAAAATATTTTTTTAAAAATATTCGTTTTCATTTGCCTTTTCCATCATTGTTTAACAAAATTCCATTCTTCGCCACTGGTCTTCAGGAAATATTTCCCGAGTTTTTGAATACTTGAAACATTTGTACCCATATTTTTTCCAGATACGAGCAACAGTTTTATTGCTCATTCCCAGTTCCTCTCCAACATTTCTAGTGGACCGTGTCGAATCAAGTTCTAGGGTACTGCAAACCATTTCTTCCCGCCGTTCTATATCCTGGACCACTTCAACAGGTAGTTCTTGACGTTTTGTGTGGCATTTTTTACAATCTTGAAGACAAAAAGATGTTTCAAAATTTGTAACCATATTTAAAACCGTTTTTGCACAAGGAATCGGTCTATTCTCAAATGTCACTGAAAACAAATCTCTACATTGTACTGCCGAATTGCCTCCATAAATCCATTTAATTAGTTGAACTCTTTCGGAAGGGGTATAAACAGCCATAGTGAAAAAAACACGAAAATAACGCTCAAAAATTATTAAAGCAACGTGCAGTAACATAGCAAAGTGAGGTCTGCTGACTCATCAATTTTACCAATGCTGTTTTTCCTTTAACATATAAACTTCTGCCGTTCGTTTCTTCAATGCCTTATTCAAAATACTTTGTTTAAAAATCGAATCCTGTTTACCAAGGAAGCAAATTTCTCACGTAACGCTACATGCAAATTTCATAACAATCACATATCATTAAATGAAAACCCACATGCAATACAAGAATCGCATTTTCATATTATTTTTGTTCCGGGAAGATTAAATGGCGAGATATATCGTCGTTTTCTTGAAGAGAATTTGCCTATTTTACTGGAGAATGTGTCTCGTAGACTACGGAATGAGATGTGCTTTATGCATGAGGGAACCCTGGCACATTATAGAATCCAAGCGAGAGAGTTTTTGAATCAAAAGTTCAATAATGGTTGGATAGGTCGAGGAGGGCGTCAACCATGGCCTCCAAGGTTGCCAGACAATTTGGATTATTTTTTTAGGGATATTTTACTTTACCAAACACCTATTCAAAATAAAAAAAGAACTGAGGCATCCATTACTAGACCCTTGAGGAACGATTTAAAATACTTCAGAGCATTCGGATCAATGATCGGATGAGCTAAATACAGACAGGAGGTGGATATTTACAACATTTATTGTGATTTTGATCTGATTTTTCACCCTGTTTTCATTTAGCTTTTTTATGTTTTAAATATTTAGTTAATTTGTTTTAAATATTTGAATAATATTTTCATATTGATTAAAAAAAAGTTATTTTACACAATTGTTTCACTTTTTTAAAACACAAACCCTATTTAAAATTGAAATATTTCGAAAACGGTTCTCCTAGCGACACCTTATAACACAAGTTCCTTTTTCATATAGAAATGATTAAGGAATTCGTTTCTTTGACCAAAAATATAATACAAGGTTGTACAAAAAGTCGCGAGCCTTTAAAAATCATAAAAGAAACGTAGATAGCGCCCTCAAGAGCTAAATGTTACAAGTTAGAGCGAAATTAAGGACAAATGTCTCAGGTCAAAAAACCCTTAAATACCAACTTTCCTTCAGATATCGGCATTTGACGCTCTGTATCTTGAAACCCAAGAATTTTAGACCGCACATGTATAGGAACTCTTATCTTAAAAAATCACCCTGTGATATATCGGACCCTTATTAAATAACACCCTGTATAAAAATTCAAACTCAAACTGAGCTAATCACAGATGAAACGAGACCACAGCGTAATCTTACGGAGGAATATACCGTGCAGTACTAGTACCGGAACGAATACTAGTCAGATTGCTCGCAATATGTTATAGCTATTAGGACCTATACGGATAAGATTACTATACGCTGTGGCGTGTAGTATGTGATGATAAAAAGTATGAACTTGCTTTGATAGTAGTTGTGAAATTAATATAATAATGATGCTCTGAAAAACTTTGCTCTACTGATATGAGCTCATAAGTAATGTTTGTATACAAATATTTCTTTTTTCTCTTGATGCCTTAATAAAACACATACGGTGCACGTATGTGTTTATTAAAACTCAATTTTATTTATATTAAGGAAAAAGTCCATTCTGAAGTGGAGTCAATATAATATTGAAAAGTTAGTAGAAAAGACTTCCCTTTTCTCCACAAATAAAATGCTAATCCTCTCATTTCAGGAGTGATGCATTTCGGCAAGTGTTCTTGCCATCATCAGACTTGAGTTACTTAACGCATACACAAATTCTAAACAATAACTAAATTATGTTTATAACTAATAACTAATATTGTTTAGAATTTGTGTATGTGTTAAGTAACTCAAGTCTGATGATGACAAGAACACTTGCCGAAATGCATCACTCCTGAAATGAGAGGATTAGCATTTTATTTGTGGAGAAAAGACTTTCCCTACTAACTTTTCAATTTCATTTATTTTAGTTCTTGGGACATTGAAAGGCTAGAATTAGCATTGCCCTGGGACTATGGGTAGTTTGTTTCCTTGCAACATCTCTGATCCCAACACAGCAACAATTCCAAATCCTTAGGTAAAAATCACAGAAAAAAAAGTTTAAAACACCATAGAAATCTGTCATTTATTTTGACAGTCACAAAACAAGACTACTGTTCTGCTTTAATAAAATATGAAGCATTTTTTTAAATAAAATATGCTCATATATTCTATAAAGAACTCAATATTCAAAGTTGAATGAAGGTAGATAACGTATATTAGAAAAAAGGGCAACAACATCGCAACGCCGCTCGATGGCATTGTTGATGCTTCCGACACAAGAAATGTTTACCAGTGACGTCGTCAAAAAATATTACAGTTTATAAATTCTTTATGCGTTTTTTTAACGTACTTCATTGGAGTAAAGGTACAGGGTCTTTCCCCATATATTGACCCCCCCTACAGGGGTAATGCGAAAAGTTAAAAAAAAAATTTAATACAAAACTTTTGAGGTTTTCCTCTAAATTTTTGAATCCGATGTCAAATTTTTTTTTTTCGTTTAGAAACGTCAAATTTTGACAGATGATCAGTTTTTTCTTATGGAACACCCTGTATATGACTTCATAGTTAAAAAGAGCCGAATTTTCTGATTTCAAATATATATAGTTTAACTATGTTTTATTAAACCCTTTCGGAAATATCGGGCTGCAAACTTTAAAAAAATAATATATTGAAGATCTTGGTAAGCGCTGCATTGTTATTGTTTTGCGTTTTTTTTTGAGATAAATGAATTGAGTAGAAACAATAAAAACAGAAGATTTATTATTACTAAGGTGATATTTAGCATCTTTTTGTTGACAAGGATACATTATTTTAACAATTGTTAAACTTTAATTTAGACGTAATTATAACTATAACTGCTCTATATGACCACCACCATTATCAATACAGTTTATATAATCCTGCTCAATTTTGTGCATTGTATTCCTTATAAATTGTCTATGATTTTGATTGATATCATCTATCGCGGTAATAATTTTTCTGCGGAGCTCCTTGACATTTTAAGTTCTCTGTTCGTAAACTTTATTTTGCAGGTAACCCCACACAGAAATGAATCAAGAGGTGTCAGGTCTGGACTGTTTGGTGGCCCAGTTCGTCCAATTGGCCGAATTGGTCCAGTTCGTCCAATCCACAGGTTATATCTTTCATTTAAAAATCTCAAAACAGGTAACACATTATGCGGTGGGGCACCATCTTGATGCCATACTATTTGCTCGTATTGCCTTATGGGTAGATCTTCAAGTTTAGCTTCAATTTGATAAGTAAGCATCTCTAGGTATCTCTCTCTCGTCAAGTTGCCGTTATAAAAAATAGGTCCTATGACCTGGTCATTTAAAATTCCACACCATACATGTAGAGGTTGCCGACCTTGAAACTTAATTTCCCTTGTTATTCGGGGGTTTGTTCTTGACCAAAAGCGAACATTTTTTCGATTGTAAATGCCCGCGGTTGTAAAGGTGCACTCGTCGGTCCACAAAATTTTTTTAAAAAAGTTATTATCTTCTTCTTTTAGCACTAGCATCTCTTGACAAAATTCCACCCGTTTATTTCTTTGCTCTACACTTAAAGTTTGAACAGGTAATATTCGATAAGCAAAATATTTATACTTTTTTAAAGTTGAATAAATTTTGTTGGCCGATCGATCAAAGTAAATTCTGGCATCTTCTATGGAATGATTTGGGTGTTCTAAAAAGAAATTCAACATTTTTGATGGGCAATTTGAGGGAGACAAAGGCCCGAACATGATAGCGTAGATCTAAATATATTCAAAAATTAGTAAAAACTTACCTACCTTCGAAATATAGCAAAATATGTAATTCTTCTTCTGGATCGACAAGAATTGTCCGACGGTTTCTTCGTAGAGTTTCCCTGATGCAAAATGCTCATTCTATATTTTTAAACGTATTTTTTGCCGGAATGGCACGTAAAGGAAAGGTTCGATGATATTCCTCTCTGGCGGCATTTGCGTTATTATTATTTTTACATACGGACGATGTCACATTTTTCTTCATCACTGTACGGCATTTTTTTAACATTTATGGGTCAACAAACAAGAAATGACAATGTCATCTGAATGATTTGTTTTTTAATAAATTTCAAACAATAACAATGCAGCGCCTACCAAGATCTTCACTATATTCTTAGAACATTGAAAGGCTAGAATTAGTAAACAACAACTTTGTTTGAGTCCAACATGTGCACAGGGGCAAGAGGGGTGTTTTGTTTACAAACATATTTGCCGATTCTCTGTTGTCAAGTCGACGCAAATTTCCAACGGAGGAAATTTTTAGCTATATTTTAACAACAATTATAACGTTAATTTAACTTATTTGTGTTGTATTTTATAGCAAAACTTAAAATAAAAAGTATAAATACTACAATTAACCTATTTTAAGAATAAATATAATATCCTTAAGCAAAAAAAAAAAAAAAATATTAACATTCTTATCCCTAAAACTGCTTCTAAAAAATTTGAAGCGACAACACCGGAGCTTAAGCGCCTGAGCCATACGCGTAGTGTCATCTATCAAACGTGCCTCTTTGTTTATTTTCGGGATTCGTGTATTTTCATTAATTTTTGGTTTAAAAAGGAAAAATGCCACATTTTAGTGTTTTTTTTAATTGCTAGGATGGAAAAAACCTGTGTCGTTGGTGCCGCATCATGATAAAAAGGCGATTCAAGCCGATCTTTGCACAAGTAAATACCGATACTTTCATAACATCACATCATAGGGTTACCATCATCATAAACGTAGAATAGGGGATCTTATAGATATAAACCTAATAAAAACTTGAATGTGAAAGTGTGCGTAAAATACCAAAATATTTATATTTTTAAATGTACCTATCTATATAGTTATGTTTTTTTAATATATACATTAGGTAGATATATGAAATTACTAATTTTTTATTGACTTTAAAGAATTTTGAAATTTATTTAGATATTGATATCTATGTATAAAGTTAATTTTGTCTTTCCCTAAAACTTGGTCGAAAATTTTTTGTTTGTTTTACCATATTGCAACTTACAATAATACATATAGTAGTTGGCACCACATATTAATTTATTACTGTAATTTTTTTTGCTTTTTGATTAAATATCAAAAACTTATTATAGATTGCCTAATATATGCCCAAAGGGAACAATGGATTTCATTAATGGAAATCAACATAATTAAAAAGAACATATTTGTTTGTTCAGATCACATCCTTAGAAGTGATTTCTTACATAAGGAAGATACTATTATCAGTAGCCAGACTTTATTAAAAAAATCAGCTCTACCTCAAAGGTAATTTTTTTTTAAATATATTTTTCTAGTATAAAAAAATCGTCACAAAAAGTATTAGTGTTACTCATATAAGTTTTATTTATACCTAATACTTATTAAATTAGGTAGGTATGTGTGTAAAACTATTTTTTTACTAAGATTTCTGATGCACTGGTTAAAAACACAGCAGCCGATAATTTAGTTAAATTACCAAGTGATTTACCCTTCAAAGCTGCAGGAGTAGTTCTCCTGAAGAGTGCAAAAACTTCTTTAGCTTCTAAAATGGTATATAGTACAAACAGTGAAGCTAATATAGACAAGTATGGATAATTAAAATAGATTAATATTCCTGATACTCCAAATTTTGTATAATTACAGATCTGATTATTCATCATCAACAATAACTGCATCTGAGATTAATAGTTCAACAATTACTAGGTCAACAATTACTATTTCTCATCCAAGCCGTTTTTGTTTAACTGCTACACATTCCCTGAATCTGCCAAGGAAAAGGTAAAAATACACTCAAAATAGACTACTAGTTTTTTGCCATGTATCATCCTATTCTATATATCTTATTTACAAGTGATATAGTATTTTATTGTGTTATATTTGTTTAATTAAATGCAATTAATCAAATGTATGATATTACAAAGATTCTTTATAATAACATACATTTTATTGATCAATTGGATTATCATAATAATTTTTTTTAATTTTTTCTTTTTAATTTTGGTAATACTATATTTTTATGTATATTATTCTAGGGTAAAATCAAATGATATCCTGAGGACCTAAGCACTGATGATTCACCAAATTATGGAAAAAAAAATAAAGAACAAAAAATTTTAATTCGAAGATTGCAACAAACAAATTTGCGCCAAAGAAATTGAATTAGATTTCTCAAGTCATTATTAAAATAATTAAGAAATAATAACATGATTTTCGAAAAAGCCCAACATACTACATATTTTATTTGACTTGTAAAAGTACTTGTTGGTATATTACTACTAATAAACTATCTAATCTAATCTATTGTACATAATCTTTATTCTTAGGTAAGCTTTGTTTTTTAGTATAAATTAATATGATATAATAATTGGTATTAGGTATTATATGTATAGGTCACTGTTAAATATCTCAAAACCATTGTACAGGCTAAATACTCATAATAAAAATCTTATAACCTTTAAAAAACCTGCAACTCCTTCGCAATTTGAACATCCTTGTAGTTTTAACTCTTTCCGCTGAAGCAATACTGTCCCTTTAAAAAAGTCAGCACCATAGAAGTATATATTATGTGATATAAAGTAAGTGATGTAAAACTGAGTTTTGTCCAATATAACAATAACAATAAAGTTATGCAAAATTGTGTCTTAAAACATGATTTATTTAGAAATCTATAATATTATATTAATAAAACATTTAATTTCCATAAAAATGCTTTGACAAAAATGCTGCCTTTTATTAGGATCTTCCTCTAACGAAGTCCGTTAAAAAAACACATAAATAACTCGTAAATGGTAATATTACTTATACTCAAACTCTATAATAATTAATAAAAATTTATCAGGTAAATATTTGTTGACGACGTCACTGGTAGAGAGTGCTTGTATCGGTGGCATCAACAATGCGATCGAGCGGCGTTGCGGTGCCATTACCGTTTTCTCGTTGCTTCGTACTTTATTTTCATTTATTTAACGTATATTGACTTCGATATAAAGTATCTTATCAAATTTATTAAAAAAAAAATGCTTGATATTTTATTAAAGGGGAGCAGTAGTATTGTATTGAGCCTTCGGAAATAACTGAAAATTTTTATGATATAATAAAGTGATTCTTGCTATTTCTCTATAAGCATTTGGCATCATTGCATCAGAGATGTTGCAAGCAAACAAACCTGCCCATAGTTCCACGGCATGCTACTTCTAGCCTTTCAATGTTCTAAGACTATATTATTTTTTTAAAGTTTGGAGCCCGATATTTCCGAAACGGTTTAATAAAACATAGTTAAACTATATATATTTGAAATCAGAAAATTCGGCTCTTTTTAACTATAAAGTCATATACAGGGTGTTCCATAAGAAAAAACTGATCATCTGTCAAAATTTGACGTTTCTAAACGAAAAAAAAAATTTTGACATCGGATTCAAAAATTGAAAGTAAAACCCCAAAAGTTTTGTATTAAATTTTTTTTTAACTTTTCACATTACCCCTGTAGGAGGGGTCAATATATGGGGAAAGACCCTGTACCTGCCTAATAAATATTTTGAAATTATTATAGATTTCTTAATAATTCATGTTTTAAGATACAAATTTTTAACATTTTAATATGCCATTTCTTGGCAGAAAAACCAAAAAACATAAAATCAGGCCTGTTAATAAAACCATGAACAAAACTCGAGTTTTTTCTTTTTTATAGCCTATTAATAGATAAGTATTTTCAAAAAAAATACTTGAATTTAAAAATATAAAGATTCTTGTATTTTACACACACTTCACATTCAAGTTTTTATTTAGGTTTATTTCTATGATTCCCTATCCTACGTTTATGATAAAGGTTCTATTTACTTATGAAAAGATCGGTGTGAATCATCCTTTTTCCATGGTGCAGCACAAACGGCACCAGTTTTTATCATCGTAACAGTTCACAAAAACATTCAAATGAGACCTTTTTCAACCAAAAACTAAAGAAAAAATATAGAACGTGACAAGTGCCGAGCGTAAAGCACAAAGCCGTTTGACAAGATGACATTTCGCCCATCACTGTGCTTTTGCTTGCGGTGTTGCCATTCCAAATTTTTTAGAAGCGGTTTTAGGAATAAAAATGTTAAATGTGTGTAGTCTTGACAACAGAGAATCGGTGAATATTTATGTAGCACAAAAAATCCCTTGCCCCTGAGCACATGTTGAACTCAAAGTTGTTTACTAATTCTAGCACTTCAATGTTCTAAGTTTTAGTTAGTAAATCATTTTTTTGCAATAAATAATTGACAAAAATTTTGCAGTTATAATCATTAGTCATTATAATTATTATAATGACTATTAATTTTTTGTAGTGTCCTGAGGTGACTATCGACCAGGGCGGCTATTCTGTAATTTTGGAGGAAGTGACGCTTCCTCCTGAGAGAAGGAATCTCACATCACGTTCCTCTCCCTAGGTATAAAAATTAGTATTCTGTAATAGCAGTGACCGTGTGGTGAACGATCATCACAATCATGTTATTCTTACAGCGTTGCCAGATTCTCGACCAATAGAATACGCCCGCTCATACGTTCGACGCGCCGCTGACCTGACAAGGATTTTGACATTTGACGTACCGGATGTACCGGATACCACTTTAATAAATTAGAAATTAGATAGAAGTAGTCTGTGGTATTAAAATGACAGAGTGTAATCGATCGACTCCCATGACCAATGGACAAACAAAAATTCTAACTGAGTGGATGAAAAAACACCCCCAGCTACAAAGTGGACTATTTTCAAATAGTTTTACAAAGAAAGACGCCCAAAACTTGTGGGAAAACATCACTGTAATGCTAAATGCATTCCCTGGGGCATCCTGTAAAAGTTGGAAGCAATGGCGAAAAGTAGGTGAAACATTAGGGTAAATAAAAAAAGTTTTGAATATACCTTTCATTTTTAGTCTTGGCAAGATTTGAAGAAAAACATAAAGGCAAAAAATTCATAAATAATCCATGAATAAAAGCAAAATCCATATTATGGTTATTATTATACACAATAATAATAATCGGAGGGATTTTTTTATAATTAGAACCAACAAACCAAACAAAACAACGCTATTTTTTTTGGATTTTCATCGCCCACGCGTCTTTCTGTCACCTGTCTGGGAAGTTAGGTTAGGATACCCTTCTCCCTCACAATTTAGCAGTAGAAGTGTGATCACGCATTTTTCGCACGATGTGAGCGCTCCCCTGTTTGCAGAATAAACTTTTAGTAATTTTCGAGTGAGCTCCGCCCACTTCTCGTGTGAATGTTGTTTCACGCGTTTACAGAATAGCCGTCCTGGGCTTTTGTTAGAAGAAGGCAGTGAGTAAATTCATTTTGATACATATTTTCTTATTAGAAAATATATTGCATATATTTTCTCACCTGTTTAATAAAAAATATTAAAGAACACAATTATCTTACCCTATCGTCAGTCATTTTTAACATTCTAGTCAAGACGAGTAATAGCAAAGAGGTCCAAGCTTCTCTGTGCGCCTCGCTCTGTAACTGTAAAAAGTAATCGAAAGCCTCTTGGCACACGTCCATCAGTTTCTCTTCGATCAAGTGCCAGTGCTGACGTCTACCTTCATCACAGTACATCTTAAACAGAATCCTAAGTAAACATGCCAGGCTCTGGGTTTCTTGTTTAAGGAGGTTTGGTTTTACTGATCCTCTGTAACCGGCTTTCCAGAGTAGGTTGCGTTGTTCGTGATTGAGGTTGAAGGCTTTTGCAAATCTAAGTGGTAAAAAATATACCATGAACACCTTTTTTTTCATAATTACTTTTAGAATCGGGTATCTCTTGAAAGCATAGAGGAGTTGCTTTCAAGATAAGCTTGGAGGAATACTTTCACTATGGTCTATATTTATCATTTTTTTCCTATATTAACTTAAGAAAAAAAAATTCTGAGAGGAAAATGACATTGTCATTCAAATTTTACAGCAAAATAAATATATACGAGGTTGCAATCATTTTTCGATTGCTTGAATTGATCAGGACATGTGCGGCACTTGCTTTTTCAGGATTTATTCTTTTCAAGGTCGTCACAAAAATGTTCCGTTCTTTCCGAATCAAATGTCAAAAATAATTCCACTATTGAAAAATCCTATCTTGACCTTTAAAATTAACCTAAAGGTCAAATCTATATGCGCCACAATGTAACCTACATCATTGCATTTTTTTTGCAGGTTTAGTATTTTGGGAGAAATGGGTTTCATAGCTTAACTTAAAGTGGTTAAAAAACCCTGTGCATTATTACACTCGACAGTCCTGTTTTACGAATAATTTCATAGTGAAGATCTTACCTATGCGACTGTTGCAAACACTCCGTCAACTTTAACAAATGTGGCGAACTCAACAGTCTATACATTCCCTGTTCTTCGCGCTGACACTCCGTCAAACTACCGTTTCCTGTCATATCAGCAGCAGCCAATGCTAACGTTTCCGCGTCCTCTTTTCTTGAAGTCGCCGGATAAAATACAATATTATCTATAGTCTGTATCAGCTCTAGTTGTACTACGCTTTTAATTTCCAAGCTTTGAAATAGGGCGACGTCCGGGTTTAGTGCCTGTTGGTCAGCAAAACTAACAGACCTTTTAAGTATGCTTTTGACGTTTATGTCACCGTTTTCTATAATAGCGGTGGTTTTCATTGATTCGGGTTTCCAGGTAAGCAGAGCGGTTGGGATGGTCGAATCAAAAATGTCTAACATGCATTTGCAAGTTTTATCCCATGTATCTTCGGTAAATTTTTGTCCGTTAGAATTGACTAGATTTTCTAGACAGTTGGTACCTAAAATAATAATAAATAAATATACGTTTAATTACCAATATATCTAGAAATTACATTAACATAAAAAGGGCAATAAAACGGGTGTAATTAGGCTGCACTAATTTGCCACTTGGTGAAATTCTTGACAAATCCGACAAAATATATTCAAGACAGTCACATTCGTTAAAAAGTCACATTTGGGAATAGGACAGTTTTCAATATTGTAGTCACATTTGAAAGTTTTTTGTCAAGTTTTTGACATTTTCTTTTGGCCATTTACTAGTAACACCAATAGAATAAATAATCCTTTTATTTAAAAACATTAATTATACTTAAACATTACTTTTATTTATAAACAAAATAAACATTTTATTTAAAACTTTATAACTTTAACTATTACAACTCCGATGGAAATAATACATAAAATACAATTCAAGAATTATTAACAAAATTATGGAATATTGATCTACCTGCTTTTTTGCATCCAATTTTTAGAATTATTCTTAAAAGGCTTATGTTTTAATAAAATACAAATAAAAATCCAATTTTTATTTTACTTTTCTCGAATATTTGCTGAAGATAATTTTGTAAGTAAGTAAGTAATATTCATGTATGGCGATCATTTTTTGAAATATTAACACGGCGATTCGGTTGTTACAAAGATTCGGTTCATCAGTTGATATCTGAGTTCATTGGTACAACGTTAACAAAAAATAACTCAACATTTTAATAATTTTATTCGTTTATTTAATGTTCTTATTAATACTAAATTAATGTTTGGCAATCATTATTCTGTTCGAAATCTTTTAGAGATAAAATAATTTTCGGTTATCAATCGTATAAATAGCAGTGGTAAAAACTGGATAAATTATTCACAACCATCAAATGTTGTGTTATTTAGTTTAAGTTCCAAAGGAGTTATACAAACAGCGCCTTATACTAGTTGTTTTAAAGGATGCAAAATCAGCCTTATACATTTTTGTAAAGCAACGCCAGTGAATTTAAATGATTTGTTTATTAAACATTTCAAGCATTCAACTGATCGTAATTTATGAATATTAATAATTTCATATAATTTAATCGGTGAATTGCAATACGGTTTACCTTATTCTTCCTGATGTACAGTGTGGTGACTTTAACTGGAATAAATTCAGTTAAAACTAATCAAATTTTTTTTTCACATTTCAAGATAGTTTTTGTATTTTTTCACGTACAGGGGGTCCAAATTAACCCAAACTTTTTTTTTTCAAATGGAAAGCCACTTTTTTTTAAACTCTCATTGAAAAGAGCCCTTTTTCCTGATTAAATTGCCCTAATTACTTTTGTGATTCCATTAAATTATTAAAAGTCTCGAAATATTTTGTGTTGGTAAATTTTTGCCGTGTTTGTTTATTTTATTGGTATCGAGACCTTTCCTGAATTTTTGTAGTGTCACTGTTAAAGTAAATTTCAACCAGTTGTTACATAAGTTAACTTATATCGAAAAAATGCCTTATTTATTCGAATCCCACAAGATTGAAATCTTAATGATAATTGGTTATGGGGACAGAAGTCGTACTTAGCTAGGTTGTCCACTTATTCAGGCAGAAATATCCAGATTTGCCACCTATCTAACCAAGGTACGGTTAGTAAAATCGAAAGCAGATTTCGAGAAGTTGGGCACGTGAGGAATGTTTCAAGACAAAGGTCTTCTAAAATCGATGAAAACACCCAATTAAATGTATTGTTAGCGATGGAAGAAAATCCGGTAACTGCAGCCAGAAGAGTAGCTCGCGAAAACTCTATTCATCATAAATCTGTGCTAAAAATTTTAAAAAGTGCAAACAAACGACCTTATAAAATGCAACCTGTTCAAGAGTTCATAGAAGACGATCCAGATCGCAGAGTTCAGTTCTGTGAATTAATGATGAACGCCATTGACGAAAATCGCATATCTTCGGAGTGGATCCTTTTTTCTGATGAGGCTACATTCACCCTAAATGGTCATCTTAATAAGCAGAACTGTCGCTACTGGTCTGACGAGAACCCACACTGGGTAAGGGAAACTAATACACAATATCCCCAGAAAACTAATGTTTGGGCTGGCATAATTGGCAGGCAAGTTATAGGGCCCATATTCTTCAATGATACTTTAACTGGGGAAAGATATCTAGAATTTCTTGAACATGAACTAGTTCCAGTCTTACGTGCGTTATATCCGAATCAGTTCGATCCAGATTTGTATGATGAAAGAATCTGGATGCAACAAGATGGTGCTCCCCCACATTATGCCCGTAATGTACGCCAGTATTTAGATGACAGTTTTCCAAACAGATGGATTGGTAGAAGGGGTGCAATCGAGTGGCCGGCACGTTCTCCCGATCTCACCCCACTTGATTTTTTTCTGTGGGGGACATTTGAAAAGTCAAATTTATATGAGCAAACCAGGAAACCTAGACGAACTCAAAGAACGTATTAGGCAAAAAATCCGACAAATATCTTCAGAAGTGTTAGAAAATGTCAGAAACGAATTTTATTATCGTCTTGGGCTTTGCCAACAAGTAAATAAGATGCTCATTTTGAGCATAATATATAATTTAAATAATAGACATTTTAAAAGATTTTCTTATAACTATTAACGCACCTGATTTAGCTAGTTGTTCATTGTCCTGTTGCACACACCAATGCAACTGCGCATACAAATCTTCCAGTAACAATGGCCCCAAAATATCGAAATACTGCGTAAACACGTCCACAATAGCATACAGAGCATGATTGCACGTCGTCGTCATCCATTCGGCTTTTTCCGTATGCTTTTCCGGTAATTTCATATTGTCAAAGATCCTAAACAGGATCTTAAATAAATCTTTCCACCAGTGCGCCTTGTAGGTGTCACCGTAAGTTTTAATTATTTCAAACATCACAGTTAAGGCGCGAGTGCGCACATCCAACTTACACCGGTTTACCACGCAAGATAAAGAAAATAACAGAGGAAACCACCCTCTGACCCAAACGCGATCGTCTTCGGTTATAGTGACGTCACTTTCCATGCCGCCATGTTCAGCAAACAAACTTGGAGCACCGGCAACGCTGCACGCGCATGCACGTACTAACCTTATAGCTTCCATTGAGGTATCAGGGAAACGGGCGTTGCACGCGAACTCTGAAAGACATTTAACGGCGTCCTGGAAAGAATCTATCATCGCGGGAAATTGTTTTTCATATAACTCTGATATTATTTTTCCGGTAGTTTGGAAGGCCAATTCGACAATCGCCTCCTCTTGATCCCCGGCGGCAAGATGAAACACCGAGAATATATTTTTCCATCCCGATTTAATATTATTTGCTTGTGAGTTGACCATTTGAGCAACGCATCTGACTACCATATCGCGTATCGTTGGCGAAACGTTTTTCTTCATGATATGTTCAAACGGACGGAGAAAGTCTTTTTGAAATCTGAAGTTTGAAAACTCTCCTTTCTCTATAAATTTCATAGACAGTTGTCTCAAGCTATCCACGGCGAAGAAGCAAATATCTTCGTTTTTGCTGCAACCTACTGTATTAAAATGTTCTCCGAGCACTTGCCATATCCTGGACCATTGTAGACGGATTCTGCCCATGTTATAATAAGAAATTTCTACGATTTTTTGCAGGGAGAACATTCTTGGGTGACCGGGGTGCGCTAATTCGTCTAGAGAGACTTGGCATAACGCTTTTACAAAGTCTACTATAGCATCACCGTCTAGACGTGTCGAACCGGTGAAGATGCGGTCGACTGCCACTACTACACTTTGAGAGCTGGTTTGACCTAGAAGAAAAAGAATATTATGTTTAAATTAATAAATAATAATATAAAAGATACAGACAGATATTAAGTAATGACAATAATATAAATAGACTTATTAAGAACAATATGTTTCTATTTCAGAAATATACGATTCTCAGAAGGAGAAATCTACTTAACACGTTCACTACCATCAACGTCCAGTTAACTAGACGGGAACACTACATATATTTTAAGGGCGTATTCCTGAGGTCAAAATAAGACTTTTTTTTCCTATAAACATGGGTCATAAAATGCACCCCCTTCAAGCTACAGCCATCGCAAGTGTAAAAAAAATTAATTTTTTAAAACTGTGTCTACAGTTTTGCATCAAATTTAACGAAATTTGGAATACCCCCGTTATTTTAGGCGGTCTATTTACTTTTTATCTTAGAAAGGGCGTAAAACTAATTTTAAGGGGTAAACTGAGGGAGTGCACACTTTTGACGGCCAAAATTTTATGTACGCATACATTTTTTTAAAAATTAAGCTACACCAGAATATGGGCCATACAAAAATCTAAATTTTATGTCTCTTGCATTTTTTTGATAATACGAATAGTTTTTGAGAAAATCACCGATTAATAAAAGGCTACCAATAACGTAATAATTAAAATTTAAACAGATAATATTAAGTAGTAGGCAGTGACTATTTGTTTTAGGACATTTTTTAAGCGGCACGACATTTAACAATATATAGGTAGACTGATTGTGGAAACTTTGTTATTGAGGTTTTTTCAATAAATTGATGATCAATTATTTACATTAAAGAATGACGGTTTATAAAAATACAAAAATTGGTTAAAAAATTATTTAACATTTATTAACATAATAATTAATTATTTTTTAAATAAACAATAAAGTTCTGAGAAACAAATATTTTTTTTTTATAAAAAGTGCTCGAAATGCGCACCCCCCGCTGCAATACAAGCCTCCATTCGTCTTCTCATAGATTGTCTTACTCGCTCTAAGATTCCGGGAGTATTTCTTATTGTTTCAAAGGCATCAATAATTCTTTGCCTTAGGACCTCGAGCGAAGGCACTTGACCAGCATTATAGACGAGGCTTTTTACATATCCCCAGAAAAAAAAATCCAGAGGATTGCAGTCCGGGGAGCGTGGAGGCCATGGTATTGGGCCTGCTCTACCAATCCATCTCTCAGGAAACACAAAGTTCAAATAGTCACGCACTGTTATACGGAAATGAGGGGGGCACCGTCATGCATAAACCACATGTTCGCTCGCACATTTAAAGGTACATTGTCTAGTAAACCATTTAAATGGTGCTGTAGAAAGTCTAAATAAGTGTAGCCAACTAAAATTCTAGGAAAAAAGAAAGGACCAATTAACTCATCTCCCACTAAACCTGCCCATACATTAAGGCTAAAGTGCTCCGGGTGGTGAGATTGCCTAATTTCGTGCGGATTCTCTGCTGCCCAAACATGCACATTGTGAAAATTCACCACCCCTTCCCGCGAAAAATGAGCTTCGTCTGTGAATAGAATACTTGATAAAAAATTATTATCTCTCGCGCATCTCTGAAGTAACCACCTTGCAAACTGTAAGCGCCTTGGGAAATCTTGAGGTAGCAAAGCTTGAACTCTTTGAATATAGTATGGATACAAGCTATTTTCGTGCAACACCCGCCAGACAGTTGCATGAGAAACATCCAAATTCCGAGCTATTTGTCGGGTGCTTAGGCCAGGATCGTCGTCGATGGCATTCAAAATTTGCTCCTCTGTCACTGGGTTTCGTGCTTGTTGCAGTCTGCCTGTATTGTTCCTGGGGGTCCGAAAACTACCGTATTCCCTAAGATGCCGATGTGACTCTGAAAAAGTTCGTACATTCGGGAGTCGGCGATTAGGAAACCTTAACTGATACAATCTTTGAGCTTCATACGCGTTACCATCAGCAAGACCATAAACAAAATGGATATCTGTAAGATGTTCGAATGAATAACGTTCATTTTCCATTTTAGCAATGTTAGCGTTTAGAAATAAAACATGGGAATAAAAACTACACTTTAAATCTAAAACGGGAAGTAAACTACTGGAATTAAACAAAGTAAACAATGACAGTAAATTTATTTTACACCAAATGTCAAGCAAGTTAAATAATGGCTAAAACAAATACTCACAGCCTACTACTAAAACCTCAAAAATAAAAATGTCAACAATTGCGAAACACAGCCTACTTCCTAATTTTTTTCTTTGATTTTTAATTTACGATATTGCTATCCTTTTATTCACCGGCGATTTTCTCAAAAACTAATAGTCGTATAAAAAAAATGCAAGAGACCAAAAATTTAAATTTTTGTATGGTCTATTTTTTGGTGTAGCTTAATTTAAAAAAAAATGTATGTACACATAAAATTTTGGCCGTCAAAAGTGTGCACCCCCTCGGTTTACCCCTTAAAATTAGTTTTACGCCTTTTCTAAGATAAAGAGTAAATAGACCGCCTAAAATAACGGGGGTATTCCAAATTTCGTTAAATTTGATGCAAAACTGTAGACACAGACAACGCAGAATCGATTTTTTTTACACTTCTTGCGATTGCTGTAGCTTGAAGGGGGTGCATTTTAGGACCCATGTTGATAGGAAAAAAAAGTCTTATTTTGACCTCAGGAATACGCCCTTAAAATATATGTAGTGAATTTTGAAACACCCTGTATATTCGGTTCATTTTGATTGACTCAGTATTTAGTGTTGGGACAGAAATTACTAATAAATTTTTATGCTAATAAATTTGTTAGTATAGAATACCCCTAATGTGTTTTGTAGGTTGCCCATCCCTGATCATGTAAAATAAAATAAATATTCTCATTCTAACTGATTTGATGAGCGTTTACGTAGCGGTTGAGATTTAAAGTTTGTGATTTTGCTTTTTTTGTATATTATGGCTGATGATCGTGATTTACCAAGGTAAGTACAAAGTAAATAATGAAGCCGTTGAAGTTGTACATGTATGTAATATCTAAAGTTGTTATTTTTCAAGTATAGTAAAATTGAATTATATTTTAAATATATATTTGAGGTTAGGTTAATTTGGTGGTTCTGTCAAAACTTATTTGCGATGTTGCCATATCTTGCTAAAAGTCTTTGATTTGCATGGTATACTCTTTTTTTGAAAATTTTTGTTGCAGATCTGTTTGGCTTGGTTATTTTATATTACGTCTTATTATTTAAATTGGGCATATGTGTTTATTTACAAATTAAATTGATAATGAGTAGGTATTTTTATCGGATTGAAGCATTCTAAAAGCAAGATTCTAGTTTGCTTTTTTAGCACAGTTACAAAATAGATAAACATTATAAAATACGGTATATTTTATAATAATAATAAATAATATATTTAATTCACATAAAGAATTACATTAGGTATTAAAAAATAAAAAAAACTTTCAGCACTTCTGGATACAATAAAAGGAAACGTCACTGCATTCAAAATCAAAAGCCATTAAGGGGGTTCTCCCGCTCGAGATTTCAGACCAATTTAGTGACTCAGCTGATAACTAATTACTGACCCATGTTTCAATATTAAAAAAAAAAAATTTTGGGATGTCTAGAAAAAACAATTTAACAGGTTTATCTTAGGTTAAATTTTTGATTTTATTCATAGGTATTTTTCTCAGAGTTCCTAAAAGTTCGAAAAATGACGACATTTTCCACCTTATTTCGTGCTTTATATAACAAAAATTAAAAAAGTAGCCTAAGATAAACTTAGATTAATGCTTTTACAGTATTACAAATTAAGAATTAAAAAAATAAGCTTGTAAAACGTTATCAGCTGTGCCTCTACAAGCGCAATTTTATACACCGTCCGGTGGCGCCTCTAGCGATCCAATGCACTTTGCTTGCAAGTGGGAGTCGCTTACTTTTGAACGGACTTAGGATATTTTGTAATTGGACTCTACTCATAAATAATAGGGTGAGTCTGCAGGAACGGGCAACATTTCAGGACTTATACACGTGGAATAATTTTAAAACACTAATATGTTCTTATCCGATTCTTTTTTTTTCAAACTAGAAATGCGGTAGTTTTTATATTAAAGAAAAACATGAATTACTCAGAAAAGCAACAGAAGCCCTTGGTAGATGAAGAACTTTTTTTTTAAAGTAAGGTATGGATTGTGATACTTCGGTGGAAAGGGCATAAAAAAGACACAAAAATGGTAAAAATTGGATGTATTTATGACATTTTGTGCTTCATGGAAAATAAACAATAGTTTAAAGGTCGCTAGATCAATCGCTAGTTAAGTGAATTATAGTTCTTGATAGTAATTAATATTATGTTAATATTAATTACTTAGATTTAGAAATTAGTGTATTTCCTGTAATAACTTTTAAGTTTGTTGGAAATAAAATAAATAAAAAAAAAATTTGGTTAACGTTACCATCAGTAGTCATTCTAGCATATTGCTGCAAATTTTAATCGATTGATCTAGCGATCCTTAGATAACCTTTTATTATTTCCGGCTTCTAATATGGTGGGTCTTTTATCGGCAAATTTCTAGCCTTTCGCGAATCGATTATTTCGGGAAGCATACAATCATAATAAAAAGATCGTAGAAACGGTTCCATCTTGTTTCTCCAAAAATCACTGTCTCTGAAAATAGTTTCCGTTTTTAAACCCTGTGGTGTCCAAACTGCAAAAATGCAATACGACCTTCTCGTTATGTGTAGTTGGCCTTGAACTTGATAACACCATTTATGATTTAAATTTATTTTATTGTTTTTCCAAAATGTAATATTTTTTGTTTGAATTCCCTGTTCTGGTGTCATTTCCCTTGCAGAATAAGGACATTTAATTTTAATTAGACCTCTATCTTGAATAACACCATCTGGGCTTGCTACTAGCCAAGGTTGTTCAATGTCAATAAAAAGACCGCAACGATCTATGGTTTTTCCAATTACTTTTTCTAGTTGCTTTCTAGCAGTTTTTTCATGTTTGTTACCCCAATCACAAGTAGCCAAAAAAAAAATTTTCGGATACAATATTGTCTCTAAAAGTGATCTGCAGCTAGTCATTTTTCTTTTCTTGCAGACAGCTCCAAAGTGCGAAGCTGTCAGCCTCTTTCTTCGCTTAATGTACCAAACATCCGAGGCCTGTTGGTCTCTGGTTAATTCCTCTAGTTCATCTAATTCTTCTGGAGTTTTTTTTAAATCTTCTAAAAATATCTCCTGAGCTTGCAAGAATTCTTCAGGAGGCATATCAGGTTTTTGGCACGCTTCTCCATAGGTTTCGTCACCTTTACTACTTGTTGATGGTTCTAAGAACGTCAATTTTTTTCTTGATTTTGGGCTTTTATATATTTTTTTGTTTATTCGTCTTAATTCTAATCTTTTTGCGTATCCCCTAGGAGATACACCCTCAGCAAGACATTTTTTGGTAGTACCTTTTATTTTTTGTTTTTACACATTTTTTATACCTCTTACAAAAATGCTCTAAAATTACGCACCAAGTATAAAGAAATGCGGTTTACAATCGACTAGTACTGATTGTTCTTAAGCATAAATCGTGTACTTACTTTAATTTTTTTTCGAAGAACCAGTGGTCCTGCACTTGTATTTTTGACCAAGTCCCTAATTTTCCTCGAATAGTTCCCAAGCAAGTGGTTTTTGCATTCTATTTTTTGAACTTTAATATTGGGGTAAGGGTGGACATCTAAAATTTTTTTTGAAGGTGTTGCTGTCACCGTCAGCAATAACTTTATTGCCTCTTCGATAAGATTTTTCTTATATAACAATCAGTAATAAAATATATACCAACAATCAACAACACACCACACCACAACACTAGATTATAGGTTAAGAACGCTAAGAACAACACCAGAATACGAGAAAAAATGAACTGAGAAATGCGCATTATATTTATTTTTATTACATTTCCAAGTTCAGACCTGAATAAGCAGCGGTCGGCCGTCTCAAGTCTATTCTCTCTTTAAAGAAAAGAGACAGATATGCCTCGCAGTCCAACCTTCCCGCTACCTCCGACCTGTCCCCCCGCTGACGCAAAAGTTTCGCTCGCGCGTTAGATCCCCCTTAACAGAAGCAGAGCTAGAGCAATGTTTTCTTGAATCAGAAGAAAGTGGATCCGATTTTTCTAGTGACGATGATTTACAAGACAAAACATTTGTGATATCTGATGAAAAAAGTTCTGAATCCGATGACGTCGATAACCTTTTCGACGGCTCCGTGTCAGAAGATGATGACGCTATTCAGGACCACCATGCACAGACCAACATCAATTATGATGACGACTGGATGGACACCGAAGAAGATCCTCCTAATATTCCATTTACAGAGGTGCCACACGTGTCTCCAAATTTAGATGTAAATGCAAATCCGTCACAATACTTTTTTGAACTTTTTGATGATGACTTAAGCACCGCGCCCACTGAATCGGCATCGACCGTCTCGGCACACAATCGGCCGGATTTGCTTCACATGTATTTAAATGGGGCCGCGCGCACTGAATCGGTTCGGTACGTTCGGTCGGTTCGGTTTTCTCCGGCGACGACCTCATATTGTGAGGAGGGCAACTTTTGCCGATTGCACTGAAAGCCTGCGACTATTTTAGCATTTTTTTGCATAGAGTGAGGAACTGTTTCAAAGAATTTTAAAAACCGTTGATTTGATAAATATGTCAAACGAAATTTCAATCGAAGCTGTTCGCAGTTTTAGAAATTGAATGATAAACAAAACACATATTATCATGATAATTTAAGGAAAGAAAACGCTTGGAAGGAGGTATCCAAATTAACTGGATGTTCTAGTAAGTGTCATTTATTATATCTTAAATCGGTTTTTTCGTTATTTACTGTTTATTAAGTTGGCATCATCAGGAGATTTTAAAACTCAGTTTTAATTATCCGAGGATGCTAACTTGGTCGACGAAATGTGCGAGTGTGAAAGTTCTCGTTTTGGTGTTAAGTAGTATACAACTCTTGCTTTGAATATAATTTATGTTTTTACAAAAATACACAAAAAAGATAGCTTATTATATAGTTCACGCATTCAAATGCTCGTTGGAATGTTATGTTATAATTTATTTTATTTGACTCTATACAGGGTGTCCCACAACGAATGCCGCCTATCTATATCTCGAAAAGTAGAGTTCAGAAACTTTTAAAATTTAACAGTATACCAACGTTGAGGTGCAATTCAGCTAAAATAATTTTGAGATGGCGCAAAAACCAGTTCTCGTAATGATACAACCATCCTCTTGAAATTATTTTCTAAATAGTGGGATATCAAAAAATTAAGAAGGCGAAGGCATGACACTATACAAAATCACCCTGAACATATTTTCATTCTAAAATATTTGAAAAACATTTCGAGAAAGTCTTTTAAAAGACTTATTGAGCCTAAACGCAATAAGTTTGCCGGGACTTAATAATACGGAATAGATGCCCTTGGTGCAGCATTATTTGGAACCGGTACCATCAACCGAAAAAACAAAAACGGCAATGAAAAGATGTCGAGTTTGCTCTTCACAGAAAATTCGAAAGCAAACTCGTTATCGATGTGCAATTTGTCCGGAAAAACCTGGATTATGTGTGTATCCATGCTTTAAAATAAAGCATGAGTAGTAATAATGTGTTTTCTTTATTACATTTACTTTTATAACTTTGTTACTAAATATTTTGTCTTAAAAAAAGTGGTTTTTCTTCGTGTCCAGTTAACAAGACAGCGGTACATTTTATGAAGGTTATAAAAATATACCGACGTCCAGTTTACTGGACGGTTGAAAATAAAGGAAAAATACATATCTATATAATATTTTCACTCTATATATTAATAAAAGTACATACATTTTTACCTAGTATATAAATAACCAGTTGGTCCACGAGGAAAGTTTAACGTTTTAGGCGCGGTAGCGAACGTGTTAAATGAATTATTATCAGCCATTAAAGTTTAATCAATACGATGGAATGATATTGCCACATTTTGTCAACAATTTGTCCGGGAATCAATCTGATGTCATTGGAATTTTTTGACATTATAAAAGTAGTCAAGAGAAAATGCCGGAAATTATTTTTAAGTTCGAAATTGGGCCACTAGTTCGCGTAAATTAAACGTCATTGGCGTGCTGATGTTCATAAAGGGATGGTAGTGAAAGTGTAATGGCTTAACGGGCTATAACTCTTAAAAGACTAATTCGATTTTGTTCAATTTGGGCTTGTTTAAAAGTGAAATTTAAGTACTTTTAAATATATAGTGTGTATAAGTTTTTAGTAAAATTGGTAGGAGAAATTAAAAACTCTTACTTTGACTTTTCCACAAAAAATGTATAATGGCACTGTTTTTTGATAGCAGAATCGAAAAGTAGACCAAAAAAAACCTGCAAACCGCAATCAGCTATCACTTTTACATGAGTTACTACCAAAATAAAAATTTTAGCGCTTAATTTCTTGAACCAAAAGCCAAACGGCCATTGTTGATATTAAAAAATTTTTATGTTCACTACATTTTTATCCTTGTACTATCGTGCCGAAAAAAAACTGGGACAGCAAAATCTCCTAAATCTCTTGGTTTATTAGAATATCATATTATGATGTTGTCAAAGTTAATTTAATTTTTGGTGACAGCCGTGTCAACAAAATCGTTTTTTCAAAATGCCCACATTATCTTCTCAAGAAAAAACAATAATATACACTCGTCTTATGGATGGAGTTCCTATAAGAAGAATCACAGAAGAATTGGGCATTAGTAAAAATACCGTTTTCTTAGCTAAGGCAAAAATTGCAGAATCTGGAGCTATTGTAAGCAAAAATATTTTTGACTGAAGCAAACAAACAGAGAAGATTACAATTTGCCCATGAATATGCACACCAAAACAACATATGGGCAACGGTAATATTTTCGGACGAAAAATCCTTTCAATCGTGCAATAATGGCAAAATCCACGTTTACAGGCCTTCTAATACCATATATGATGAAAGATATACATAAGACTAATCAAAGTGGACGTTTTAGTATAAATGTTTGGGCCTGGATTAGTTTTAGAGGACCACGCATTTGTCAAATAGTGCAGGGAAGGATTAATGCCTTAATATATTGCAACATCCTGAACAATGTTATGATGCCATCGGTTGGGGTAGTCTTTTTATGGGCAAGATTTTATCTTACGGCATGATAATGCTCTTATAGATACAGCCCGTATAGTTCAAAACTATCTAGACGAAAGACGAATTCAAGTTATACCGTGGCCATCGATATCAACCTAATTGAACACGTTTAGGGTAAAATGACAAAATATATGTATAAAGATAACTTTAGGCCTAGAAATAAGAATGAATTACGCCTAAAGATAGATGACGCATGGGACCAAATAACCGAAGAATATACCAGAAACTTAACTTTAAGTATGCCACGACGTTTGCAAGCTGTAATTGATAACGACGGTGCGCTTACTAAGTATTAATAATTTTTTATTCCATATTATGAAAAAGATAATAGTTAGTTTTGGTTTATTTTTAAAATGTGTTCCAAATAAAAATAAATATCGAAAAATAAAAAAGTTTTGTATCAATATTATTATTTAAATATGTAAATATTAGGACACCAAAAATTCATAATACGTAAATATGCATACCATACCCAAGGAATGCGATTTACTATAATAGACTAGGAGACAATTCCTAAATATTAATGTCCCAGTTTTTTTTCGGCACGATGGTACATGTTCATAGACAATAGGTTTTCACGCTTTATCGCCCTGAGAATGGCCTAATATAGACCGAAACATAGGCAATATTAAAATTTAAAAACTTGAGTTTTATTAGACCCCACAGCCAATTAACAAGAAGCATAGAAAAACAAGCTTCATCAGTCCATAAAATGCGAAAGAGGAACTGGGGATTTTCGTTGCACATTTTTCTAACAATAGTCGAGTCAAAATCATTTCCTGATAGAACTTGGTACAACGATACATGTTATGGATGAAGTTTAAATTCTTTTAAAATTCGAAACACCTAAGCATGATGTAGTAATAATTCCTAGAAGGGAAATTTTTCTCGTGCTTAAATACGGTACAGCTTAATTATGGCCCTGGCTTCGAATACCCGACTTGGCATGGTCCGATTTAATTTTAATATATTTATAAATTACGTTAATTGTAGTGGCCGCATGCCGCAAAGCCAGACATTTTCCGAAATAAAAAAATATCTATATATTATTAACTTTAGAATTTTTAGAAGTACAAAACTTCTTTTATTTTTTAATATTGACATAATTTGGATTAGGGAGGTGCCAAATAAACAAAAAAACTCAACAATTATCAATCATTGAGTTGGCACACCCTGATTAAGCGCCAAAAATGTTTAGTTAGGTATTAACTCGAAAAGTAAAAAAAGATAGTTGCCTGCGGTGTTCAAGTTTTCTCTAGTAAATTTATTCTACTTTTTAATTATGCTATCAAAATATACAGTGGCATTTAAATTTTTGTGAAAAAAGAAAAGTAACAGTTTTTGATTTAAATGACACCTCCTATCAATTTTATTAAAAACTTTCGCGTACTATTAGATACACTATTGCACTATTTAAAAAGTCTCTTAAAATTTAAAGCCATTAATTGATTACACTTTTGTCTACTTTCCATTACTTTATGAAGGTCGGTACGCCATTGAGTTTTTGACAAGATGGAAAATCCAATATTTCCAATTATGTTGAAAAAAGGTACCTCACGCTGATATTTTCTGGAGAAAATTATAATTGAATTATTGACCTTTTAGTTACGCCCGCTAGTGGCCATATTTCGAACTGACAAATAATTCTCAGCATATTCTCTTTTACAATTGTAGCGCGTAACTCGGTTCAAACCAATTTATTTCCAACCCGTGTGAGTCATACCTACTATCCAACCACAAAAAAAATTACTAAGTCCAGACAAGCAAATTTTGTTTTAAAAGATTCAGAGATTTGTGGCCGCCAGCTTTTAGACAGTGGAGAAGGTAGTGGGAGAAATTTTAATAAGAGCGCCACTTGATTTAAATATTTTACACCAAACCCTGATATATTATGATGGTAATATAAGCCCCCCTTAATCAAGAAAATGATGACCTATATTTATGCTTGTACCTAGATCCTAAAAGCTGAAAATAATTTGGGAAACCTCAAATAACAATCCATAGGTCCACCATATTGATATAATCATCCAAGAATTTACATAGTCACTTCCATTTATATAAAAAATTAAATTCCACTGAGATATTTAAATTTAGATAATTATTCAAAATGTAATACTGTAGTAATTTTAAATAAATAAAAAAATTGATAAAAGAATTAAGAGTTACTTGAGGTATGCTTAAGGCGAGAAATTAGTAAAAAAAAAAACAAATCTGCACTGAACTACTGTTCAAGGAAAAAATCCAAAACGTGATCACGTGTTGTTTACAAGAAGTATATGTTTGGAGCCTAATTCACAATACCTCACTGGCCCTAAATACCTTTTACAAACTCTAGTCAAGTCACATTAATCTAAATAAAACTTTTAAATAGTAAGGTTTGAATTTGAAAGCCTATTAATGGTATGTTGGTGCAATAAAACCTATTAACCAACAACCAACATTATGACTAAATATGTTATTTGTAGCAAGTAGCCGATCCCTTACAAGGTGATCCAGGCTCAATGTCAAAATCAATTATGTCGATGCTCGACTCAAATGAAAACCCTTAGGTTAATATTAATAGACTTAGCAAGAACCCCTTAACGTTTTTGTTTTACATAAAAGAAAATAAACCCATAAAATTCAAATTAATAATTTAACCCCCAACCCTAAATCAAACCGTTCAATAAGAGAAAAATAAAATAAAATGTGCAAAAGCTTGCGTGTCCTCTAATCTCTTGTGTATTTTGGCTAAGGTAGCTTAACTCGACAGCTCTGGAACCAGTCAGCTACAACCAGGGTAACGACCACATGGGCGAGTCGATTTCAGGCAAGTTCCAATCCAAAATCGCAGAGCCACAGTACAATGCTCAGTCCAGGCTGTGTTGAGGCTCACTTAAGCCGGTTGCCAACAGTGTTGGGATGACCAGAAGAAACCAGAGAATAGGAAGAAACCAGAGAATAGAGGAGAGAATGAGAAAAAGGAGAGGCCTCTAAAATAGAGGACAAAAAAATCAGTAAAATAAACACACAATCAATTCTATGGCAATTGCCAACATGTTGTTACATACCTAAGGTGGTGAGTGAGGCCTAGAGTCTCGTTTTGTGGTTAGAAAATTTCAAAATCCCATAAATAGTGTGGGAGCAGCCGACCAAATCCAAAAATATCAGGTCAATCCGAAATCCTCACGGCTACAACTTCCCACTAGACATTCATCAAATTAAACCCCAAAACTTGGGAGGAATATTTTTCCATTCAACCGAATTCCCGGCAAGATGAACTTAAATTTTCCTTAAAACCACAAAATGTCGACTCTTTTTTCTGATAACGGGATGGCTACAGGCTGGACAAGGAACTGACGTGTGTCAATAGTGAAGTGTGTCAATAGTCATTACTGTCAACCACAGTCACTGTCAATCGGCTAGTAGGGTTAGAAACCAGATGTCAAGGCACGTTTATTTACTAAAACTTAACTTGAAGAATTGAAGGGAAATATAGCAAGCAAAACTGGGGAGGCCAATTTCAAATCAATTAGGATACCTTGCCCAACATGATTCCGCTATAGAAGAAAGTATTTGTAAGTTTTCCTACACTAACGGATCACCATCTAAAAGGTTTTATTTACTCCACTCATAGCGCAATATGTGGCACCACAGCACCCTCTAGATGTCCCTCCATACCCCAGACATATACCGGCCTCATAGAAACTCTTGACAAATAAATCAAAGGTCAGAACGTTCCCAACACCAGGTACATGAATAGGGACTAACAAAATCTGCATGTAACACAATGTTATAAAAAATGCAATGATGTCAGATTGACAGTTCCTGAGATATTTGCTAATTAACCTCAACATGTCTTGTGATTGTTACACAAACTCAATCGCTTATTGGTTCCTGAAGAACGAGCCAATTCCGACTCCAAATTCATAAAACGCATTAACTCGTGATAAGATATGGGTCTATGAATTTGATATACAAATTCAGTCGATAAAGAAGCCGAAGTCGATCAAAAAAGCATGTAATGTTAAGAGGTTTTTTTCGACTCTTGCGATATTATGCACTTGGAATTGTTGCCAAGAGGTAAGACAGTAATTAAAGAATATTATCTAAGCATTGTTAAGTTCCAGAGAACATATTCATTGAAAAAGACCAGATATGGAGAAAGAAAACATGGATTTTGCATCATCACAAAAACGCCAAGGCTATTAGCGCGAATATAAATTTCCGAGTTTTATCTTTATTTTAACTTAAGTTTATTGGCATTTAACCATTTTTCTGACTCTAATTGTGCTTTTCACGACTTCCTCCACAAACTTTACGAATCATTATAAATTCAGTATCTTATATCAATTTTTATAAATGATGCTTACATATTTCACACCATTTTGCGCCCTATTGCAAAGCTCAACTATTTTTATTTTATATGATAAAAAAAGCTACTGATTAATTAAAAATGGGCATATATACATATCAGTATCACAATTTGATTAGTCTTAAACTTAGGAAAAATACATATATTATCCTATTTTCCATTAGCTTTCCAGCTTATTTCTAAAGAAGATATAAATGAATGAATATTTTTTTTTCAACTAAATGGAGTGTTTTTACTTTTTAAAAAATATTTTTTTTCACTCGTTTACCTATATGTTCCTTATAACTCGGATCAGGTGGCTTATGTCCAGGTCCAGATAAAAACTCCGGTCTCACACCCGTCCCGATCAGTTGCGCCAATTCCAACTGCGATATACACTTCACAATATCCAGCCACGAGGTTCCTAGATAATTCCCGTCCGTATGTGCGACCATAATCAGTGTCTTTATGGTGTCAATATTTTTCGCCTTCATGTCCATTATTGGTGAGTTTGCGGTTAAGAGGGTGAATCTAGCCAAAGCCTGGACATAGGCGTCCCTTTCTAAGGTCATATGGAAGATGCATGCTATACGTATGGCGCATCGGATTCCGTCGAGGCATAGGGATGCCACTTCTGGATCGTCGCAATCTTGTAGACTGTAAAAGAATTTAAATAAAAACCGGCATTTAAGAGGTAAATAAATAACTCTAAGTCTTACTACACTTATATTTTACATATATTCAAAAGTACCTGACACCTGGATATGAACTTAAAACTTGTAACATCAAAGTAAAGTGGAGAAAATTGAAAAAAAAAATTATTACCAGATACTTCCAAAGAAACCTTAAAGACATAATTCTATATTTTGCCCTCCCAGTAAAGCAAGTTCAACGCCTAAAACCCGTAAGTACTTTTAGAATTTTACAAAAATATAATAAGGAATGGTATGTATGTAGGCCATTTAAACATAAGATCCTTAAATACAGGTTTCGAAGAATTTTCTTACTATCTATCTCAATGTCCTTTCGATTTTTTTACTATTACCGAGACGTGGTTAAATGGCAACACAGAAACAAATCGCCTTAACCTGCCTGGATATCGACTCTTAAGACGGGATAGACAGGGGCGCGGAGGAGAAATTGCTTCATATTTGAAAAAAAAAATTAATATTGTCAAAATAAATCATGAAGCAGACTCATTTGAGAGCCTGGGAATAGCATTTAAAATTAAAAAACAATCATTCGCACTTGTTTCAATTTATCGCCCTCCACCAAAGAGCATACCAACGTTTTTAAATTATTTGGAAAACATGCTTGAATCCTTGGTTATAAACTATGACTATATAATTCTGGTGGGTGATTTTAATATCGACTTCTTGAAAATAAATTTGTATAGTAACAGATTAAGATTTATTTTGGAAAGTTTTAATTTGACACAAAATATTGTTGAACCTACCAGAATAGACTTAAATACCGGTAATGGTAGTCTTATTGATTTCATTATATCTAATAAACAATTAATATCCAAAAAATCACAATCGATTCCAATTTCAGAGACAATATCCGATCATAATTTAATTTTTTCTATTTTTGAATATGAGAACGTTAGAAATCAAGAACCACATATAATGTTTCGAGATTACAATATTTTAAACTACAACAATTTTATCACGGATGGATTAGCCATTCCCTGTTCCCTTATTTATTATTTAAGAAATATAGACGATGAAATCAATTTTTTCAATAAAAACATAACCATGCTCTTAGACAAGCATATTCCTGTTAAAACTAAAATAAGGAAAAATAAGCCATTCTGCCCATGGATCACCGACAATATTAAACTTTTAATAAAATTAAGAGACCGTGCGCATTAAAAATTTCAAAAATCAAAATCAAACCCAGATCTGCAATATTATCGACAATTAAGAAATTATACAAAACACGCAATAATTCGTGAAAAAAACACATTTTTCAATCAAATAATTAACAAAAAAGGCAAAGAATTTTGGACCGTTGCTGAAAAACTTAAGTTAACGAAAAAAAAAAACATATGCTGACCTCCAAATTGATTTATGTAATCCCGATGACATTATAAACTACTTTCAGATTCAGAGTGTTAGCAGTTTACCAGATACAACCAACCAAGGCATCATCACATATTATAAAAATAATAATTTTAACAACGAACATTTAGTGTTTCAATTAATAGATAAAGATAACTTATTGAAGATTATTTCAACTATTAAAACCAGCGCAAAAGGAATAGACCACTTGTTGATTAAAGATATAAAATTATGTCTGCCGTTTTGCTTAAATCTATTGGTCAATATTATTACCGAATGCATTTTACAACAAAAATATCCATCTATATGGAAAAAGGCAATCATAAAGCCTATAGCTAAGATAGTAGAGCCAAAGGAAATTTCAGATTTAAGACCAATAAGTATACTGCCAGCTATATCTAAGGTCATTGAGAAACATATTTATAATAAGATATTTAGTTTTGCCGAATCTTTTAATATAATTCCGGTTTGCCAATCTGGATTTAGGAAAAATTTTAGCACTTCGACGGCTTTAGTAAACATATTAAACGACATAAGAATTAACGAGGAACAACATCGTCCTACTTGTATGGCATTACTGGACTTCAGTAAAGCCTCCGATACCATAAATCACAAATTATTATTAGCAAAATTACAATTTTTTGGTGTGTCACTTGAAGGTATCAATTTTTTTAAAGGATTATCTACATAATCGACAGAGTTGTGTGGTCGTTAATCAGGTTTCCGAAAACAAAGTCTCCACTTTTATGCCCTGAAATCGAGGAGTACCCCAGGGGTCGATACTCTCACCCCTGCTTTTTTCAATATATGTGTCAGATATGCAGGAAACAATAAAGTACTCGAGATTACAACAATATGCTGATGACTCCTAAATATACATACCTGTGAGCTGCGAAAATTTAAATACAGTGCAAGAAAAACTGAATTTAGACTTATTAGACCTAAATGCTTGGACAGAGAATCATAACCTTAAGTTGAATGCCACTAAATGAAAAATTTTGATAATGTCGGCAAATAATTTATTAAGGGAAAATATAAAAAATACCATTTCTATTAAAATAAATGATACACAAATCGCAATAGTTGCAGAAGCAAAAAACTTGGGTATAATTTTCGACCAATCCACGGGTTTCGAATCCCATGTTAAAAACAAAATTAAAGCTACATATCTAAGATTAAGGCAGCTTTATAAAATAAAAACATTTCTCACCCCAAAACAGAAATACCTACTTTGCGAAAGTCTGGTTTTATCTTTGTTCGATTATGGGTACGTAATTTATGGAGATTCCTTATCTGTAAGCACCAAAAAGGCTATTCAAAGAGTTCAAAATTCCTGCATAAGATTGGCATATAACATTCCATATAGACATCTCATAACACCGTATCTTAACGCTAATCAAATTCCTAATATGAATAAAAGACTACTGCACATGCACATGTTTGTAAACAGAGTCATAAAAAGAGGACAACCGGCATATTTAAGACACCAGCTTCAAGAATTTGTCCATTCTCATGCAACTCGAAATAACGATTTTATTGTACCTATCCACAGACCAGCAGCTTTTAGGCGTTCTTTTAAATTTGTTTCTGTTCAGATATGGAACAGTCTCTCTCAAGAACTAAAGGAATTACCTCTCCAAAGCTTTTTTAAACAAGTCAAATTAAAAATAGAGTTTTACGTGTCTCCGACTAGTTTCGCCCGTTCATCTGCATTTCTCTGCATGCCGGTCCCCCTTCTCGCTTTCTCGCATCAGCGCTGCCTCCCTATCTAAGCTGGTATCCCCATTCCCCATTGAGGGTATATCACTTCACAAGTCTGCATGTCTTGTTTTTATTAATATTTTTCTTAGTGGTTTTTCTTGATTTTTTTATATGTTTTTACATTCCTATTCAAATATAGGTTCTTTTAATTTTGTCTCGTAAATATTTAAAATGTATTGCAACTGGAATGTAAATAGTTGTTTAAGGTCTTTAAAAGGGTTGTCTCACTTGTACTACAGTTTAATTATGGTGCAGGCAAACGGTTGTTTTAATCGAGAGACACTCCTATTTGTCATAATAAAATAAGTGAACACAAAAATGTTACTTGATTGTAAAACTGACAAATAAAATCTTTTTGTATGTTACTGCTGAAGTTTATTAAGCTTTATTGTTTAAGAAGTTATTCTCCGGGACATAGAAACATCTGGGAGGGACCATACTCACAATACTATGTGTGAAAAGCCATTCTGAAAGTTATTAAAACGAAATCCGAAAGAAGTACAATCAGTATAGAACTATTTGTATTATTACGACCAGCCCCAATATTGGTAACTTATCAAATTTCGTCAGACGACATCAAATTTTGATCTTTAATTAAGAATATGGTTTTATCAAGAACACAGGTAGTGCATTAGTATACCTGTGCTGATGTCACACACTATGAGACCTTTGAATTATGACATAAGGCTGTTGTTTTATACTGTGCTATTCATTACACCCCAATTGTCATCTCTTAAATTATAAAATTCTTTTAAGTATTGTATCTTATATTCATTCAAACTATTCTTAAACACAAGAATACTAAATCTTTTAGAACGATAAGATAACTTGTCTTTCTTGTACTTTCTATAACATAACACATAACATAATGCCATACACTGAAGCACACTTGAGAATTATTCCTTAATAAGAATAATTCTCAAGGAACAGTACCACAATTTAATACTGTAATAAATCTTTTGGGAAATTTTCCCCTAAACAGTCTAGGCGTTAGTTGGGTCAATTAGAATAGATATTTGTTTGTTTTTGTGTTGCTTACTAATCCATATTTCATTAAAAAAGTCTGTTGTTTACTTACCCAACACTGAATGCGGCCAAAAACGAAGTCCAAGCCATTTTAAACATCGGTCGGACATGCTCCAAATGTTTTGCCAAAGTAAACGGTGCCTGAACATGTGAAACTGACTCCATCAAGTTTTTTGCAGCAGTAGAAATCGCTTCCATCTCCATATTGAACAAAATCTTTCTCCTTTTTTCGCTGTTAATTTGCTGTTTACCGGGTTTATTTACAGTATTTTTCATTTTGATCTCGTGTCCAGCAATTTCGTCGTAAATTTGTGATAAATACTCTTCGGGCACCTCTTTGCAATCGGTATTACCGCGATTTAATTTGATATATTGCTCTTTGGTCATTTTATTTTTCACTTGGGCGGAATGCAAATCAGTAGTTAACATTATAATTGAAAAACCCAATACATAGGCGGTATCAGCGCTAGAAAATAGTCCATTGTTTGGATTACATTCGCAGTATCTGCTTGCGAACTTTTCCATAAGCCTAAAACATTTATTTGTGTAAAATGATTTTTTTATAAATGGGAACTACTATAATTAAAAATGATTTCCAATTATATTAGTGTAATATCTTAATTTATTTATTCACCAACTTAACAGTTACAGATTAAATGTAAATAGTACATATTTTTAAATTAAACATTAAACAGATTAAACCTAATTTAATTTTTTTGATTTATTAAAATTACTGCCCAAGTTTTACTACATAGTTATTAACTTTTGCTGAATTTCTATTTACTGGATTATAAAGATTTTTAGAGCAGAAACATCTGTAAAGTCCTTGAAGAATCTCTACAAAGCTCAGAAATCTACTTTTGAAATGATTAATGAATGTGAATACTCCTAAGGTTGGAACCTTTGGTGTGACACTAAAATTACAAGACAGTTTTACCGCTAACTAAAACTCTTTATTTTACTCTCAATACGTGTTTCGCTAATTATTCAAATTCAAAAAACATTTATTTGCCAAAGAAAAAAAAACCAAATGTCAATTAATAAATTTACAATGTTAATTTCCTAGCAAATGGGTATGTATCTCGATTTTAAAAGAACCGATACATAAACCCACTTTAAATAAAAAAGGACTTATGCGATGCACTCTTAGAAAATATGCAGGGTGATTCAAAATTGGGTGCAAAGATTTCAAGGGCGTATTTACCAGCCAAAAATAAGAACTTTTTTTCATATAAACGTATGTCCTAACTTACTTCGTTTTCTAGATACAGAGTGTAAAAGTTTTTTAATAAAATCGTTTTTTTATCAATTATTCAAAATCCTTTTAGCCGATTTAAATAAAATTTGGTAGGCTTATTTGTCGTCATAAAGGCCCTGCTTTGGTAGGAATAAAATAAATTTATTAATTCCAGTGGCGTTTCAGGGGGCTACCCACTTGATATTTATAGGCAAAATTATGCTACGCCACCGCTTTTTTGACATTTTAATTTTTTTTTAGATTAAGCGGTCAATAATGTATCTTTCTTGCCTCTTGAGCCTTACTCGTATCTAGCTTTGTTTCCAGGAAAAAAAATCAAAATCTGTGCCTGGCCCTATTAAAGCAAATAATAAATTCGCATCGATTATTGAGATTCATTGAATTTCTTTTCAAAATTTAACTTAGCCTAAGTAAGAGATACATACAAAAGCAGATTTTCATAACAAAAAAAAATATTTTTTTAATTAAAACACTTTTACACTCTGTATCTAGAAAACGAGACAAGTTAGGACATACGTTTTTATAAAAAAACTTCTTATTTTTGGCTGGTAAATACGCCCTTGAAATCTTAATTTTGAATTACCCTGTATATTAATTTGAATATAAATATTTACTTTTTTCAATTAAAAAAAAACACAATGTGGATGCTAAGGGCAAGGGCAGGCGACGAACAGAAGAGGAAGGCGCAGGAAGAAGCGAAGAAACTAATGCATATAATACTATTTCAGCATACAGGGTGTCTCCTTTTTCATAGGGACAGTATTCCTATCTCCTATACTATAAAAGATACGAGGGCGGTTAAATTAGAAAAAAGTTGCGGCATTTTATTCTGATTAAAAAAGTGTATTTAGATTTTTTATGCGACGTTTCGTTTTTTAGATATCATCATCAACTTTTTTTTTTAAATACGGACCTGAATTTTTTATTTTAGATTTAAAAAGAATTTTTATTTTCGTTTTCAACAATGTATAACTTAAATGTCTGTCTCGACGTTTCGGTATAAAAATAGCAGTTTTCAAGCTTTTTTCTTTAATACCGACCTGATTAGTATTTACAAAATTAAAATACAGCAGATTTGGGTTGAGTTGGGTTAGCTGCTAATATTATTCACTAACATCAATTGCGGCTGATATTTTTTATGTGGTTAGGAAAAAAATTACGATATGTGATTTGTTCGATATTAATATTCGATAACGAAAATTATTTTCAAAGCTGCATGGAGAGCCACCTTTAATGAAAATGGAACCGTGCTTGCCGAATGGTTCAAACTTTATAACAATGTCAGATTTATTACGGCTGTGACTTATTTAAGTAGGCCATGAAAACAAAAATATGTCGTAGCTACGACAACAATTATTATTATTAATTACAACAAAATTATTAAAATATTACTTTGATATTTAAACGTTTTGCCGTAAGTTAGTGTCTTAAATTAGTTTAAAAGCTTTGGTTGTTTCCTTAGCAATTTCCTAGTTCAATATTAACAAAATAAATACAAGTTGTAAAATGGTACGGTATAGTGATAGTGAAAAAAAGGATATGTACACATCGTACAATATGATGTTATCGAAAGGTTGATGATGCAGTAAGGGAGTATGCTAGATTATATCCAAACAGAACTGATCCAGCGCTAAAAACTTTTTATTTGGTTTCAAGAAACCTCACCGAATTTGGATGTGTATCAAAAAAACGCGGAAAGTACCGTGCCAAGAAAACACACAACGATGTTAATGTTTTAGCTCAAATTCATCTTTATCCAGAGTCTTCATTAAGAATTATAGGTTCTGAATGTTCCAACCGGTTCAGAAACTGCATCCAGGTGATTCAGAACGCAGACTTGTTTTCCGCCGTTGGTATCAAGAGATGTTAAATGCAGACCCGATGTTCTCTACGACCAGTGGCATGTTTAACCGAAAAAATAAGCATTTCTATGCGTAAAAAAAACCACATTTAGTAGAAGAAACTAAACCTCAAAATCGATTTAGTCTTAATATGTGGTGCGGAATCATCGGTAATAGGCTAATAGGTCCCAAAATTATTGATGGAAATTTAAATGGTGAAAGGTACGTTAACCAATTGACGGAAGTTATGGATGAAATTCCATTGGAAACATTAAGAAGTATTCGGTGGTTTATGCAGGATGGCTGTGCCGCTCACAATTCCGCTGTTGCCCGAGATTTTCTCGACACAAATTTCCCTAATTGCTGGGAGGAACAAACGGTCCTGTAAGATGGCCTCCTCGTTCCCCATGCCCTAATCCTCTGGATTACTTCTTATGGGGATTTTAAAAAAATAAAGTCAATAACAGTGAAATAAATAATATGGAGGTGTTAACACATCGGGTCACTGCTGCATTTAGAGATTTAAAGCCCGAATACTTAACCCGCTCAATAGAGAATTTAGAATTAAGGACCGTAAAATGCATTGAACATAATGGGGGTCACTTCGAAAATTTTTTGTAAATAGTGTAAATGTTATTTGTAAAAAACTACTTAATTTCTTCTCAGAACTTAAAAAACTGTTTTATAAGCAAGAAAAACAGCAACTTTTCTTGCCTAATGTATGTAAAGAGAATGTTGTTTCTTTAGTTAAATCGTATTGTTTTGTTATTTTTTTGCTTAATACACGTTTGTCATTTGTTTGTAAAGTAAATAAAATATTTCTTATTAAAAGTGTAAAATTCTATTTTATTCACACATTTATTGTTCCCCTTCTATATCTAAAGCAAGTACTCGTAAATTAAAAGAACCATACCAAATTTTCCAATTTCTTTTTCTTACCCACAAAAAAAAGGGCACTGTAGTTTTAAAATTTTATGTTTGATATTGAAGATAAATAGGTAAATATGCATTCAAAAGGTATTTTAATTTTGTAAATACTAATCAGGTCCGTATTAAAGAAAAAAGCTTGAAAACTGCTATTTTTATACCGAAACGTCGCAAAAAAAATTAAATACACTTTTTTTAATCAGAATAAAATGCCGCAACTTTTTTCTAATTTAACCGCCCTCGTATCTTTTATAGTATAGGAGATAGCAATACTGTCCCTATGAAAAAGGAGACACCCTATATACAATTCAACCTAAATTAAATTAAATTACCCAGAACCATCGACAAAATAGAGACATCAACAACGCACACAATACAAATCGTATTTCTTTTATTATTAATTAAAAAAAATAATCTAATACTAATATACTTATATCAAGGAACTATGAATGCATATCATGCATTATGTATTGATTTGAAATTCTAAAAGGAAGCTTTTAATATATTTTTTAAATCTATAAAAAAAATTATTATTTTCGTAGGCAGCTAAATGATTCCACATTTGAATAGCAACAAAGCTAAAAGATTGCTGATACGAGGCTGTACGATGTTGGTCTACTCTATAGCGATTAAAATATCTAGTATTGTGCGAGTAATCACAAATATTAAATAGCCCTTTTAGGTATGGTAGTTGCCCAGCTTTGATTATGCGATAAATGTATAAATGATATTTTTGCCTATTTTCCATATTTAGATAAGAGCGAAGATTAAGAACAGGAGTTATGCGATTTCTGTATAAGGTTCCACAAGAAAACCTCATACAGGAATTTTGCAGTTTTTGGATAGAATTAGAAATTGCACTAGTCATTGCATTATTATAAACTACATCGCAATAGTCAAACAAAGAAAGTATTAATGTATTACATAAGAAGTATATAGTTTTAGCTGGAATGTGACGCTTTAGATTATGCAGACCCCTTAGACGCCTATAAGCAATGCTCAATTTTTTATTTATATGAGCTAATCAAGCTGCTATCAACAATTAATCTTAAATTTTTGGCTTCATCCATTACTGGTATATTTGTATTTTGAATTTTTAAAGTTCTTGCTACTTCGAGTTGAATTTTATTGGATCCTATAAAAAGCGCACATGATTTATTAGCATTTAGTTTTAGATTGTGATTTTCAGCATATTTAGAAATGTTATACAGATCATTATTAAACTGTGTTCGGGGAAAAGGTTAAATAATAAGTTAATCAAGGGAAAAGGATAAGAGGTTAATCATGTTACCAAAGACAAAAGCATTTGCTACAAAAGTATCGCTCTATTGGCTACATCTTTACTATATAAGGCCACTTATAAGTAATTTTTGTTTAGTTTTAATTTCCTCCATATTCCCTATGTGCGCAGACGTTTTGAACAACAATTGCATTTTTGTATGGGGATCAACGGTGATCATTTTCATCATTTAATAAAATACGTGCTTTTTTTCATTTAAAATAAGGTTTATTTTTTATCCGCATTTATTCATATTTCTTGAGAATGAATTGGTAAATTAAAAAAATAAGACTGTGTAGAGAATAAAATTACCTTTAATTCAAGGTATCACTCAAGTGACTATTTAACTCACTATTCAAGTTACTCATCTGGGGAGTGAGGGAATGACGATTTCTAATAAAATAACATAAATATATTTTTCAAGATTTTCCGGGTGGGGTGTTTTGTCTCGGACACCCTGTATAAGTTTATGTCATTTTTAGTTACGCCCTCTAGCGGTGAAATACGAAACTTGAATATAATTTCCAGAATCTTCTCATGACCACTTTTATAATAATAAATAATAATTTTAAATAATAATTAAAAAATTCCATTGTTGCCAGATGTACAGATCGTGAGATATAACTGCTTACCTCGCTTATTTGCCCACTCTGTATAAAACATTGAGTAGATTTAAATGCGAGACCGCTTCCACATTAATCAAATTTTTTGAGCAAAGCTAATTCTTGTATTATATTTTTGTGTCTTTTTTTTATTTGTTTTTCTTTTATGCTCTTGTGATTTATTCATGTTTAGAATAACCGCTACCGAGTGTATTTGCATCCACAGTAAAATTAAATTTAATAAATCTCTATACATTAACTAAATTAACTCTTCTATAAATTAAATGTCATACTTATGCATTGGTGCGTAATGTAATGACTTGATAACCTGCATTAATAAATAGTCCTAAACTTTATTAACCCTAGAAAGTGCGTAACTTGAGTAGATTACTATTAGAGTGATCGACCGATATGACTTTTTTAGCCGATACCGATAATCGGCCGATAACGATATATATCGGCATATCGGCCTTTTTTTAATTGATAACATTATTAATGTCTAAAATCTGAATATTCTGTAATATAATTTATAGTTCTTTAACGTTCAATTTAAAATCATAAAAATAAAAACAAAAAATGCACTTTGGCAACACAGCAACAGGCGCTAATTTATGCGGCTCAGCTCAAAGTCGTTGGTAAATTCCCTTAATTTTTCGGTGAATCCCGTGTCCCGTGCGCTTAGTGCCGACGCCGTGCATTCAGTATTTACATTCTTAAAGCAGATTGTTTATTTCTTGGCATAATTTAGTTATTCTTTAACAAAGACATATTATTAATTGGAGTTTGGTGAAGTGCAAAGTAGCGAAATGGATGGAAAAGGTATTTATTGGAAATATTTCATCAATAATAAATTATCCCCAGCAGATAAGAAATCCACCGCAAAATATAAATTGTGTGACATAACCATTTCATTGGGGGAAGTGGGAAAATTTATTAACAAATTATACTTCAAGTTCTTAAATAAATATAGGTTGACTTACAACCTTCTTCATGAGAAAGACGACAAAAAGTCCTTTAGATCTTTGTCCTTTTTCGGCTCAATTTCATTAAATTTAGCTAAATTTTTTAAGACCTCTAATATCAAAATCGCTTTCAAAACCGCGAATAATTTAAAAAAACAGTTAGTGAGCGTGATAGACAAGGCAAATGTCTTTTCAAAATCAGGGGTTTACTCTTTGAAATGTGGGGATTGTGACGCTGTATATATTGGCCAATCTGGAAGAAAAATTTCTACACGCGTTAAAGAACATGTAGCGTTGTTTGAGAAATTTAAAAATCCAGACGTCCGTGATACAAAGTCAGCGTTTGCGAATCACCTGTTAGCTTCCACACATCACTTTTCTCCAGAGGTCGGAGCTGAAATACTTCATGAATGCCCTAAAGGGAAAAAGCTTGACCTTCTGGAGAGGATGGAAATTACTAAAGCCAAGAAGAGCCCTGTTCTTGTCTGTGTTAACGACGTATTTAATTTTGAACCCAACCTTATTTTTAATAATCTTATTTAATCAATTTTATATGTACATAATCTCTTCCAACTGAAATAAGTTTAATATTGTGTTAGAATGCCTTGGCTTAACAACAAATGTTTTGAACTTCTCCTCAGTGTTCCGGTAGCCCATAGGTTAGAGTCTCTGGCTTGTAAGCTTGTTGTCGCGGGTTCGATTCCCAATAGGTGTGTTATTATTTTACAATTTTTTATTTTTTATTTTTTGGTTCTTAATAACTGTATAGTCATCCTAACCTTAAATGTATGTTTATTTACTGTTTTGCCAACGTTAGTGGCTTTTTAAGGCTTTAGTCTTTTTAATGTCCTCTTTTTTTCTTTCAATACTAATTATTTTTGTTTTAGGCCTGATGATGCTCTGAATAGAGCGAAACACGTGTAGCTTTAAGTAAATGTTGTGAGACCGTGACTTTGTGTTTTTCATTGTTTTTCGTCTGTTGTATACGTGGGTCTCTTTGTGAAAAATGGATTTTCTTATTCTAACTCTAAGCTATTGCAAGTCTCACTGGCTGACTCTTTCAAGCAAATGTAAAAGTGGGACATCAATTCATCCAAAGCGAAGGAGTTTCACTACCTTGTAGGTGAAATGATATGTTTAGATAATTAGCCATTCAGCATTGTATCAGATGGTGGCTTTACTCGGTTACTGAAGACAGCAATTCCAAATTATCAAATTCCTTCTGACAGATACTTCAGAGAAAAAGTTGTACCAGATATTTACTCAAGATGTAAAGCACAAGTGACTCAAAAAATTTCAAATATGTTAGGAAAAGCATCTTTTACTACAGATATTTGGACGTGCAAATATACAAACAGTTCTTTTTTGTCTCTCACAATCCATTTTTTTGAAAAAACATGTTTAAATTTAAACCAAAGATCCCATTTTTCTTGCCTGCAAGAAGTTTTCATGATCTCATACAGGAGATGCCATAGCTGAAGCATTTCATTCTTTCTTACAAAAATGGAATATAAAAAGGGAACATATTCACTTAGTATTAGCAGACAATGCTGCCAATATGAGGAATGGTTTTGTTAAGGCAAAAGTAAATTACGATAAATTATGAAGCATGCTTCATTCATTCTTTACAACTTGTAATACAGGATGCTATAGGAAGTCAACGTGCAGTCAGTGATTTAATAGCAAAATCAAAAAAAATCGTTTCGCATTTTAATCACTGCTTGCGATAAACTAAGTAAACTTCAAGAACAACTAAACCTTCCCAAACACAAACTTTTCCAGGATGTACAAACACGTTGGAATTGCTCATTTTATCTACTCTCTCGCCTACTTGAACAAAAACAAGCGGTAAATTTATATATTTTGGATCATGGGACTCTTACAGACTTGACATTTTCCGAATGGGAATTAGTTGGAAGCGTTTTAAATGTGTTAAAGCCATTTGAAGACATTACCAAAATTACAAGTTCCTCAGACTGCTGCATATCTGAAGTCATTCCATTTGTTTCGACTATCACTGCCTATCTTAACAAAGAAAACGCTAATTTTGCAGGAGTAGGTACAATGAAAGAATTGAAAAGCAGCTTAAATAAACGATTTCAGAATATATTTCTAAAAAAATATTATACCATCGCGACTCTCTAGGATCCTCGCTTCAAAAACAATTTTTTTACAACAAAAGACCGTGATTTTATATGCGAATACATAACTACAAATCTAAAGTCGCTAATAAAAGAAACCAATACATCTTTAGAACATTCTAGTTCCCCTGTCATTTCAGATACAAGAAATGAAACTATAGAAATTGATAGTGATGACGACAAACCACTTGCTAAGTATGCTCGAACTTCTGAACCTGAGTCTAGATCTGGCCAAAATCTGTTTTGGGAAGTGTACGAAGAATTTGCTGGAGAAGGGATGAGCTTCACAACAACAAAAACCATTTCAACAACATCTTGTGACACAAAATCATCTTCTAGAGCATCCATTTGTGAAGAAGTGAATGCTGAATATAAAAAACATCCTCTTCTTAAAAGAAAAGCGAATCCTATTTCTTGGTGGCAGAAAAACGAGAAGTTGTACCTTTATTACCCATATAATCAAGCTCTTATATATTTATCTGCACCAGTTGGCAGTATTGCAAGTGAGCAAATGTTTTCAGAAGCTGGAACCGTAAATTCGGCGAAAAGGAATCGGCTGAATCCAGAAACAACCGAGACACTAATATTTTTACATGATAATTTGCCTAAACTGTTTTTGAAGGTGGTAGACAATGGTACAGTGAAAACATCTTGTCGGACTTGCATTGTCTTATTTATTTAATGTAACACGACGTTTCGGTTGGAGATCTGAGAACTGACCTCAGTTTACACTTGATAACGGTTGGAGATACTTACCAACCGAAACGTCGTGTTATATTAAATAAATAAGACAATGCAAGTCCGACAAGATGTTTTCAATTTGCCTAAACTCCCTAAACTACATTATTCATATTAAATGCCTCTATTTCATATTATATCTACCATAATTTCTTAAGATTAAGTTGTTTGAATTATACTTTAAATTTAAAAATAAAAAAATAAAATGTTTTAAACTGCTATGGCTGTTTTTTTACACATCGGCCGATATGTTTATATCTATGGGCCGATACCGATAATCGGCCGATATAGCCGATATATCGGTATCAGTATCGGTCGATCACTAATTACTATTAAAAGTAATGTCTATCCAAAGTACAAAATATATTACTAATAGCATGTAACTTTCAAGTAACGAATAAGGCACTAGACAACTTACCGATCTATCTTTTGCGCTTCTCCCGGTAACCTAAAGCCATCCAAAAAATGTCTTAAGGCAGCAACAAAGTCCATGCTAGTAAAGTCCATCTGGTCTACATAAGTATACATTGTTTCTTTACAAAAATCATCATTATCCCCTAAGAAATCTCCTATATTAGTCTTGTCCAATCTCTCTTCCGAATGTAGAAATCTGGCAATTTCTTCTTGAGTGCCTCCAAGGAGTCCATGTTCTTGAAGGTATGATATCCCTTTTCGAGATTTCCTGTTAAATAGTTCAATACCAGTTTCCCATACCTTAAAATATCATACAATGTAATTTTGCAAGATTAGGAATATTCCCTAATAGTGAACCTCTTTTTGTTGTTTTAACACCTCCAACTGCTCAGGAGAATCTAGCACCTCCTTATTGCCGCTATCACTCGAGTTCAAACTCTCAATGCTACCTTCATGGCTCTTTAGAGACACATTATCTTTTTCTTTATTTCCTTGTGGCTCCCCCACCGTACTTTGAAGATTAGGGTTGACGTAGAGATCTTTGCTCCATTCCACCATGCATTTTAAAATTGACACAAGACATTCTAACCCTTTTAATTTCATTTCTCGTTCTTGGTTGGCCGAGGCACCTAATTCTTGCGAATGACGGCCTAAAAGATGTTTAACTTAAGAAACTTGATGGAAATTAAGATTAATATTTTTTTAATACTTTAGAGGGCTGTTTCATATTTAACCAACCGGACAAGTTTTCCATCTCCATAAATATTTTTTTAGCCTACAGTATGTCCAGGGTGAGTTTTTCAAAGCGCGGAGTAGTATTATGCATTGATGATATTATTTATCGATGACGTGCTCCTGGACTATTATTTGGTTAAGCATTCTTCACATTTTAAAAATATTTTGGACTATACAGGGTTTTCCGAAAAAGCAGGGCACTACAAAAGTTAATTTTTTTAAATGGAACACCCTGTATTGCAAAACATTTTTGAATTCTTTGCGTAATTACCAATCTTTTTTGATAATGGTTTAATATGCCAAAAATTAATAGTTTAGGAGATAAATCAAATTTTGTTAAAAATTTAGAATTTACACGCATCTCTTTAATATTAAAATTTAGCACCTAAATTTTGAATACAGACTTAATTTTTATCATCAGAAGTAAAATAAAGTTACTTTGATATGCGTGCTATGTAAAATTATTCATTTTGTTATACAGGGTGTTTTTTTTGAAAGGCCAAACTTGCCCAACTTTAAATATAAAAATCTCTCTTATTTTAAATGAAACACCCTGTATATTTTCATGTCATCTAATAGCTTACTTAAGAGCCTATAAATTTTATTAATAATGTCCTATCTCTATATCTAACAGTTTTTGAGATATCATGGATTTTTCTGTTTTTCTCCTGTAAAAACTGACAATGCCGACTTAAAGTTTTGAAGCACCTCGTATTTTTTATGTATCCATCAAGGCGCCGTGGAAACAAATGAAAAAAATCTCAATAACAAAAAGACAGTTACATTAGTTAATTAGAGATTAATAGTTAGATTTGTTTTAAGGTGTTTTTTAGATATTTGTTTTCAATATTAAAAATGAATTATTCAAGAAATGAATTTATTGATATGATTTTTGTTTTGGGTGAAGCAAATAAAAATTGTCTGCTAGCTCAAAGGCTATATAGAGAAAATTATCCTCAACGGCGCACACCCGATTCCCGCAGTTTTCGCGTTGTTATGGACCGATTTATGACGACTGGTAGCGTGGATCTGCCAAAACGTAATGTTGCTAATAGGGTGGCAAATGAAGGTAAAGAACTTGAAATTCTTTTGCAAATTGAGGAGGATCCCCACATTGGTAGCCGTAGGTTAGCCTTACTTTCTGATGTTTCGCAGACAACGGTAAACCGGACAACACGGAAATATAAATACCACCCATATCACATTAAGTTGCATCAAGAACTTCACAATCAAGATTTTCAGCTACTTGTAACTTTTTGTGAATGGTTACTTCGCAAAATTGAAATTAATCCAAATTTTGTTAACTATATTATGTATTCCGACGAGGCGACATTTAAAAGCAATGGTGCTGTCAATAGGCATAATATGCACTATTATGCAACAGAGAACCCTCATTGGGTACGTGAGGTTCAGCACCAGAATCATTGGTCCCTTAATGTATGGTGCGGCATCCATAATAACCGTATAATTGGACCATATTTTTTTAATGAACCTTTGAATGGGCATTCATATCGAGTATTTTTAGAGCAGCAATTGCCTGAATTATTAGAAGAAGTCAATCTCCAGGAACGGCAAAGTATGTGGTTTCAACAAGATGGTGCGCCTCCCCATTTTCATCGTGCAGTAAGGGAATATTTGGATCAAGAATATCCTCAAAGATGGATTGGTCGCGGAGGATTTGTTGCATGGCCGCCAAGGTCTTGCGATCTTACGCCGCTAGATTTCTTTCTGTGGGGTTATCTCAAAGATAAAGTCTATGCAACAAAACCAACTACAAGGGAGGATATGATTATTAGAATTAGGGATGCCTGTTAAACCGTAACACCAGGAATGTTATACCATGTTCGACAAAATATAATTAAAGGAATTAATATTTGTATCGAACAAGGAGGATATATCTTGGAACATTTGTTGAACAGAAATTAACTTTTATTATATAAAAATAAGTGAATTTAATAAAAAGAAACGTCCATAAATTTGTTTCATTTTATAAGAAAAAAATAACACAAAATGAAGAAATATAAGTATATTTCAAAAACTATTAGAGATAGGGATAGAATATTATTAATAAAATTTATAGGCTCTTAAGTAAGCTATTAGATGGCATGAAAATATACAGGGTGTTTCATTTAAAATAAGAGAGATTTTTATATTTAAAGTTGGGCAAGTTTGGCCTTTCAAAAAAAACACCCTGTATAACAAAATGAATAATTTTACATAGCACGCATATCAAAGTAACTTTATTTTACTTCTGATGATAAAAATTAAGTCTGTATTCAAAATTTAGGTGCTAAATTTTAATATTAAAGAGATGCGTGCAAATTCTAAACTTTTAACAAAATTTGATTTATCTCCTAAACTATTAGTTTTTGGCATATTAAACCATTATCAAAAAAGATTGGTAATTACGCAAAGAATTCAAAAATGTTTTGCAATACAGGGTGTTCCATTTAAAAAAATTAACTTTTGTAGTGTCCTGCTTTTTCGGAGCACTCTGTATAGTCCAAAATATTTTTAAAATGTGAAGAATGCTTAACCAAATAATAGTCCAGGAGCACGTCATCGATAAATAATATCATCAATGCATAATACTACTCCGCGCTTTGAAAAACTCACCCTGTATAGATGTTTCCACCTAAATTTTAGGAGTGGTTTGTTTAATAGGAGGATCAAAGAAATGATTAGCAGAAAGTTGATTATTACATGTAACTATAATTGGCCAAAAGTTTTATTTTATTTTATTTATTTTTGTCATTTGAAACCAAATTATTAATAATAAGTACTTTCTTTTATGTTTAGAAATTCTTCCAGAACCCCAATTTTGTCACAACACATTCCAACATCCAAAATTTTAAAGAAATTATAAAATATTTAGTTTTTTATTCATTTGATAATTCTTAATGTCTTGTGTCTTGTGCTTTTTATGTGCATTCTTTACAGGAAATGTTACCAAAACTGACTTCACTCACTCTGTTGCAAAGTTTAAAAAGAGCCAGATGTGAGATATATTAAAATATGAAATGGTAAAATAGTATTGCTATTGTTATATACAGGGTGTCCCGTAATTAATTGGACATAGGTTAATGTAGGATACCTGACAAGAAAATAAACCGTTCGAGCTCAATATCGCTTAGCAAAATGTTATTGGTTTTCGTTCTACAGGGTGTTAAAACTAATTTTTTACCAAACATTTATTGAAATATTTTGGAATCCACTGGACAGATTAACCTAAAAGTTGGCGTATTCTTATTATTTGGGATGAGGAACACGAATATGATATCTATTTTGCCATTGCCACTAAATGGCGCCACATACAACAACATTGAGTGATTAAAAAGGTCATAACTTTTTTGACCTCCCTGTACGTACATTTGCGAGTGAAAATAATAAAACAGCATTTAATTCTAGTCAAAAAAGGTATACTTCTTTGATCTCCAAAAAGTAGGCCGTTTTCGAAATAAACGCATTTTTTTATAAGGTTGCGTATGAACACTTATTCTAAAATTTAATTAACAACGATAAAATTAGAAAAGGCTGTTGATTATAATAATTGTTCAAAATGTTCACCATTCACTAAGACACATTGTCTAATTCTTTTATTTAAATTTTGCCTGACTCCAAACAATGAGTCTTCTTGGGCCCTGATGGTATTGACTCCTTCCACAATCTTTTGATGTGATTTCAAGTAGCCCCAGAAATAAAAATCTAAGGGATTAAGATCGGGACTACGAGCAGGCCACGGATATTTACTACCTCTACCAATCCATTTATGACGATAAATTTCGTCCAAGTAATTTCTGACTTGGCAGTGAATAATGTGCCGGTGCACCATCGTGCATATACCAACTGTCACGTCTTAAATTTAGGGGCACATCTTCTAGAAGAATGGGTAGATCATTCCTCAAGAAATTTAGATAACGTTCTCCATTAAGCTTAGCTGGCAATTCAAACGGTCCCACAATACAATCCCCAAAGATACCACACCAAATATTTATTGAAAACTCATGTTGAAAATGTTGTTCTTGGAAAGCATGAGGATTTTCCATCGAATAGATATGATTGTTACGCTAATTAAAAACACCTCTCCTTGTGAACGTGGCTTCATCCGTAAATAAAATTTTATTACAAAAAAAATGGATCATTCAATTGGCGCTCTCTTAAAAATTGACTGAATTGGAGTCTTGCAGGAAAGTCTTGAGGAAGATTTTGAACTGGAGTGAAATAATACGGATGCAGTTTTTCTTGGCGTATAATTTTGGACACCGAAGATTTCCTTACACCAGTGGCTGCCTCAATAGGTCTTGTGTTGGTTTCAGGATTTTCGATAACACGAACCAAAATTTCATCTTCCATATCTGCTCCAATTATCCTTGGTCTTCCCGCATTTATGTTTTTTGAACGAAATGAGCCCGTTTCGCCTAGTTTATCGTACAACGCTTTAAATGTTTGATGATTTGGCCAGAGAAAAACAAACCACCGAGAAGGGACAAAGCCGGGACCGATTTTTCTTGCGCATGTGCGAGCTTATTTGGTATACCTGTCTTATTGCCGGTCCCCTCCCAGCCGTCGGTTAGTCCGGTAATATTCGACGCCTACTTTAGTCTAGTCAAGTGTTGTCTGAATTTTTCTCTGTGTTTATTTTTTGTGTGTGTTGTCATTGTGCTCTTTATTTTATTAAAAACTTTTATAATATGCCTTATACCTGTGCTTTTCGTGGATGTCATTCAAAGACAGGGTGTGGTGTTTCTTTCTTTGCTTTTCCGCAGGAAGAAGATCGGTAAGTTCAACTTTTCTTTTAATTGTTTCCACTCAAAATAAGTTGTTTCTTTTTTTGTTTTTCGTAATTACAGGAATTCATTATTTATTTTTCATTAAATTCGTAATTACAGTAATATGAGGTATTTATCTATGCAGTAATTTAAAAAAAATACATAAATTTAGCTTTTGAATTAAACGTGTAATTTTATGACTTTCAGTGCCAAGTTATGGCTGGCAGCTTGCTATAGAACAGACTTGTTTTCGATACCTAGAGAACAACTAACCAGGAACTATAAGCTCTGTGAGTACCATTTTGATGAGAAGTTTTATAGTGCAGGGCCCTCAAGAGAGCGTTTGTTACCTAACGCGTTACTAACATTATTTCCTAATCCCACAAAAAGGACTTGTGAAGGTGAACAGCTTGAGGAAGGACCGCCAAAAAAAGTCTCAAAGGAAAAGGACATAAAAATTCTATCAGGTTAGCTTTTGATGGGTTAACTTAACTATAATTTTTACCTACTAACTAATATTAATTTTATGCTTGAAACCCTATTTTGCACGTAAAAATATATTTTGTATATATTATATTTCTTCTTTTTAGATATTTTAATACAGCCTGCAATTATGAAACCAGCAACGTTGGCCCAGCAAAGTATTGCCGAAAAAAATTCTCCTTATGACAGAACTAATACGCCTGAAAAACACCCATTATTGGATATTTTTTCTGGTAAGATTCTCTTCTTTCAGTTTAGTAGGTTGGAATAAGATTTCAGTAAGAATGGATTATTCTTCAGAAAACCCTAATTAGTTTTATACCATTTTATAACAAGGCCCAGACAAGGTCTTGTTATAAAATGGTTATACAAGACTTGTCTGGGACAGGTACCAGGATTAGGATTAGGTACCAAAATGTCTGGACCCCATATAAAATGGGTAAAATAATACCCTTTGTCTTTGTTTCCATTTCTATGAAAACCAACCTCACAATCACTTATTTATAATTTATTTAAAGTTTGAAAACCAAATACATAGGTAGTTTCACCTGAGCAGAATTTCCAAATTTATTTTAGTTTACCATATAGTCTATCAGTTTTACTTTCTGATTTTATTTATATTAAAGATGTAAAGTTTTAAAATGTTAAAGCATTTTTTTATTATTTGCAGGCCCAAGCACTTCACAATATTCAGTGTGCGAGCCCCTCGGCAACCTCCTATCTATCGAAATAGATAAACCGTCCGAGAATTCTCCACCAGGCCTTCTTTCTCCGTCAGCTTCTACTCAGACTTCTTCTCTGCTGAGTAGTAACACTCCCCGAAAGCGAAAACTTCGACTGCAAATTAAAAAAATGAGAAAGTTTGGTGTAACTGCTAAAGCACGCCAAAAAGAAGATCCTGATGTAAGAGATTTTAACAGGTTATGTGACAAATTTCTAAGTAAACCTTTGGCATGTGTTATTAAAACTCATGTGGCACTAAAGGGCAAGAGACGCAAATCTCATAGATTTTCTATGGAATTAAAACAATTTGCCTTAACATTGCATTTTTTAAGCCCCAAGGCATATAAATTCATAGGTAGTTTGCTTACTCTACCAACAAAAAGAAGTTTGCATAGAATTACAGAAAATATTTCTTGCCAGCCTGGTATTAATAATGCAGTTTTATATAAAGCTCTTCAAATCAAACTTAACACCCTGCTTGAGCAAGACAAGCATTGCATTTTGTGCATTGATGAAATATCTTTAAAGGCTAATATTGCTTTTAACGTTACACAAGATATAATTGTGGGATTTGCAGATCTTGGTGAACAAACCGAAGAACCATTTATTTGTAAAAATGCGTTAGTTATTATGGCTAGAGGATTATATTCTTCCTGGAAGCAGCCTTTAGCGTATTTTTTAGTAGGTTCACAATTAAAAGCCTCCAAATTAAAAACTATTATGGGGGAGCTTATTCCTAAATTACTGGAAATTGGACTTAAAATAGAAGGTATTGCTAGTGATATGGGGTCAAATTTTATTGAACTTTCTAAATTGTTAGGTGTGACACATGAAAACCCAGAATTTCAATTCGGAGACCAAAACTTGTTTTATATTTTTGATCCATGTCATCTAGTCAAAGCAACAAGAAATAATCTATTTAATCATTCATTTCACTTTGACGAAAAAAAAACATCATGGACTTTCATAAATGATTTCTATCGTGCAGATAAACAACAGTTTTATAGATGTGCCCCAAAGTTGACAGATTCCCATATATGTCCCTCAGCATTTGAAAAAATGAAAGTAGGTCTCGCTAGCCAAGTTCTTAGCCATACTGTGGCAAGTGGGATGAATACTTATGTAACTGTAGGTACACTCCCTGCCGATGCATTTGGAACCATAGAGGTAATTGAGAAATTCAATAACCTCTTTGATTTATTAAACTCAATATCCTTGGGAGATCCTTGTAAATTTAAAAATGTTTATGATGGATCACCATACCAAATAGAATTTTTCCATGAGATGTTACTTTTTTTAAACAAATTAAAAATTTGTAACTCTAGCAATAAAGATATCACAAATTCTGTGAAATTTCGTAATTGCTGGATGGTTACAATCAGAAGCACGATAAAAATATGGGAAAAATTATCAACATTGGGTTACAAGTATCTCAAGACTAGGAGGTTGAATACAGATTGTATCGAAAATTTCTTTGGTGCTGTAATGCAGCAAAGTGGGAATAATGTTAATCCAACACCACTGCAATTCCAAAGAGCGTTTAAAAAGCTGTTCTGTCAGAATTACTTACATTCGGAAAGAATTGTAAAAATGATTTGGATAGTATATTGATGAACGTCAAATCCATCAATATACCCGAAATTTTCAATAAAAAAAATTTGAAGTTGCAAAAGGTATTGCACTTCAAAACTATAGTTATAGGACCGACCATATTCCCACAGAAAATGCCTTTCGGTATGTTTGTGGCTATATTATGAAAAGAGCACTTGAAGTTCATATTAACTGTGATACCTGCACCAATTTCGGCAAAATGTGTAATGAAATGGATATAAATAGATTATTTCTTTATTTTAAGGCTTATAATTCCAGTATATGTAACTTTGGTGGCTTACAATCTCCTCCAGAAGAGTTTATTTCATATATATTTAAATTAGAGAAAATATTCAATTGTAATTTTGAGAAAATGTGCATAAACCAGGGAATATCTAACAATTTATTTAACATAATGAAAACTATTAATTATGAACACCCTTGTGCACATTTTCCAAAAACCTTTATCTTAAAATTATTTATAAGGTTGAAAATATTTTACACCATTAAATATAATAATAGGGTCTTAAAAACAAATAAAGATAAAAATGTTCGAAAACTAAAAATTTTGCGGAATGTATAAATGTACCTAGGTTTAATTCAATTATTGCCAATGTATTTTTGTGTTTCATTATACAATGAGCCAATATTATTTCCTCAAAAAATAAAAGTTTGTTTAGAAGATTTTTTGTTTTACATTATTTATCCTAAATGGTAATTTTTATAGTTGGCACTATACCGGCTACTACCGGCACTATAGTTGGCACTATGACACAGAAAAAAGGGAACACGCAATAACTTTTTATTTTTCAAGATAAACAAATGAAATTTGGTATGTCAATAGAATGGTTATAAAGGCATATTTTGACGTATTCAATTGTTTTATCTTGAAAAATAAAAAAGTTGTTGCGTGTTCCCTGTTTCCTGTATCACCCGGTATAGTTTAGGTATACCTATAACTTAACTATACCAACAGTAAAATAATGTAATAGTTTTGATTTCAAATTCCCAATAAAATTTTTAATCTATTAATTGTCGTATTTCTCTCCGTGTACGGAACTATTAAATTGTCAAAACGATTTTTCTCCGTTACTTTATATGTAGCGCCAGTCATTTAAGCCCGCTCAAGGTCACCAAAATTGGACCCCAGAAAATCAACGGTAAATGCGGGTTTTGTCGCTTCTCGGTGCTTTGTTTTTCTCTGATTTGGCTGCCTTCTATCCGGATACAGATCTAAATAACGCTGCGCTGCTCTTCGACTACGAAAATTTTCTTGAGCATATACACATACCATATCCCGCATCTGAGCATTAGAAAAATCATTGTGACGCGGCATTTTTAAGCAAAAATAATACAAGAACACGAGCTTTAGTCAAATTAAAGACTTACTTATTAATACTTCACCTTGACAGGTCGTAGTTATGATGTGTTCATCCTAGGCAAAGCCTACTTTGTAAAACTCCGATAATAATTTGTTCATACGCAACCTAATACAAAAATGGGTTTATTTCGAAAACGGTCTACTTTTTGGAGATCAAAAAAGTATACCTTTTTTGACTAGAATTAAATGCTGTTTTATTATTTTCACTCGCAAATGTGCGTACAGGTAGGTCAAAAAAGTTATGACCATATTAATCATTCAATGTTGTTGTATGTGGCGGCATCTAGTGGTAATGGGAAAATAGATATCATATTCGTGTTCCTCATCCCAAATAATAAGAGTACGCCAAATTTTAGGTTAATCTGTCCAGTGGACTCCAAAATATTTCAATAAATGTTTGGTAAAAAATTAGTTTTAACACCCTGTAGAACGAAAACCAATAACATTTTGCTAAGCGATATTGAGCTCAAACGGTTTATTTTCATATCTGGTATCCTACATTAACCTATGTCTAATTAATTACGGGACACCCTGTATATAACAATAGCAATACTATTTTAAAGTCCAGTGCAACGATATATTAGAATGGTCACCCGTCAAAACACCAGCATTCCACCTGCCAAACAATGTCATCCACCGTCTATTTACATTGTTTGAGAAGTAAAATGCTGGTGTTTTGACGGGTGACCATTCCAATATATCGTTGCACTGGACTTTACCATTTCATATTTTAATATATCTCACATCTGGCTCTTTTTAAACTTTTTTTTACTAATCTTATATATTGTGACCGCGTACAATTTTTATTTTATTGTACAAAGATTTATAGTATAGTATATATTCATGAGTATTTATATTTGGATTTATGTATTGTGATCATTTATACAGTGCTTTTCTTTGAAGTCCCCCCCCCCCCCATTTATTTTTTGAACGGGTCAAAACAAATTTTTAAAACTTGGCATAAGTAAATTGGTCTATAGATACTATTTTTCACTGTAAACTAGATAGTTGTAAATTCCAAGATGGCGGCTGGGCGACATCTTGAGAAAAAATTTTAAATAGAAAGGGGGGTCGTGTGGTACCTCATTTTAAAGGTCTCAATGAGTACTTTATAACCCTGAAATATTAGACCCAACTCGTTTCAAAATGGCGGCCTAATAAAAAAGTTTTTTTTTTTATTTTAACGTTTTACATTTTTATGATTTTTGAATAGGTAAAAATCAGTGTACGAAAATAAATGCGTCACTATTTTATTTTGACATAAAAACGACAGTTCTAAATGTCAAAATAACACATAAGCGCCATCTTGAATAAATGCATTAAATAGAAATCTTGTGTTATCTCATTTAAAAGGTTTTATTGAGTACTTTTAATATTTATTACATGGACTCGGTGGACTCCGTTTTGACCTGTCTAAAAGTAACAGCCAAAAAAATACACTGTTGCGATTTTATTAACGTTTTTAATAGAATACAATGAAATACTAATTTACAATTAGCAAATAAACAATTTATCAAAAGAAAAACAATATTTAATTTAAAAGATGCTGGAAATGATTTCCTTGTACCTCTAAAAATGACGTCGAACATTTTCAAATACATCTGCCTCAATATTTTGACAAATGTTAGTGATTCTTTGTCGTAGCTCAAAAATTCAGGCAGGTTCTGTGTCGTATACCTTTTGCTTTAGGTATCCCCACAAAAAAAAGTCTAGCGGCGTTAAATCTGGTGACCGAGCTGGCCATTCAATAGGACCCCGACGACCTATCCAACGACCAAAATAATTATCATTTAAATAATTTTTCACATTCCTGGCAAAATGCGGAGGAGCACCATCTTGTTGAAATGTAATTTCCATGTCAAATTCATGTACATTAGCCTCAACAATTTCTGTTATGAGAGGATCGATTGCATTTTCCAGCATATTTAAGTACAATTCACCTGTTAAATTTTCTTCTAAAAACAGCGGCCCTACGATATGATTCCCTAATATTCCTGCCCATACATTGATTTTTTGCGGATACTGAGATCGGGTTTCACGAAAAATGTGTGGATTGGTATCACTCCAATATCGACAATTTTGTCTGTGGACATTACCATTTAAAAAAACAGTACATTCGTCGCTAAAACAAATGTTGCGCACGTACGTAGGTTGCCTTTCTACTCTCTCTGCCATAATTTCACAGAATTGCACTCTTCGGTCAGGATCATCTTCAGTCAGTTGATGGACCATTTGGATCTTGTATGGGTGAAACTTATTTTTTTTTAAACTCTCCATGCCGTCGAAGTTGAAACTTCACAGATATCAGCAACAATTGGAGTAGAATGTTGGGGATTTTCTATTATTTCGCCAATTATTTGGACTTGCATTTCTTCTGAAATAGACATATGGCCTGGGCGTTTTTTATCCTGGACAGTACCAGTAGTTGTAAATTTATTTACAAGTTCCCTTAAATATTTACGGCAAATAGGACGATCAGGAAAACGTTCGTTGAAAACCCTTTCAGTCTCATGAAAATTACGCGTTGCTCCATAAATAAAAATTGCTTCTACTTTTTCCTCCAATGGACGAGAATTAACCATTTTGAAAAAAACAATAAATTCAAACTGCCAAACACTAAACAATATCTAACAATGACCGATACAAAAGTAATTTACCGGTTAAGGAAAAATATCTTAAAATTTTTATTCGAGTTTTTTTAATAGCTATTTGGTTTTTGGAATGTCTAAATAATGTTCAATAACCTTTAACGTGAAATGTGACATACGAGGGCGGTTCAGTAAGTCTTTAGAAACCAAAAAGTTAATCTTTAAATCCAAAATTCAAAAATTATAAATTATTTGTATATTATTATTTAAAACGTTAATAAAATCGCAACAGTGTATTTTTTTGGCTGTTACTTTTAGACAGGTCAAAACGGAGTCCACCGAGTCCATGTAATAAATATTAAAAGTACTCAATAAAACCTTTTAAATGAGGTAACACAAGATTTCTATTTAATGCATTTATTCAAGATGGCGCTTATGTGTTATTTTGACATTTAGAACTGTCGTTTTTATGTCAAAATAAAATAGTGACGCATTTATTTTCGTACACTGATTTTTACCTATTCAAAAATCATAAAAATGTAAAACGTTAAAATAAAAAAAAATACTTTTTTAATAGGCCGCCATTTTGAAACGAGTTAAGATATGGGTCTAATATTTCAGGGTTATAAAGTACTCATTGAGACCTTTAAAATGACGACCCCCCTTTCTATTTAAATTTTTTCTCAAGATGTCGCCCAGCCGCCATCTTGGAATTTAAACTACCTAGTTTACAGTGAAAAATAGTATCTATAGACCAATTTACTTATGCCAAGTTTCAAAAATTTTTTTTAATCCGTTCAAAAAATAAATGGGGGAGGGGGACTTTAAAGAAAAGCACTGTATAAAGCAAAATAATAAGACGAATTTTTATATTGTTGTCTAAGGACTTAAGTAAATTCTTAAAGAAATCGGACCAATAAAGGAAATTTTTACATATTTCGGAGGTTGGTAAGGATGGATGGTTTGATCAAGGGGTTCACTAGAGAGGGATCGAAATAACATTTTATTGAACTTTTTTCTAATCAAATTATCTATTAAAGATTTTTTGTATCCATTGTTAATTGCAATCTGATAGATAGTGTTCTGTTCTTTTAAGAATTCCAAAGGTGAAAGAGGGATCGTAAAGAGTCTATGAATTAATGCGTGAAAAGCTGCCAGTTTATGTCCAAAGAAATGGTTTGATTTTGCAGGAATGACATTGTCGGTTTGTGTTGGTTTTCTATATATGGAGTATTGTAAACTCTTACCTATCCTATTAATAGTTAGATCTAAAAAATTTAATTTATTATTGCATTCTATTTCGACCGTAAATTGAATTTTCGGATTTAAAGAGTTGAGAAAAACGTGAAATTTCTGCAAATCCGCTTTGGAACCTGTCCAAATTAAAAAAATATCATCCACAAACCGTCTCCATATTAAAATATTGTTGATAAGATTGTATTGTGTGTTAAATAGTTTTTCTTAAAAATCTGACATAAAGATATCAGCCAGTAGGGGTGACAAACCAGAACCCATTGGTAAACCATCCAACATTCTATAATATCTATCATTAAACCTAAAGAAATCTAAATTAAGGCACGCACGCAACAAATGTATAATTCCCGTTTTAGTTCTGGGTATTAGATTTTGATGTTTATATAAGCCATTTTCTATTATAGCTATTAGTTCGTTTCTGGGTATGCTGGGAAAAAGATTAACTATGTCAAAGGAGACAAGAAGATAATGGTCTGGCAAAGAAATTGTTTTAAGATCGTCAATTAGTTCATAAGTGTTTTTGATGCTAAATTTACTAGAAAATGACAATACATTTTTTAGGCAATCTTTTAGCCAAATAGCTAAATAATAGGCAGCTGAGTTTATAAAACTAACAACTGGTCTAATTGGAAAGTTATTTTTGTGAATTTTTACCATACCATATAATAAAGGAATTTTTGAATTCATGGGAATTAAAGGTTTTTTTTTCCATTAATTCTTGAAAGGTGTTGTTTTCAGCAATTAATAGTTTTTTCAGATTGGTAGTATATGCCGTATTAGGATCTTTAATTAACTCCTCAAAATGTTTGCTACATGAAATAAATTCTAATACTTTATTTTGATAATCCTTTTTATCTAGAATAACCAAACAATTGCTCTTATCTGCTTTTCCCAAAACTAAGTCACGAGTTTTAATCTTTCGTTTAATTGAAAAAAGTGTTTTTGAATCTTTGTTGCAATTTTTTGCGTGTCTCTTATTTGACTTGCCTATCTTGCTAATCAATTGTCTACAATAACCTCTTATGGAATTTGTTAATTCAAACGTATCATAACCCAAAGCCACTTCTATGTCAGCCAATAATGAAGTAATACTTTTTTCATCATAACATATTTTTGGGCTATATCTAAGACAATTTTCTAAGAATTTCAGTTCTATAGAAGAAAATTGACCGTTAGATAAATTTAAAACTTTTTGGTGGAAAACATGGTCTGAAAATTTACGTTGATCTTCCGTATTTCGTTCTTGTTTTGCTTGAGTCAAAGTTATTAATTTTTTAAAGTGATTAGATTTAAATTTATTAACTTTAAATTCTAAGTTATTTTTAAAAGCATTTACTTCAACATTGGGTAAATGAGTGTATAACAAAGACAAAATAAAATTTATTTTTAAAATTAGTAAGGACTTTTTGGAGAACCATATTTTATTTTCTTCTTTTAGAGCTAGTCGTTTTAGCTTTTGTAAACTGTGTAATGATCTGGAAGATAAATACGTTTTCTTCTTAAACTTGTGTTCTAAATAATTTGGTGTGATTCCTTTCTTTAAATACTGCAACTTAAACCAAATGTTTCTCTCAATTTTTCCTCTTTTATAAGACAGTTTTGTGTATTGCTGGAGTAGGTTTTCCGGACTTGCATTTCTAAGATTATCATAAATTTCTCCAGGGTGAAGTACCATTATGTAAAGCAAAATAATAGACGAAGGGTCCTGTTTACTTCACAATCTTTATTTCAAGAATCCCGACGCGTTTCGGTTGTTAAACCATTGTCAAGGGAAAACTATGTAAGTAGAATATAATTCTAATTAATAAATATTCATTCATTTAATACAGACGACAATTTCAAAGTTTTGCACAACCTAAATAAAAGTAAAAAATTAAATATATTAGAAAATCTAGAAATAGCAAAACTAGAAATAAATACACAAGTTAATTGTCTGAACGAACCTATTAACGCCCACTACCGAGAGGCGACCAAAATTGTAAATTTATTTAAGTAGTTTCCACTTTCCTGTGAATTTACCGTTTTTTTAAATGTTATTAAACCGCATTTAATCCTAGATGTCCATATTAGTAATAGTATTAAATATCTGTGTGTAATGTAATACCTATGTAAAGTTTTTCAAAAAACCAAAATCCGTTATTGTTTGTAAATACGGTGTGTTGACATGTTTTTAGATTGATATATTGTCATGTTATGTGTGTGCCGTTTTTTAACCTTTTTATGGACATTTTGTAATAATATCATGTAAGTTTTACTATGTTTTTAATTAATTTATTAGTTTAATAACAACCTTTTATATTCTACTTACATAGTTTTCCCTTGACAATGGTTTAACAACCGAAACGCGTCGGGATTCTTGAAATAAAGATTGTGAAGTAAACAGGACCCTTCGTCTATTATTTTGCTTTACATAATGGTACTTCACCCTGGAGAAATTTATGATAATCTTAGATCATTTATATGTTTGTTTTTTGTATATTTTTTTTATTTTTTTATTTGCTCTGTCTACAAAATTTCTAAAATTTTTTTGACAATAAAGCAGATGATTTATTAATTTATTTGATTTACTTAATATTCTAAGACCATAAAGCATTCAGTGGGAGCTTTCAAACGATGTATCGCGTGACCCTACTTTCTATTTAATGTTATTCTTTATACTTCAAAATGGCGTCCTGCCGCCATTTTGAAAGATCAGCTAGGGATCAAAAGGTAGTATTTAGGTTGCAAATGACGTGTGCCAAATTTAAAATTTTAATATAAAGGCATTCAAAATATAAGTGGGTGGGAGGGGGACAGTTTAGAGCCGCACTGTATAATATGTAAGCTGTATCTATAACTACGCTTATTTTTGTAATTACAGTATAACGAAAATAGGTTGTAATAGGGTCATATCCGATAATTTTATATTACGATTTTTTCAACATTATCCTATACTATTTTGGATAAAAACTGACCATACAAAATTTTACGCGTTTATCTTTAATAGTTTTCGAAATATTAAACCCCAAAGTTGCCGCGGACGGAAAATTAACTCGTGCTCGCGTTACGTCACTAGGCTTAAACGGACGGTTCGGGCCGTTTTCCGCCGCCCGCCGTCATGCGTCAGTAGGTAGAATTTACAACAGCGTTTGTTTATATCAGTTTTCGAAAGTACGTTGCGTAAGTAGAAGTGTTACTGGATATTATTTTTTTAACTGTGGACATTTAAAAATCGGAAAATGTTTAAAAAAGGCTTTGTAAAAGCAGATTGTTCTAATCTTCCGGAGGTAGACTTGTTAATGGTTATGCAGTATTTTAATTCCAATCATGAATATTTAAGTGCAGAGATGAGAGGATCTAAAATGCAAAAGTAAATATGATTTAATTTTATTGGTATAAAAATTACTTTATTGGTAATGATTATTTGTAAAAATAAGAGCAAATAAATAAGTGTACGTACTTAAAGTCGCTGTAAACTGTATACATATTATCACACGTTTTCACAGTACTATATTTTTCGAGGCTAAAACTTCATATATATGTTTGAAGCCTCGATCTGCCATAATGTCAGCTCCACTCTCAGGAAGATCAAGAAAGCCCGATTCAATAACTATAGTTATATCGGACGTTCTCCCGCCAAAGCCTTTTGATATATAATTTATTAATCCGTCAGGTGCACATCCAATTAAATATTTAAAGGTATTACATTTTTTGTACTCAGACCACGTGAGGGCCTGTAAAACAGGATTGGTTGGTTTTTGAATTGACACCTCAAAACAATTAATAATGCATTGCACTTTATTATATATATGCCTAAAAGGTATTGGCAAATGTTTTTTTATTTCATCCAGTGGTTTCCATTGAATAAAGTTCTTAAATACTCTACATAATATGGGCAAAGATTTTTGAAAGATAATGCCCACAACTCTACTTGATACGCCAAAGTCGTCACATATGGAAGCATACGATTGATTAAGCTTAATTTTTTTAAAGTAATAAAAATGTCAATCTTTGTTAACGGACATTCTGCAAGTATGATATCAATCAGTAAAAGTGAATTTTCAGGTATTCCTAAATATCGTTTTGGATTTTTTTCTATCACATATACTTGTCTTTTTTCCACGTTTTGTTTTATATTATAAGGCTCCAAAGATTCACTTTGCGATACTTGCAATTCAGTTTCAGAACAGGCATCTATTTTAAATTCCGATGAACTACCAGTACTATCACAAATACTAGATGAGGAGCTTGATTCAACGATTTCAGTACTTTTGAAATGTTTAGCTTTGACTATTATAGGTGGTCGCAATAAACTACACTGAATCGGCTTAGATTTTAATGATGGTCTTATGTTTACTAGTACACCAATACTTTTGAAATCCATTGTGCTATTATTTTTTTGGAATTTTTCATCTTCTCGAACATCAGCTATGTCCTTGGCTATCTCTATTGCGCACAGGTTTCTCTTGTTTTTTTTTGGAATTATTTACAATATACAATTTTGGAAATTATTCTTCAATAATTTCTTGACGTTGTCTCTTTAAGAATGCTGATCGAGAAGAACTATAACAGCTATTATAGAACTATTATAGCTTGTGCACCTTTTCCTCTAGTTTGGCACTCAAAAAAACGAGAAACAACACCTTCTTTTAATTTAATTTTCACGTTTGGCTATAATTTAAATTTAACATAATTTTCAGCATCTTCCTCTAACTAAAAAAAAAAATTTACCTATTAATTTCAAAATAAATATTTAGTTAAAAAATCACTCCTAAAATTCAGCCGTTTAACGTTAAAACACCATATGTAATATTTTTATTATCAGGACGTTTTTAAAAACCATAATACTTTTTACCTATCACTTTTTTACGCTTGTCACTCAAGTAACTTGAATTCCTAGACTTGAACACTCCTCTAGGATCCAAATTCTATTCCGATTCTACAGCAAAAAAATCATAAAGAAATAACCTTAAAATTTAATTACTTTTTTTATACAAGGCGCTTGGGCTAAAGTTTAAGACTTTTTAACAAAAGCATCATTTTCTCTAAACAAGGTATAAAACAAAAACATAACTAAGGTGATTTTCTATTGTACGGCAGTGTTATGTCCATTGGTATTTACGTTTAATTTTTTATTTATCTATCTTAAAACTTACATTAAAATGATCCTGGCAGTAATAGACTCCTGTTTTTTCACTTAATAGGACATCCCGGCGCATTGCTCGTTGCCAAAGAAGTCTCTTCTTTTTGTCTGTCGGCAAACGAATAAAATATTTGTCCGGTGTTGACGCCGTCGTACTTTTGCATTCAGGAACAATACAATATTTATATTTGTTTTTAGTGTGGTATGATGCCCATGGGCGGAGTTAGGGGGGGCGGCTTGGGAGGGCTTAGCCCCTTTAAAATGAAATTAGCCCCCCCAAAAAAAATTGTTCAAAACGTAAAAAAACAGAAAGTATAAGACTTAAAGAATATGTGCTTGAAGCTTCCACTTCCGCAGTACACGAAGAAACGTTCTTAAATTCACCTTTGATAAAAAATGAGGCACATAAGTTTTGGCTAATTTCAATTTATTATAGGTCTCTCGACAATATAATAAATCATCTAAAAATAAGATTTTCCTCCGAAAGTCAGAAATTAGCTAAATCTGTCTTCAATTTTTTGCAGATGGATTTTGATGGTAGTTTGGAATTCATTAAATTGTATGGATATACCTTTTTAATCGATAAGGAGCTATTAAAAGCTGAAATGACCGTTATTGGGAATTGCATAAATAAAAGCCAGAGCCACAACATTACTATTTCTGATATTAAAGATGTATTAAGAAAAGAGACTTTTCCAAATGCATATACCCTTATGCAAATAGCATTAGTTTTGCCAATTTCTTTAGCGTCTTGCGAACGCTCTTTCTCAACAATGAGAAGAATTAAAAATTGGTTTAGGTCAACGATGGGTCAGGATCGATTTAGTTCTTTAGCACTAACCACTCTTAGTATTGAAAGTGGTCTAACAAAGTCATTGTCGCCAGATGAAATTTTAAAAGAGTTTTTAAAAAAAGGAAATCGAAAACTTTTATTAGAGTAGTTATAGGATAATTTTATTGGATTTCATTTTATTTAAGGACATTTTAAATAAATTTTGCTTTTACTATTTTTGAAGAATTATTTCGTTTTATTAAAATGATATTGGTTTTGAAGATGGCAGACAATGGAGAAGTAATATCTAATTGTCGGATTTGCATTGTCTTAATTAATTTAAACAAAGTTAAACACGACGTTTTGGTTGGTAACTGCTGTTTTGGTTAAACTGCTAGTTTACACTTAATATAACATTTTAATATAATAATGGTTGGAGATACTTACCAACCGAAACGTCGTGTTTAACTTTGTCTAAATTAATTAAGTCCGACAATTAGATATTAAAATGATATTATTTTAAACTTTGAAATTTTTCTTGAAAGTTTAAATTTTTTTTTTAAAACTAGCGACTTTTGACGTGTATGCAATATACTCCAATACATATACAGAATGGTTCATACATTATGGATATTGCAATAAAATTCAGAAACGTGTTCCTTGGATGAAATCTAATATGAAAATAAAAGTAAAACAAATTCATGATATTATGTATATACTACAGCAAATTAGAATAGAAGCTGTTTAAGACTATTCTTTTTTTTTTAATAATTTTAACGGCTTATAAGTGAAAATGAAGGTGCCCATCAAAAAATTTGTTACCTCCGGATGCGCCTGCGGCGGACTTTTCTTTGATGGCCACCCCCTCACCTCTTCGTGTAACTCTGCCCCTGAATGGGGGCTTTAGCCCCCCCATTTTTGAGGCTCTAACTTCGCCCATGATGATGCCATATTCAAATTAAAAAAAACGTCTCTGTACGGATAAAAAAACTAACGTCCTTCTACAGCGCGTCGATCAAACTCACATAACACATAAGAAGTCTTATGTGTGAAGACTTCTTATGTGTTATGTGATCAAACTGAATCGGATTATCGGATAATTATTGCAGGGCACAGGGCAATCACACCAGGCGCACTACTACAAGTTTAAGCCTAATGACGTCACAGCGGCTCGGTCGGATATAGCGTCGCCGCGCGACTTTGATATTTTTTTAAAAATATGATCGGATTGACAGAATTTGTTAATTTTTGGTAGATTATCTTTTGAAAGGCAATTCTCCAAGAAAATTGTGTTTTTAGTATACATGGATATAACCCTATTGTATTACCTACTATATTTTAAAACTCATATTTAAAGTTTAGGGCTTTCTTTTTAAGTATAAAATAATACAATATTCTCATAAAAGTTTCTTTTTTTTAAATCGAATATTCAAAATATCGAGAAAAAAAAACCTAGCATTTAACATAACAATCCTCCAATCATAGCATAATAAATCTCAATGTATACATAGAAATTTTTACTTACTTTGGGCAACCTTAAAAAGATCATTTACGAGCCTCTCAAACAAATTTGCAGCAGCCAAATCACAGTCATAGTTGACATAAATATCTACGACAGACTGAGCATCACTACATATTTTTGTTAATGCCTGGATGACCATCCATTTGTGTTCAAATGATGAGTTAGAGGTTTCTAAAATGTTCAGAAAAATTTCCTTGAAAAATACTTCAATTTGCATCTTTAAGTGAAGCTTAAAATTTGATAGTAGTGCCAAAAATATCGCAAGTGACAATTCAAATACTGTCGGTATTGAACTGACGCCATTTTTACTTAGTGCCACACAAAGGTATTGTTTGATGGCTGTAATAAACATTTCATTTGATCTGTAAAAAAATTATATTAATTTCGAAATTTTAGAATTACTTTTTCTTAATATTTTACCTAAAAACTGGTCCTGCATTTTGCAAAATGGACAACAAGAGTTGCAAGGAGAGAATTTTACTTCGTAATTCATGAGATTTGGGATCTGGGGTTCCCTCTGGTAGGGGTTTCATTGATAATTTACACAGAGCCCTAAAGACTAAAAAAGCATCTTTTTGAAGTACATGAGTGAACTTTGCTGTAACTGCCGAATCATTTTCACTGTTAGTGGTCAAACTTTCTTGAGATGGTATCCTATAACAGATGTATTAGTATAGATATGATAATTATAAAAATTGCAAGTACCTAGTAATTGATGATGATATACTTTTGGTTTCCTCAATAGAATTGACAGAAGTAACTGATCCAGCCAACTTTATATGGCTATCAGAATCGTAAATAGCATTATCAATGATGCTGCTTAAAATATCAACAGCAATTTTCTCACTTTCTGTCTGCTCTTCTATCATATTCTTTTCGCCTGGAACACGCTCTTCACTTAATTCCTTGCCTTCATCCTCAATACTACCTATTTCCTTAACTTCTTTTTGAATATCAGGTTCTTCTTTATGAAATTTCACATCACCATTGAGAATTGATATGTTACTTGAATTATGTTCTAAAATCACAAACTATTAAACTGATCCAAAGATATTTTATATGTATTTCTTACTATCATTATTTAGCATTTCTGGATGTGCTTCAGCCTCAAGCTCCATCCTAATAAAAATTACATTAAGCATCTGTGTTAAAGTGGCCCGGGCAGTAGTTTGATTAATTAAGTTTTTGCTGGCCAAAAATATATTGTAACATGTTCTAACTGCCAGTAAAACTGTACCTTCATGCACTTCAACATGTTGACTAGTCACTACTGTCAACAGAGCTTTTATTATTTGAAGCTGAACACCTAAAGTAGAAATATAAAAGTGTACTAATACATAAGCATCAAATTTATTTTAATATTTATTTATATTTATTTTTATTGTTCATCATACTTTAATACAGTTTTTATAAGAATGTAATGGCCATTTAATTTACAGAAAAATTGACGAATTACCTTCATCTGTTTGTGGTCCAGTAAAACAAGCACAAATTGTCTCAACAATTCTATCAATAAGCAGTTTCCCAGGCGTGGTGGAATCAGGAACATTGGCAGTTAAATGTCCATAAGCTATCAGTTTCTGTAAACAGTCCAAAGCAGTAGTGACAATCCTGGCACTCTTGCTTTGGCAAGCCAGTTCAAATGGCAAAAAGTATTTCTCAGTGGTAAGGACATTGGCATCACCACTTTTGGGAAGCGGCAAGGCATCTGATATTTTTTCAGATTCATCATTTGGAGATTGAGATGGGTGAGGTTCCTTTCTTAGTTCCTCTGAAAAAAAAAACTGTTTGTAGATATATATTAATAGTTTCATTTTTGGAGAAGCAGACTTACACTTTAATTTATGTATGTTATATATAAAAAATAATTTCAATAATTTAGTATTGAATAGATAGAAAGAGTTTGGAAGTCCTTAAATTGGAAAACTGGACTGGATTAACTGGAAATTTTTGTCTAGGTTTTTATACAACTTACACAGAAATATATTTTTTATTTTATTTTTATTTTTATTTATTTTACGGGATCAACCCCATTACAACAGTAAATTAAATACAAATTCAATTGAACCTAACCATACTTAACAGTAAAATACTAACTATTAAGCAGTAATAAAGCCTACTTATAAATGTAAAATACCGAAAAGTTTTATAACTTAAATCAATATAACAGAATTCTAAAAATACTAAAAACATACCCTACTAAAGTATAATATTCAGTATTGCACTAAAAAAAAAAATTAAACAATTTCTCTTATTTGACTCTTAAATCTAGATAAGGAAATGCCCAAAATTTCAACCTCCCTAGTATTGACAATTCTTAGAGTTCTTTCAATAGGAGCATGTAATGCATAATTGGCGCTATGAAATGGTAATGAAAAGACACGATACTGCCTTAAATTCCTAGATGGAATATTAAATTGTATTGTCATCAGAAGTTCCGGACAAATTATCTGACCATTCAATAATTTATACAAAAAAATTAAATCTGCATATATCCGTCTTTGTCTCAATGTCTTCATATCAAGCATTTCTAAAACAATATCATAAACATGATCATCCGGAATTCTTATTCGAAGTTTATAGAGACAAAACCTAATAAATTTGTTCTGAACTCTTTCCAAGGACAAGCAATTATTCATGTAAAAGGGCGACCATATCACTGAGCCATATTCCAGCAATGAAACAACCAATGACATGTATAACCTCTTACAGGTCTCTATAGAAAATTCTTTACAGTTCCTTAGTACAAAACCCAGATTCTTAGAGGATTTGAGAACAATATTGTTTATGTGAGCATTAAAATTTAAATGAACATCAAACGAGATACCAAGATCTTTAACTATGCTGCAATATTGAAGTGTACTTCCTTGAATGTTATATGAAGTGACAACCTTTTTAGTACTCTTGAGAAAACTTATATAATTGCATTTGCTTACATTCAAAAACAAATTGTTGTTAACACACCACTCATTCAATCTATCCAAATCACTTTGCAACAAAATCTGATCAAGTATTGATAAAATCTCTCTAAAAAGCTTCAAATCATCAGCAAATAAAAGGAAGTCACTGTTCTCAAAACAGGCACCAATATCATTCACAAAAATATTAAAGAGCAAAGGTGAACAGTGCCCACCTTGTGGAACACCTGAAGTGACATTAATATAGCTTGATCTTGCATTATCTATTCGTGCCTGCTGGGTCCTCCCTGACAGGGAATTTACAAACCAATTCACCATAAGATTAGAAAATCCAAAAATATCCAATTTTTTTACCAAAATACCATGGTCAACTCTGTCGAACGCCTTGGAGAAGTCGGTGTAGATTACATCAATCTGACATCTGACATCAGAATATACATCTCCATGACATATATTCTTTTAGTACTTGTTCTTAAGGAATATACAACTAATTTTAGAAAATCAGTATGTCTTCAAGAATAAACCGAGTGTAACGGATGTACCAAGTATACTGCATTAACTTACATTTAGTCTTAAAATGAATAAAATTCCTAGCTAAAGAATTTATTCTTCCCAGAAGTTTGGCGATTTTTGGAGTGTTTTGGTACCTATTCTCATTTTTATGGTGGTTTTTTAATCAATAGACATCAATAGACAAAGGAAGCATCACCTGTCTTTCAATACAATTTGTTCCAATTCCAAATTGTACCAATGAAGGAAATTATAAGTATTATGAATAAATTAAAAAGTAATAAAACTATATTCCAAATTCTACTAGCTCACCCACATCCTTTTTAGAAAGTTTATTATCTTGGTTGTTTGTTGAGCGATATTTTTCATTTTTGGGTAACAAATACTTTATAAACGTACGTTTTAATGGGGTTTGATATTTTTCGATTCAAGAGTAAACTGCCTTTAAGACACTAATTATTTCAAATCTGTTAAATTATATTGAATCCTCCTTAGCCAAGATGCTTAAGTTCTAATTTTGAGAAATATTGATACAGGGTGGATCGTTAAAATAAGACAATTTTATTTTTCTTATTATTTTTTGACATACATAATGCCACTGGATAAAAAATAACTAAAAGTCAGCATCTTTGACCAAACCACCATAATTTAAATTGCATTTTTTATACATTCCCCTATTTCTTAAGCAAACTTTTCGCAATTCTTGTCTCGAAATTTGTTGATTGCTTGTAGCATAGTCCACTTTGTCTCCAGATCCCACACCTCTGGATTTCTTTTTCTGGGGTGCTATCAAAAATAAACTTTATGAAACCTGTCCATAAACATCGCACAAGATACCTCTTGTTTTGTTCTTTAAACTGATTAAAGTTAAGAGCTTTAATTCTAGCTAGTACGCAATTAAAGAATTTTAATGCGTAATATCCAGACGACCAAAGTCAGGTATAAGATTTCTGTTGTTTCTTGTGAGATGGGTAAAAAAAATCTTTATGAAAGTTGTATAAATTAAGATTTCATTTAATGTGCAACAGACACTGCATAATATACACACATGGTAAGGTTAAAATGTTAAGACTTGTTAAGTTATCAAGACTGGAAATTATATGAATGCATTTTCTTTGTTGCCCAAATGCCTTCATAATATGTTAAGACTGACCCCAGGCAAGAATAGCATAAGTTAAAATGGAATGGAAGTTGCTGTGATTAGAAGTGTATCTCTTAAAGTCACTTCGACCAGATGTCTGAATAAGAACAGTTCTCTTAACAAAATTAAACTTTGATCCTGCAAAAACCGAGGATGAAAGAACTAACAAACCAAAGCATACTCATATATAGAAAGAGAACACCCAAGGATGATTTTTTTGATTGTTTTTATTATTATTTTTTTCTCCCCTCCCTTTTTAATAAGTCAGATAGAACCCTATTCATTTGATTTTTTGTTGTAGTGTGTGTTTCAATCGTTTCACCTGTACTCTTTTTTTTTCCTACCCACTAACAGTCGACCGCGAGAAGAAAAGGAAACGAGAGAGCAGGTAATGAGCAACACCAAGCCGAAGCCAAGAACTCAAGACTAAACTGAACTGAAAAACAGTTCTCGAGATAGCTTCTTTGAGAGACGAGAGACTTATAAAGTGTTGCTCCCAGGTTAATCCTGCACCCAAATGAACGCCCAGAAATTTAGCTTCCATTCCAAGCAACCATGTCCAATTTCATTGTTGTTCCTAAGAGTGAAGTTAATACTTTGCGATTTTGAATTGCTTAAAGATAAACAATTTGCTAAAAACCATTGAAATAGTTTTTACGGAATCCATTTACAAAAGTGTTACATAGCATACCCATACAAACATATATATTCAGATACAAAACTATCTATAAATTAATGAAAGGTGTAGATGAGTTAACTAATTAAAGCCCCTATCAAATAATATTAAAAGATGTAATCCTAGAGTCAAAAAAGCTTATCTGTCCTGACAGACCATTAGCAATTCAAGCCATTCGTGTAATTGGCTCATTAATACCATAATTGGTATGGTGGAATGGGACTGAAAATATTTCTGATTGTCTATTGCCTGGAAGGCACCCTAAGTTTAAAAAGAGACAATAAGTTGGGACAATTTATAGTAGCATTTAAAACCTTATGCATAAAACATAAGTCGAGTAATGTTCTTCGTGACTCTAATGTGGGTAAGTCCAGGTTATCCCTGACCCACTGATAGTAATACTCCTGTCTCCTGTAACCACATCTAAAAGTAGCCACCCTTAAACATTTATTTTGAGTTTTTTCAATCTGCTCAATGTAGCAGTTATATGACGGGGAACACACAATTGAGCCATACTCCAAGATGGCCCTAACAAGAGAGCAATAAAGTAATCTAAAAGTAAAGAAAGACAAATCAGTTGTAGACCGTTGGATGAAACCCAGCATTTTCATTGTCCTACTAGTCACCTGATTGAAGTGATTTTTAAAAGACAACCTGGAGTCAATAAATATTCCTAAGTCAGAAACCTCTGTTTTGACACCAATTGCGACATTATTTATTTTATAAAGAAAAGCAATAGGGTTTCTTTGCTTAGAAAAAGTAATCTTATGGCACTTATTGATATTAAGGGACATTCTATTCAAGTGGCACCAATCAAAGAACAAATTAAGGTCTTTTTGCAGGAGTACAGCATCGGAAAGGGATGTGATAGGCCTAAATAGCTTCACATCATCAGCAAACATTAGCACACGACAATTTTCAAGTTTCCAAACTAAATCAATCAAAAAGAGGCAAAACAAAACAGGGCCTGAGTGAGAGCCCTGTGGCACCCCAGATGGCACCAAAATTTCAGAGGAACATGTACCTCTAAGATTAACAATCTGGGTTCTACCTCTGATGAATCCCGAGATCCACTGAAGAAGAGGCCCAACAATACCTAAAGTCCTAAGCTTCTGCAAGAGTACCCCATGGTTAACCCTATCAAAAGCCTTGGAAAAATCTGTATATATTGAGTCAACCTGAAGTCCCTTCTCCAAGCAATGGTAGAGGTAGTTGACATACAGCACCAAATTAGCATCAGAAGATCTGCCTTTTATAAATCCAAATTGCTCAGGATTAAATAAAGATTTAAAACTCCAGGCAATCCTATAACTGACCAGGCAGTCAAGCAGCTTTGGCAACTCAGATTGGTTACACACAGCTCAATAATTGGAAATTTCAATTTAGGGACTAACACCAATTCTTGTGGGTACCACAAACTTCCGAGACTGTTTTTTGGAATTGAATCAATTGAAATGAAATAAACATATTGATCATGATCAGTGAGGTAGGATTCAAGGAGCCGGATGGTGTCATCTTGATAATTTATTTATTTATTTATTTACGGGATGTCTCACAAAATTATTTATTTATTTATTTATTTATTAACGGAATCCATTTACAAAAGTATTACATAGCATACCCATACAAACATATATATTCAGAAACATTATATACAAAACTATCTATAAATTAGTGTAAGGTGTAGATGAGTTAATTAATTAAAGCCCCTATGAAATAATATTTTTTAACTGCCCCTTAAAAGATGTTATCCTAGAGTCAAAAAAGTTTATCTGTCCTGACAGACCATTAGCACTTCGAGCCATTCGCGTAATTGGCTCATTAATACCATAATTGGTATGGTGGAATGGGACTGAAAATATTTCTGATTGTCTATTCAATCTGGAAGGCACCCTAAGTTTAAAAAGAGACAATAACTCGGGACAATCTATAGTAGCATTTAAAACCTTATGCATAAAATATAAGTCAAGTAATGTTCTTCGTGACTCCAATGTGGGTAAGTTCAGGTTATCCCTGACCCACTGATAGTAATACTCCTGTCTCCTGTAACCACATCTAAAAGCCGCCACCCTTAAAAATTTATTTTGAGTTTTTTCAATCTGCTCAATGTAGCAGTTATATGACGGGGACCACACAATTGAGCCATACTCCAAGATGGGCCTAACAAGAGAGCAATAAAGTAATCTAAAAGTAAACAAAGACAAATCAGTTGTAGACCGTTGGATAAAACCCAGCATTTTCATTGCCCTACCAGTCACCTGATTGATGTGACTTTTAAAAGACAACCTGGAGTCAATAAATATTCCTATAGTCAGAAACTTCTGTTTTGACACCAATTGCTACATTATTTATTTTATAAAGAAAAGCAATAGGGTTTCTTTGCTTAGAAAAAGTAATCTTATGGCACTTATTGATATTAAGGGACATTCTATTCAAGTGGCACCAATCAAAGAATAAATTGAGGTCTTTTTGCAGGAGCACAGCATCAGAAAGGGATGTGATAAGCCTAAATAGCTTCACATCATCAGCAAACATTAGCACACGACAATTTTCAAGTTTCCAAACTAAATCAATCAAAAAGAGGCAAAACAAAACAGGGCCCGAGTGAGAGCCCTGTGGCACCCCAGATGGTACCAAAATTTCAGAGGAACATGTACCTCCAAGATTAACAATCTGGGTTCTACCTCTGATGAATCCCGAGATCCACTGAAGAAGAGGCCCCACAATACCTAAAGCCCTAAGCTTCTGCAAGAGTACCCCATGGTTAACTCGATCAAAAGCCTTGGAAAAATCTGTATATATTGAGTCAACCTGAAGTCCCTTCTCCAAGCAGCGGTAGAGGTAGTTGACATACAGCACCAAATTAGCATCAGTAGATCTGCCTTTTATGAATCCAAATTGCTCAGGATTAAATAAAGATTTAAAACTCCAGGCAATCCTATGACTGACCAGGCAGTCAAGCAGCTTTGGCAACTCAGATTGGTTACACACAGCTCGATAATTGGAAATTTCATTTCTACTACCAGATTTAAAAATGGGTTTTAGAAAACTTCTCTTCCAGAGAGTGGGATAAGAACCAGTACCTAGAGATTTGTTAAAAATGAACAGTATTGGTTTCGTAAGAACACAAACACATTTCTTTAGGAAGAATGCCGGAATCCCATCTGGTCCAGAGCAGAGCCTATTCTTAGAGGAAGTAATAACCTCATAAACATCCTGTGTTGACAGAGTTAAAGTGCTCAGACAAATTGATTTATCAAAAGCAAAAGATGATATGTCATTGACTTGCTCATCCGAGTAGACCGATGAAAAGTATTCTGCAAACATATCCGCAGTATCCGAGATATTCATACTAATCCTGTTATTGTATGTCATTCTGGAAGGAAGACTAAAACCAGTTCTTTTATTTTGAATATATGACCAGAAGTACCTTGGATTGCCAGCGAGATTCATTTCCACCTTATTAATGTATTGCTGATAGCACAACTCTCTTAAGTACTCACATTGTTGTCTCAACAATACAAATTCATCATAATCCTGCTGTTGACCACTAATTTTAAACTTTTTGTGAATTTGTTTCTTTCTTATGATCAAACTGCGAAGCTCTGAAGAAAACCAAGATGGAAAAGAAGAACTTTTGTACCTCTTCAGAGGAATAAACCTTTCCATTGAGGAGTAGATCACATTATAGAAAATTGAAACTATGACATCAATAGATGTCTCTCCCAAAAACAATTGATTCCAGTCTATCCCAGCAAGACAATCATTAATTGCTATGTAATCTCCCTTACCAAAATCATAAAAATATTCCTCATATATCATATCATCAGAATTTTCTGCACAACAAAGGTCGAAACTAATTGCTGTATGGTGTAAGCTATTCTCAAAAATTTTGTCTATTGCACGTTCAACACTAATTAAATCTGAGCTACTAAATACGAGATCCAAGGCAACCCCGTTGGTATTTAGAACCCCATTTACCTGGAAAAAGTTATAGAAGCTAAAGCAGTTGGCCAAATAAATTATATCCTAACCCTAAATATTTATAATTATTCTGCCATCAACAAATATATTATGAAGATATAATTATAATGGACTTAATCTGAGTATTAAATATCCAAATTTTCTATACATCAACAATCCAACGACCTTTGTGAGGCCTAAAACCTTCCAAGATATTACTAGTGAAGTGGTCAGTGACTAAAATTGTGGACTTGTTTCTGCAGAATCCAAATTGATTTATGGTAAACAGTTTGTTGGACTCAAAGTGTTTGCTTGAAATTAACATTTATATATTTATATTTATTATTCTTTAAAATACATTCATAAACTTTGGACAATACTGGCAACAGAGATATGGGATGATAATTGTTGCAGTCATCAATTGAGCCCTTATTCTTGAACAGAGGTACCACCTTTGCAGTTTTGAAAACCTTAGGAAATGTATTGCAAGCTTTAGATTGGTTTATTAGTACAGTAAGAGGTTGAACTATTATATTTTTTAATGCTTTAATGATCCCTTTGTTAATACTATCTGGATCTTTGCTGCTGCTAGTTTTTATATCTGTGCTAGCTATATCAACATCACCAAACCTAAGTTTTTCACTGATTTAGAATTTAGGTAGTTTGTAAATGTCCATTGAGAATTTTTAAGTTTATTTATTACATTTTCAGTGGTGGAACAAAAGTGGTTATTAAAACTATATGCATTAAGTTTTCAATTTTGGTTAAAGGTATAATTTTTTGTTTTTTTTTATTGATAAGCTTCCACATAGCTTGTTGAGGGCTACTAGATTTTTTTATAAATTCATAATTAGCTTTGATTTTTGCAGATCTAATAGATTCTCTTTTTTTTTCTATTATTCTATTATGGTACTCTTTGGCAAAGCACTAGGATCTCTTTTATTTAAATTTATCAAAAAATCAAGCCTATTACACATATAAGTCATCAATTTCGATTTTTCTGAAAAAGAAATGTTAATGAAATTAGTATGACAATTAGCATTTTTAATTTTAAATCAATATTAAATTTAAACCAATTATTTTCATTAATAAAATTAAAATTAAAGTTGAGCATGTTTTGGTATCAATTAGAAGTACCATTTTCTTTTATTGGTCTCTAACAGACCCTAACTTGTTGGTTTAAGAATTTGTAACATTGAACAATAGCAATACTCTAATAAATAAAACAAAATTAGGCACTGTTTAATCAAGTAACAAATCTCGATCTGTTACATGAGCACTAAATTCTACTACTTTATTGCCTCTTTCCCTATGTGCCTTTTAATTTTTGCTCATTTTACCTTCATTTTCTCAGAATGATTTGCTTGAGATGATTTAATTTTACGCAAGTGTTATGAACAACTTCATTTTGTTATATGTGACCCATATACAATATTATATTGACAACTACCTATTATACATATAAGTTCACACTATTAACATTCATTCTTGCCTATCCTGGTCTAATTGAATCTGTAAAGAATTTTTATTAAAAAGAAATTTTTAAAATTTAAACCATGAAAGTAATGATGAAAATTGGGAAAGCATCACTGAGTTTTGCAAATTGGCAATAAGTATATTTGCCTACTTAACTGCCTATTATGAGAAATATAGTACTCATTCAATTTGAAATCTAATTTTTAGTAAATAATTGAACATGTGTTGCATATATTAAATATAATAAAATTATATTGCTTAACACTGAACTGCAGAGTTATTTGATTATTAAGATTGCAGATATTGCTTTGCTGCTCGCAGTGTTTAACATATTAAGCTTATAATATCCTAACAATAAATTACCTACAGAATAAAAAACACAAGTTACAAAGCATTTAACACTACTGCTTAACCAAATTTTTAATTATCCTAGGGATTAATAACTTAAAAAAATAAAAATAAGATTGGGAACATGCCACATTAAATTAATGATTTAAATAAGAAATCCATTTGTTTTCCAATGATAGGTATATTTGGCGGCATTAATAGAAAATAATAACCTCTTATTGTCAAATTGCAAGTTCTAAAATATCATAAATAGTTTCCACTTTGAATTTTATCTTGTAATATCTTTTTCTCATATTACAAATATGCAAGTATCCCATACTTATTCCCAAGATTAATTCAATTGATTTAGGGTCAAGTGGGGTAATTGTAAAAACGGGGTAAATGTAAAAGGCGTGTTTGTCAAATAGCCGCCGGCTTTAAGATGTAGATGGTACTTCTGCAGCAATGTTTTAACTTTGGGCTATAATGTACATGATCAGGTTGCATTTGTATTTCGTGGATGAGGTTTTAACGCACGTGTTTTTGAAATGTGTCGAAAAAACTAAAAATCGTTTTATAAACGTTGAATGTTTTTGTAAAAATTTTTAGTGTGTATTGATTAATACTTATTCTAAATATTTTTAGAAGGTAAGTTAGCCATCTTAGTATCTGACTAGCAACAATTGTGTCTTTTTGACAAAAGGGTTTTTGTATATTTTTGATAATTTACAATTACCCCAAAAAAATTTTTGTTATGGGGAAATTGTAAAAATAGATTCAGGGTAATTGTAAATAACTGTTTTTTTTCTCAGAAATGCCTCGCAAATATACGAAGTAGCGCCAGGGACCTCAATGTAGCAGAGAAGATCTAAGAAGAGCTGTGGAGGATGTTCTCAATAAAAACAAGACATATCAACAAGGTGAAAACTTTTACGGTGTTCCCAAATCCTGTATTTTTCATCGAATTAAAGGACTCAATATCTCTGTAGATAAAATAGGAGCTGGGCGTCCATCAGTGTTGTCAAAAGAAGAAGAAGAAAAGTTGGTACAGTATATTAAAGCTCGTGCTAGGATGGGTTATCCCTGTGACAAAGAAGAAATTAAGACTATTGTGGCTCAATATGTGGAGATTTCTCGAATTAAAAGTCCCTTTAAAGATGGTATACCTGGAGACGACTGGTACTACGGGTTTTTAAAACGGAATCCCTCAATTTCATTTAAAAAACCTGAACTACTCAAGAAAAGACGCCAGAGACCCTGAAGTTGTTTACGATTTTTATAATGATTTTTCGCAGCTTGTTAAGGATTATAATTTGGAAGAAAAACCTTCATTTATTTTTAACACAGATGAAAGTGGATTTGGTACTGATCCACACAAACTAAAGGCATTAGGAGAAAAAGAAAGTAAGTTTCCTTAATTTTTAACTAACATTGTATTACCTTCCTTTTTGGTTTTAGCTTTAGTACATGTCACAGGAGGATCAGGCAGAAAATCCATTTCAGTGTTGGCAACAATTTGTGCAGATGGTTCATATTTGCCCCCATATATACTATTTAAAGGAGCAGCAGTTCAACCAAGATGGATTTCAGAAAAAGCTTACCCAGGGACCCTATACACTACTTCATCCAATGGTTGGATGGAGGAACCCCAGTTTTTTAAATGGTTTTCTACAGCTTTTGTGCAAGAGGTGGTGAGCATGAATAAAAGAAGGACATGGGGAAGACCAAATCAAACAGCTCTTTTAATGTATGATGGGCATAGTTCTCACATAAGCTGTCGTATTGTAAATGCGGCACTTGATAACAAAATACAAGTTTACAAATTTCCGAGTCATTTGACTGATAAGATCCAACCATTGGATAAATGTGTCTTCGGTTCAGTGAAAATGGCTTGGACAAAAAAATTAGTAACCTTCACGTTAAGGTTATCAAAATTCCAATTTGTTGAGTTATTAGGAGAGGTTTGGAGAGATTCTATGAAACATGATAACATCGTTAAAGGTTTTATTTCTACTGGCACATTTCCAGTTGATTCAACAAAATTTCCTGAGGCAAATTTTAATCCTGTTTTGTTAAGAAGGTATAAAGAAAATCAGGTAAAATCTAAAAACTCATCCACACCATGCACTAGCCCTACACAATTTACAGAAAATATTGAAGAGCAATCTCCGAGGCAATCTCCTATTGAAAATCTTAAAATATTAAGTGTAAATAATCAAGCCAATACTACCTTAGAAAACAGCACACTTATAGAGTGATATAAATTTGAAAAAAAACGTTTCTAAAATCTCTGGTCCTGAACTTGCTATTCCTGCGACCTCTACCCATAAAACTCCAATTAAAACCCCAAGTAAAATAATAGATATTTTCTGTCAAGCAATGAATACCAGCTACGAAAAAATTAGAGGTTGTTAAAAGAAGAATTAATCCAGTACCAAGATTAAAATCTGTAAAATAAAGTGAAATACTTACTAATGAAAAAGTCATGGAAAAAATGAAAATTATTGAAGCTCAAAGAAGGGAAAAAGAAGTCAAGAAAAATAGGAATAAAGAAAATAAAGATTTAAAAAAGAAACAGAAAAAGGCAGGGAAAGACAGGGAAAAAGAAAAATCCAATTGAAACTGATTCAGACAATGAAGACCTCGATGAAAACAATACAAATTATAGCTCAGATAATGAATCAGATGATTCTGATTCTCTGTAATCTTGCATAAAAGAAAATTTGAAAGAAGTAGATTATAAACAGCTAGAAAGGAACAAACTTAAATCCGGCATGTTTTAGTGGCAGACTTTTTGGGGGGCCCAAGGAAAACAAACCATTATCAATATGTAGTATGCAGTGAACAAGTATCTATAGATGAGGGGGAAATCTATGTCAATTATTTTGGAAGAGAAGATAAATATTCTACTGTTTTTGCTGCTTGAGAAGAACCAACTGTTCCAGCAAGAAGGACTCGTCTAGCAGTTGCGGCTCATCAACATTGAGTCCACCTGCCTACGCCACAGCATAAAGAAACCAGCAGTCGCACTTCAATAAAAATACATTGGCTTGAATAAGCGAGTTCGGTGCATGTGTACTAATGCAGGCGCGGCATATTTGCTTAGAGTAGGGATGCCGCTGACACTCGCTACAGTCCACGCGGCTTTTGCCTTGGCTAGAGCCGGACTTAAACATTTTTTTAGATATTATTATCTTGTAAAATAAAAATACCTACATAGTACAAATATTTATTTTTTAATATTATTAAAGTTCATACATTAACAAAATATTTAAACAAAAATAAACATAGCATTTCTACATCTAACAACGACGATATAGAAGAATACGTGCAGGAAGTTAATTAGGTATGTACCATAAATTTAAGAGACCATTCTTTGAGTAATTTTAATTAAAATCAGAAAAGTTTTTATAAAAAACACTACACTTTGTAAAAACGCTATCAAAATAGTCACTAAGTACGGCGCTGAACTAGGCGATACACCTATGAACACAGTTCGATAAACAGTGAGCTCGGCATCCGGAGAATATGGCTGCGGTATGGCTAAGGATGCTATTAGTTCGCTTACATTTTCGAGCGGAGTGCGACTGCTGGTTTCTTTATGCTGTGCCTACGCCAAGGATGTCGCTGTATCAGGACTCATTCATCTGGAGAACAACTTCTTTGTGGAACAGGCTTCCACCTCACATATTTCCCGACGCATACAACCTACAGCGATTCAAGATAAACGCCCACAAATATCTTCGCGCAAGCACCACTCCAAGAGTGACATAGGACTTTCCTCTTGTGTTTGTGTTAAAAAAAAAAAAAAACTACAGAGATTGAGTTCAGCTCAATAGTAGCAATTTACCAGACCCCAAAATTAAGTTGGAAAAAAGAAAATTGCTGTATATTTTTTCTGGCTATGTTAGTGTATTTGAAAAATAGACCATAGTTGGGCAAAAACTGAGTTAACTAGAGTTAAGTTTTTTATTTTTCTTTATGTTTTTTTAAGAAGTGGCTTTGTAGGCATCTTTTCTTTAATAAAAACTACTTTCAAATGTTTAGTATTATTTAATGGTGTATTTGTAAATGTTGCACATGGGGTAATTGTAAATGACAGATCTTGATATAATACTACCATAATGTTAGTCAAGGAAAAATTATTATCGGCCCATTTGTTTCCAATTACCCTTTGTTTTGAAACATTATCACCCATATTTAGACTAAAATTAATTCACATTTACCCCAAATATTAGGGGAAATTGTAAATAGCACCAGGTAATTGTAAATGAACCATAATTCCATAAAACTGCAAAAAACTTGATGGAAACCATCTTAGATCAAAAGTAAAGACTCTAATGAAGGCTATAATATATCCTATGATTTTCAAATTATTTATAAATATATTTAAAAATATTGACATTTATAAAAATTGCATATTTCATTTACAATTACCCCACTTGACCCTAGTATAAACTCTTCAATTGATATAAAATAATTGAAATTACCCAATTAGCTTAACAGCAGTAACAAAAATGATATTTCTTGACTTATTATTAGTTAATATCCAACAGTTTTACAGCTAATATTGTAAATTATCTGAAATAAAGTAGTTATGGTAATTAAGGTGGATTGTAGTGTTGCTTTTGATCAAACCTTAAGTATAAGTTTGATCAAAAGCATATTAAATTTTTAATATCCTACAAATGGATCTGTCATTCAAAATAAAACCAATATAATTATTCTAGTCACACTACCTGACACTAAATAATCAATTTTGCCTAAGTAGGTATATTGACCATTTTATTATACCCACCTAGTGCTGCTTCACATGCCCTTTTAAGCTGTGAATGGTGGGACCTTTTGATTTCTTTATCATTCAAAATTTTTTCCAAAGCCCTCAATATAAACATCTCTCTTGTTTTACTATTTGATTGCATTTTTTGACGAAATATTCAAAAGCTAAAATTGAAGATCCTTTCCTTTTCGCAGTGGAACCTGCATTTTCGTGACGTGTTGGTTTTGATTGTAGGTGTTTTGTCAGCCTAAGTTGAACGTTTCGCTTTAAAACGACGATCAGGTATAACGATATTTTAAACTAACACGTAGACACAATTTCATAAATATGTTTTTTAAAGAAATATTGTTTATTTTAAATATATTTTTAATTTTTCTTCAATCATGTCTGGAAAGTTGACGTGAGTCGATTTGTTGTTTGTTTTGCGTCACGTCACGTCAACTGTCACCTATCAGGTTTACTGTCATAGGACGATATTTTAAAAGTGCGCTTACACTAGATATTTTATCACAGCAAAATTGTTAATAAATGATAAGGGCCATTTATTGGTATAGTTTTTTTCTGGTGTGCCCTAAAAAGATATATTATATACAAGTAAAATGCGTAAAAATAATGATCAAGGGCTGGAGTAGAAATGTGTCAAAGAGTAGGTTAATGAATTCCTTGGGCAATACGTTATACATACATTATATTAATATATTTGGACATAATAAAGTAAGACAGGCAAGATTATTTACAACTTATTATTTAGCATTTTATTTGCATTATTTTAAATTATGAACATTTAAATTTGTTTATTATTCTCAGAGCTTTTGTACTGTGTTGCCCTTTATTTGTAGTTTGGGTTGTTTAATTTATTAACTTAACAACAACTTTAGTTTAATAATTTTAGGTATGGAGTCTAGTTTTGACTAATTCGTCTTTGTTGAGGCTTTCAATTCAAGTTATTTTATTGTTAACCCAGTAGTCCGAATTTCCTAGATTTTTATGTAGTTTACACTTGCTTGCTTTGACTGACATGTTCTGTCTCGGTTAGTTAAAACCAAGCAGACTAGAGGTAGGGAGACTGATCTGTATGCTAAGCGTGTGTACCTAAAAACACAAAAAATCCCCACCAGGTACAATACAATTGGTTTACATTATTTTTTTAGTTTTTTTTATGTTTAGTTTTTATCTTAAGAATAACAAAAAAGAAATAAGACGTATAATAAATAAGAAATATTTTGTAAAAGTATTTTTTAGGACACCACTGTATTTTTAGGAACATGTTTTTTTTTTAAATTAAATAATTTACATCGAAATTTTCTGGTCTTTGAATAACTGGCGTACTTATCTCATAAAAAAAAATAAAAAAAAAACATTGGCTTGTTTATAATTTTTTTTCTCCAAAACTGTTCATTTTATCAATAATGAACAAGAGTACCTTTTTTGTAGCCTAGGGTTCAAGGTATCCAAATTTATTTTTTTTAGACTTTAACATACAGGGTGTTAAAAATATACGCATTAAAGTGTACAATTGATTTCCCACATGAACCGGGACACCCTGTATAGCTGGGTAAAATATAGTTGCTCTTTAAATTTTCTGTGGACAAGGAACACTGTCTCGAAAATTAAAATGCAGTACAATGTTAGGACGGTGTAATTCAGGAACAGAGGTCTACACGACTGTTCAATTTTACAGTACAACATATCGCAACCAGTGCCCGTTTTTGTAATAAGAATACTGAGTGAAACAAGTATTCTGAACAAGGCCCCCTAGTGGAATACCATAATGAAGATGTTATTCGATTAAAGAGAAATATGCCATACGGGCCACTACCAATCCCAGGTTGGATGATATAATTCGAAGAGCATAGCAACCAGAAGAGTCTTCTGTTCAACTGAATTATCTGAAAATGTATAGGCATAGCAACTTTGCAGTAAGTTGAGTTGGGGCAAGTGGAGCCACTTTTTGTATTAGTAACACTTAAAGAACCAATATTTTTTTATATATTTTAAATAGGGCATATAGTTTTTTTGTATATTTTTGGAATGTTTGTAATCAAACTAACAAATATTAAATAAAAATTAAACTTTTTTTTTGAATGCAACTTTTTCATTGTCATGTCCAAAATCCCTCTTGCCCCCTAAAAACGGGGCAAGTGCGTTTTTACATGCTGCCGACATATCTAATGCTGTGGAACCTTTGTTGGGGGAAGAGCGTTTTTCTGCACACTGTAAGTTTTTATGTGGTTTTTACTGCTTAATTTTATCTTTTACTGTTACCATTTTACAAACTTTTAAAAAATTAAACTAATTTTTTTTTTACAAAATTAACAATTTTATTTCTAAATTCACAAAACTTCAGGAACTAACAAAAATATTTAAGGAACGTAAAAATTATTTCTAAAAATATATGTTTTTTTTAAACTATCAGTAAATTGTTAATTTATTGAACATTGTAACTGTCAAACGAAATAGCAAAACTTACTTTACCCCTTCGACCAAATACTGGAGCAGGCAAAATCGAAATAATATCAGCCTTCTGAACATCTGAAATATCCTTGATTAAAGGAAAGATAAAACCAGAAAATTGCTTTTTCTTAAGTATTTAACGGTAACCTCATCGTATTCTACCTTGTTTACCTGAGTCACATAATGTTTAATAATTTTTTTTCCTAAAAACTTTACAAGCACTCAGTCATTAGCTTCTACACTGGAAATGGCTTTAGAAAAGGTAAGCAAGTTTTCATCATTTTGTAAAAAATCTTCAAAAGATTCAATGTCCTCCAAGTCATCTTCACTTAAAACAGGAACATCACTTAGGTCTTCTTCCGAAGAGGTATCACTTGCATATATATAAAGCACGTCTTTTTTTTCTTAAAGTCTTAATATTATTTTTTTTGTTTTTATTTGCAGGTACTCCTATAAACTTGGAGTGGAAATTCGTCTTCAGCGTCGAACAATTTCTGAGGTGGTTCTGATCTGCTGGTCTTTGTTTTTGCTTTGTCTTTTACACGTTCCAACACCTGCTTACTTGTTATAACTTCTGCACCATGACAAATTTTCTTTTTTCTCTTTTTTTCACCTGATGATTGAACCGGTCTTTTCATATTGTCGAGCAATAAACTCTCAAAAGAAATTGCGGAAACATTAGTATTTATATCGGACTTCTCATTTTGCAGTTTTTCAATTTCTCCTGGTACCGTTATAATAGGTAAAGACTCATGGTTGAAAGTAGATGCAGAAGGGGTTTGAAGTATTTTGCGAGTTTGTGGCTGAATCCTTAAAGCCTTCCACCTTTTAAGAGCTTCAGGATCGTAAATTTCGTCGGCTATAATATCCCTATTAAATGGAGAAATTACGGCTTTTTTAAACCCATTTTTTATTATTTCTGCACTGGCATCGGCCCACATTTTCCCTATTAGATGACAAAACTCCTTTTTTGGAATCTTCATACTAGGGTTTTTTCTTTGCCAGTCTACTAGCCTAGCATGCCAAGTGATTTTAAGGGATCTAAATACTGATACATCAAGCGGTTGAAGCAAATGTGAAGAATGTGGAGGTAGCTTAAGAATTATTATATTTTCTGCAATGTTCTTTTCGATTATGTTAATAGTTATGTGAGTAGAGTGGCCATCATAAATCAAAAGTGCTGGTCGTTGTGGTCTTAAAGCATTAAAAAGCGTCTTTTCTAAGTAATTTTCAAAAACATCGGTCTCCATTCAGCCTTTTTTTATGGCAGCGTACAAGGTTCCTGGAAATTCGAGTTCTCGGGATCCCACCCACTCACTCCAAATGCTTTTTCCTTTAAAAATTATCAGTGGAGGTGCTTTCGCTCCAGAAGCACTACAGGCTATAATAACGGTAGTATTTTCACGACCTGGTCCACTAGTTGTTCTTGTAGACGGAACACCAATTTTTCCAACAACTTTTGTTTTGGAGGGATCGGTTGTAAAACTTGACTCGTCCAGATTCCATATTTGGTGTGGTTTAGTATCTAATTAAAACTCATCTAATGTAGATTGTAGAAGATCAAAATATTGGTGTATAATAAACGGGTCGACGAATTTTTTTCTTGCGATTTCTACGCTTTGAGGTTTTTTAATGGAAAGTCCGTTTCTTTTTCGAAAATTAATAAACCAGTCGGAACCCGGCCTATCATTTTTAAATTTTAAATGATTTGCCTTGACATACTGCTGTACAAGATTCAATACCTCGGTTCTGGATAGTCCAAACCCCCATTTTTCCATGGTAGCAAGACTTGTCGCTAATCTTCTCTCCACCTCTAGGGTTAAATCAATGTGTCGACCGTAACTTAAACTTTTTGTGCCTCTTCTCCCTTTAACATGATCTTTTAATGTTGTTTCAGGTATCTTGTAAGCCTTACTGGCCATGCGATATGTTAAAACAGATGCCTTTATTTCATTCACTGCCCGCTGCAGCCGCTGCAGGTCCTCTTTACTACCCCGTGTGCTTTTCCTCTTGTAATTCCGTACCATTTTTATTTATCTGAAAAGTAGAACAATACTTAAGTTAATGTTAATTTTGTTTTAAAAAAAAATAGACAAGTGCGCCTACTAAACGCACTTGCCCCAATAGCCAAAAGCGCACTTGCCCCTTAGTGCGATTTGGCAGGGGCAAGTGCGACCTTACCTATATTCTACGAATTGGATAAGAAAATACAACAAACAATATCAAATGACAATATATGCACCAAAAGACTTACCTTAACTATATCAAGCATAAATAGTCACAAAAAATATTGGCACGCAAATTGTTTAAAAAAAAACGCATGTACTCGTTTCATTAGTATAACGGACGCCACCGCAGACAAGAATCGACTAACGTAAAAATTCGGCACGGTTCGTGGCGGGTACTAGTATGCGTCGTTGCCAAACGTTGTAGGATATCGTTAATTTATATCCAATTTTACTATTGCACATGGTTTGATTTTTAGGGTGGGTGATCGCTCTTGTCCCTTAATCGCCCTTGCCCCAACTGACCTTACATGAATGGAACAATGTTTTATTGTTTAAAGATATGTCACTTTACTCGCACTTAAAGTTTGGAATATTAGTTTTGTAAATTTAGGAGGAGTTTAGCACGAGACTATTGGAATTACACCATTCCTCCAGACACTGCATGTATGCCTGATCCCTGTCATGCCGAAGTATTCTTGTATCATCTGCAAAAAGTGTCCATTAATGTTCAATCGAAGCAAATACGTTAATATACATTAAAAATAGGAGAGGATTCAAGACTGGTTCCTGTGGGACACCAAAAGAAATAGGAATTCAGAGGAATATAAATTGTTAAATAAAGCCCTCTGGTTAAGATCCGATAGTCAGAAACCACTTCAGGGCGACTCCTCATAAGCCATAAATTTCCAACTGGATGGTGCACGCAATTGAAAACTTTCAATATATTAGAGAATGCCAAAGCTGCAATGTCATCTGTATTAACCCTGAGATACAGCTCCCGAAGAAATCCAAACATAGCATAACCTGTGTTTCTAGATTTTAGAAATCCAAACTGATGGGGATCAAGCAGTTTATGGTTGTTGAGAAATGAAACGACCCTCACATTAACCAGCTTCGCCATAATCTTTCCTAGCACAGGAAGCAATGCTATAGGACGAAAATTACAAGGTTCATTCTGATCACTTTTCTTGTGGATTGGAACAATGTTAGCCCTCTTAAGACAAGGAGAAAATAAAAAAAAATCAGAAAATTGGTCGAAGACTGAACAGTCCAGTCCTCGAAAATCGGCAACAGAAAAATCATGGGCACTTATCACAATCATTGCTACTGAAATTAAATGGACAGGTGTGCGACAAGCCAACGTGATGTACTTTGCAGTAGACTGTTTAGTGATTTGAGCTGCAGAAGGTTTCCTCCATTCCTTGTCAATACTTGTTTTTGAAACACTGCGACAGCTTCGAATGTAGTAGACAAGTGCATATAAATGTTTGCAGCGCCTTTTATCTTTGGTTACGCAAGTGCAAGACAAGCCGGTCACTTTTCGATCAAAGTCAAGCTGCAAAAATAGGAAATAGCAATGAAATTAAAATTTTACTAACATACAAATGCATTATGCAAATATCCCTTACAACAATTACAATACGGTACGCTTTTAAAGTCACTGAAGGTTGACGTACACAATTGGCTTCAATGCTTAATTTTCCGTGCTGTCTTTTCTCACAAACATCGAAACATCCCCCAAGTGAGGATATTTGGCTTCAACTAATTTTTTCTTCTTCGTCGCCTTGCGAAATTTCACGTCCTCGATAATTGGAAAGAATCCGGACCTAATGTTATAGTCCATTGTGCCAAAAATGTACTGGACCTACAACGTGCAGTTTTGGAACGAATTTTGCGCGATACAGTGAAATCTCCCATAAGCGGACACTCACGGTTCCGTAACTTTTGTCCGCTTATGGGAGGTGTCCGTTTAAAAGAGAGTTTGTGAGTATAGAGTAAATAACAGGGTATATAATCATGAGGAAAATGAAACAGAGACTCGCCATATTTTTAAAGTATGTATTTATGCTATATATCTAAATGTATGTGTATATGCATACAAAAACATAAATGCTTTAATACATGGTACGAGAATTAAAATAAAAAAACATTATTCTTTAGCTTTTTGAAAAAAGTTTAAAATGTATGTCTGACGAAATTTCACCATCTAAAGGAGACAATTTTCGTAATAACTTTCTAAATTTTTTAAATGTTGAAATGCAGTGAAATCATCTTTAGCAAATTTTTTCAATATAGAAATATGATTTAGAGCTTCCCCATATGAATTTATAGTTTTTAAACCTCTTAGTGAGTCCACCAGTTCCACTTCTTCTTCTGAGTCGTTGACTACCATATTCAAGTTGGCCTGGGCTTTCTACATCCAAATTTGAAAAGTTGTCGATGGTATTTTCTTCTGTTGTTATATTATTGTCTAAGGCCAGGAAATCATCTACTTCTGGGGGTCTGCTACTCCTAAATGTTTGGCATGTCGCAGTAACTAAGAAAGTGTCACTAAGGGCAGATCGTCTTCAGCATCGCAATAATTTTGCTCAGCAAATTCTGAGCTACGTCTACATTTTCTGAATCCAGCTTTGCCAAAACAGTTCTTAATTGTAGAGGAATTTACTTTATCCTATGCTGTTTTTATAAAATACAAAATTTTTGTGAAAATATGTTTTAAAATCAAATGCCGATAATAACATTTAAAGTTCTGTATAATACCTTGATCCAAGGGCTGACAAACTGAAGTTGTGTTTGGCGGTAAAAATATAATTTTCACATTTTTCATTTTTAGATCACGAGGATGAGAGCATGCATTGACTAAAAATAAAAGAACTTGCCTTTTTTAAATTCCCATTTTCCGGTCGAATTCCAGTAACCACTCAGACATGATTTCTCGGATGATCCAGGCCTTTTTGTTGGATTTCCAAGTCGCTAGTAGATCCTTAATAGCAACGTTTTTTAAAGCACGGGGATGAGCCGCTTTCCCGATTACAATCAAATCGCATTTTTCACCGGCTATATTTGCCCAGAATAAAATGTTTAGTCTATCTTTAGACAACTTTCTACCCATACATGTTTCTCCTTTAAGGGACAGAGTTTTGTCGGGCAATGCGCGAAAAAAAAGTCCACTTTCATCTGCGTTGTACACGTCTTCTGGTTTGTAGACAAGCAACATGAACGGAAGTTTTTTCAAAAATTGTGACACATCAACTTGATTTACAGCAGCAGCAGTTTCGTCAGATACGCATTTGAAACTCACACTATGTCTCTTGCGCCACTTTTGCAGCCACCCATCGGACGCACTGAAATTATTATATCCCAAAGTAATGGCGATTTCTTTAGCTTTCATTTTCACTAACGGCTCTAAGATTGGAATGTTTATTTATTTATGTATTTATTTATCTATAATACGGGAAAACCCCATTAACTGTAAATTTTACAAAGCAATAATATTTACATAAACCACTGTCATAATCTAAACCTACTTAAAAAATTAATACTAAAGTAAAAAACACCTATACTACATATACTAGAAACAGCCTTAATAATTTATATGCAAGAATGTAAATACAAAATTTTATGCACAATTATGAAGTAAGTGACCTCTTTAGATGCATTAGGGAACTTATGTTAAACACATCAATATTCGAATTGTTTAACAAATTCATATACCTATTCATAGGATTATTAATTCCATAGGATGTTCTGTGGAATGGAATGTTAAAGGTTACATTATGGCGCAACCCGTGATGAGGAACATTAAATCGTATGCGACCCAACAGAGCAGGGCAATCAATAAGCCTATTAACGATCTTATATATACAACTAGCACCAGAAATATTACGGCGTTGCGACAGTGTCGGAATAGATAATTGACTTTCAATATAAGAATAGTCATGGTTCTCAATAACAGTTAAAGTTCTATGAGCACAATATCTCAGGAATTTATGTTGAACTCTTTCTAAAGCATCGATATGAATCTGGTGGTATGGAGACCAAACTACAGAGCAGTACTCCAATATAGTTCTTACTAGGGAGCAATAAACCCTTCTTGTTGAAGAGACTGAGAAATATGAACAGTTTCTCATGTTCTGACTTCTAGCTTTCACAAACCACTCTAAACATGTTTTGTCTATAGCAAAACCTTCCTTTTTTAAAAAATCCTTCTTTTGATTTATATTAGTTCATGATTGCCATTTACTTCTGATATCTTCCTTATTTTTGGCAATTTCAGCTGCTTGCGTTTTCCCAATATTAAACCTCTTTGCCAAATGACGAACTGAAACACTTTCTCTGTCTAATACGTTAACAACTTCCATCTTTTCCTTTAACGAGAGCATCCTTTCTTTTGGTGCCATTTTATAGTTACAATAATAAAATATCTCAATCAACTACAAATTTGCCTGAACTGAAGATAAACCACAAGATTACATACTGGCTAGCCAACGAAATGCGTAAATGGGGAATCACCTAATATCAATCGGGGAATTTCCGAATTTTATGAATGTAGATATGTGCATTGCAATAAGCGGAACCAATAATCGACCGGGTAGTAAGAGTTTCGCGTCCGCTTATGGGAGATTTTATGATCACATACAGAAAAATCTAGTGTCCGCGTCGGTTTATAAGAGCGTCCGCTTATCGGAATGCATTTAACATTGAAAATGATATGCTGAAATTCGGTTCCACGAACTTTGTCCGGTTAAAAGTGATGTCCGCTTATAGGAGCTGTCCGCAAGGAGAGCTTTCCCTGTATATTAATTTGGGTGTACGATCATTCACTTTTGTCATACCTCAATTTACAACAAAAAACACTTCAACTGCAGTTGAAACTGGCACTTTATTAATTCGTTCGACTAATAAATTGTTAATTACCAACCTTCTTCACACGCTCACATGGGATTACTCAAACAACACAAAGAGAAAAACAAACTTGGTCTGTTGTCTGTGGGATTACTACAATAGCTCAGAAGTCAGTTTAGTATTCGGCAAGTGGCAGCGCCACACGACGACTTGCTGATATATAGTCTATACAATCTGACAACCTTGGTGTCACTAACAAGGCACAGACGTCTGTCATTTGCTTGCTGCTAGCTGCAACTCTAACCAAATTTCCAAAAATAGTTAAAAGTGTAATTTCCTGAGAAATTTCCTATATTTGCAACGAAATTTAGAAAAACAGATCCTTTGCTAAATATTTTTTTATCAAATGGAAGCAACCCGAATCAAATCGGTCCGCGATGATCAACCCTCAGCAAAATTATTAATTTGAACTTATACATCTGTGCATTTGTGTGTTTATGTTACAATCAACACCTCTGGAGGTTTAATTAAATGAAAATGGAATGCCTTCTCGCTTATTACACGAAGAAATTTACGAAAATCGATGGGAACATCTTCGAATTATTCGCTCAATTTTACAACCTTGATTTGTGGGTAACAAGAGTATTTTTATGTGCAGTGTATTTACAGTCCTGATATTTTTAGATCTCCAGTAGACTCATGGCTAGAAACCCAATTCAAAAACAAGGTTGAGAAAGATGATAAATTATCTACATTTTATAGACAAGAGGGTAACAAATGTTATGCCCGGAAAGATCTTGTCAAGAGCTTGGAATTTTATACTAAAAGTTTATGTTGTGCCACACCCCATGGCAAAGAATATGGGCTTGCTTTGGCTAACAGATCAGCTGTATCTTTTGAAATGAAGGAGTATGAGGTATAAATGACTAATGCACTAATATTAAATTAATTACTTTTGAAACATATAACAGAATTATAATGAAAATATTACACCAAATTGTAATAAAAACACTTAAATATTAATCTCAAATTTATACAGAAAATGCCATATTTTCTCCACTACACAAGTAAATAAGAAATACCTAGAATCTATAGTTGTTACTCCTGACTTGCCCATCTTTTTTCTGCCTAGGTAATTTATTACTTAGTAAAACATTTTAAAAGTGCGCTTTTTATTACTTCATAGAAAATATAAAAACAGAATATTAAAACATCAAAAATGTCTTCTTTATTATTACTATAAATTAAAATTGGCAAACTATATTAAATTGGTGTGTTGCCGAGCGGAACATAGGAAATTCTATGTACATTTTAAGGGGGTCAATCATTGGCCTCCCTGTACATATTACAGAAAAAATGTAAGATTACTTTTTGAAGAGACCAATCTGGCAAAACCTCATGCAAAGTTTCAAAAAATTTTAATAAGCGTATCTTGAACTATTCAATTAAAGTCCAGTGCAACGATATATTAGAATGGTCACCCGTCAAAACACCAGCATTTAACTTGTCAAATAATGTAAATAGAAGGTGGATGACATTGTTTGGCAGTTGGAATGCTGGTGTTTTGACGGGTGACCATACTAATATATCCTTGCACTGGACTTTAAATGTAATTGCAAAATTAGAAAATTTTCAGTTCAGGTAAAACCAGACACCAGCAAACAATTTGTTATAAGGCTTTGTCAAATCTGATGTACAGACGAATACAAGAAATGTTTTTTTTTTCGTTTTATCAATCTCACAACCATACATTCAAAGTAAGACATGTTAACATTACTTTTTAATGCAACTTAATTGTGGCAATTTTTTCGTTGATTGAATAATTCATACTTGTTTTCACATATTGTCTGTCACTGATTTATTGGCACTTTTCCTCATGTCAGTGACAATATTCATTTTACTGGTGCCCGTTTCGTTTTACCTGAACCAAAAATTTGCTAATTTTGCAATTACATTTAATTGAATAATTCAAGATTTGCTTATTAAAATTTTTTGAAACTTTGCACAAGGGTTTGCCAGATTGGTCTCTTCAAAAAGTTATCTTACATTTGTACTATAAAATGTACAGGGAAGCCAATATTTGACCCCCTTTAAATTTACATAGGTTTTCCTATGTTCCGCTCGGCGACGCACAACCCGGTATGTACATATTATATTAAAAGATGTTGTGACGGCTTCCTAAAATTAAGACAAATAAACAATTTTCTTTAAATTTATATATACTAAAATTAAAAATATAATAGTTAAAATCAAATTAAAGATACTATACTGTATAGTATCAAATAGAGGTCAAAAGGAGCAATATAATATTTATATACAGTTTCAATGCAAAAGAACAAAAAAGACTAAGGAACACAACTACAATTGGAAACTTTTCATTTGCCTACGGCTCATGCAACAATTCCCATGAATAAAAAATGGGGATTTTACAAACACATAACATTTTCACAAATTTTTTCTACTACTGAAGAAAACATAAAAAAAGCCAAAAATATCTAATTACCTTATGCACTTAAACAACTTGGTATGGTAAAAAAAAGTCAACACATTTGTTGACAAATTATAAATTAAATGTAGAAAATTCTGATGATATGATATATGAGGAATATTTTTATGATTTTGGTAAGGGAGATTACATAGCAAAATTAGTGGTCAACAGCAGGATTATGATGAATTTGTATTGTTGAGACAACAATGTGAGTACTTAAGAGAGTTGTGCTATCAACAATACATTAATAAGGTGGAAATGAATCTTGCTGGCAATCCAAGGTACTTCTGGTCATATATTCAAAATAAAAGAACTGGTTTTAGTCTTCCCTCCAGAATGACATACAATAACAGGATTAGTATGAATAGGTATCTCGGATACTGCGGATATGTTTGCAGAATACTTTTCATCCGTCTATTCGGATGAGCAAGTCAATGACATACCATCTTTTGATTTTGATAAATCAATTTGTCTGAGCACTTTAACTCTGTCAACACAGGATGTTTATGAGGTTATTACTTCCTCTAAGAATAAGCTCTGCTCTGGACCAGATGGGATTCCGGCATTCTTCCTAAAGAAATGTGTTTGTGTTCTTACGAAACCAATACTGTTCATTTTTAACAAATCTCTAGGTACTGGTTCTTATCCCACTCTCTGGAAGAGAAGTTTTCTAAAACCCATTTTTAAATCTGGTAGTAGAAATGAAATTTCCAATTATCGGGCTGTGTGTAACCAATCTGAGTTGCCAAAGCTGCTTGACTGCCTGGTCAGTCATAGGATTGCCTGGAGTTTTAAATCTTTATTTAATCCTGAGCAATTTGGATTTATAAAAGGCAGATCTACTGATACTAATTTGGTGCTGTATGTCAACTACCTCTACCGCTGCTTGGAGAAGGGACTTCAGGTGGACTCAATATATACAGTTTTTTTTCAAAGCTTTTGATCGGGTTAACCATGGGGTACTCTTGCAGAAGCTTAGGGCTTTAGGTATTGTGGGGCCTCTTCTTCAGTGTATCTCGGGATTCATCAGAGGTAGAACCCAGATTGTTAATCATGGAGGTACATGTTACTCTGAAATTTTGGTACCATCTGGGGTGCCACAGGGCTCTCACTCGGGCCCTGTTTTGTTTTGCCTCTTTTTGATTGATTTAGTTTGGAAACTTGAAAATTGTCGTGTGCTAATGTTTGCTGATGATGTGAAGCTATTTAGGCTTATCACATCCCTTTCTGATGCTGTGCTCCTGCAAAAAGACTTCAATTTATTCTTTGATTGGTGCCACTTGAATAGAATGTCCCTTAATATCAATAAGTGCCATAAGATTACTTTTTCTAAGCAAAGAAACCCTATTGTTTTTCTTTATAAAATAAATAATGTAGCAATTGGTGTCAAAACAGAGGTTTCTGACTTAGGAATATTTATTGACTCCAGGTTGTCTTTTAAAAGTCACATCAATCAGGTGACTGGTAGGGCAATGAAAATGCTGGGTTTTATCCAACGGTCTACAACTGATTTGTCTTTGTTTACTTTTAGATTACTTTATTGCTCTCTTGTTAGGCCCATCTTGGAGTATGGCTCAATTGTGTGGTCTCCGTCATATAACTGCTACATTGAGCAGATTGAAAAAACTCAAAATAAATGTTTAAGGGTGGCGGCTTTTAGATGTGGTTACAGGAGACAGGAGTATTACTATCAGTGGATCAGGGATAACCTGAACTTACCCACATTAGAGTCACGAAGAACATTACTCGACTTATGTTTTATGCATAAGGTTTTAAATGCTACTATAGATTGTCCCGAGTTATTGTCTCTTTTTAAACTTAGGGTGCCTTCCAGATTGAATAGACAATCAGAAATATTTTCAGTCCCATTCCACCATACCAATTATGGCATTAATGAGCCAATTACATGAATGGCTCGAAGTGCTAATGGTCTGTCAGGACAGATAAACTTTTTTGACTCTAGGATAACATCTTTTAAGGGGCAGTTAAAGAATATTATTTCATAGGGGCTTTAATTAATTAACTTATCTACACCTTTCACTGATTTATAGATAGTTTTGTATCTGAATATATATGTTTGTATGGGTATGCTATGTAATACTTTGGTAAATGGATTCCATTAATAAATAAATAAATAAATAAAATGTGAAATTACTTTTTACCCACTCAAATAAATGTCAAATTACTTTTTACGTACTAGTGCGTAAACACACTTTTTTAGGCACTAGTGGTTTTATGTCAGGGTGGTCTATTGAGCTGAATTTTCTCATTTTTACTGAATTTGTTATCCAGTCTTTTGAGGAGGGTTGTCATGTACATGCAGTGTATACGGACTTAGTACAGTAAAGCTTTTGACCACTTCAATCATGCAATTTTGTTAAGCAAACTAAGCAAGTACGGCCTTACCGGTCCCCTATATATGTGCCTGAAAAGCTATTTATCTAACCGTTGGCAGATTGTTAAACTGTGCAATTTGGAATCAAATGAAGTACAGACTCCAACTGGTGTTCCCCAAGGATCCCACCTGGAGCCATTGCTTTTTAACATCTTCATCAATGATATTGGAAGTTGTTTCATGAATAGCTACTATCTAAAATTTGCTGATGACCTTAAGGTTTACCGTAGAGTCTCAAATTTGGATGAGTGCCTCAAACAGGCTTGCTGGTTGGTGCACCGCTAATAATATGGTCTTGAATATCAGTAAATGTCATTGCATCCTTTTCTCTTGAGGTACAGGCCAGCTTTATCATATTTATACTATTAATGGCACTCATCTGGGAGTGTTATCTAGTGTAAAGGACCTCGGTATAACTTTGGACTCCTAGTTAAGTTTTTCTCTTCATATCACAACAACTGTATTAGAGGCTATGCAAAGACTGGGTTTTATTAAGAGGTGCACCAGAAATTTCCAGGACATTACTTCTATTAATTAAGCTTCTTTACTGTGCACTAGTTCATCCCCACCTAGAGTATAGTTCATGTATTTGGTCACCTCATTATAACAATCACATTCAGATGATTGAACAGGCTCAGCACAAATTTTTAAGATAAATTGGGTTCAAAAGGAATGTTCCACGAGTTCGAGTCTGAACTTAATATCCATACTCTCCAAACCTGTCTTAAACATTGTGACCTGTCAGTCTTCTATGACATTCTTAATTCTGGATCTTGCTACCCAGATATACTCAGTAAAACTGGCCTACATGTTCCTTATAGGCAGACCCGTCAGACACCCTCATTCCATATTCCATCCCACTGAAACAATTATGGAAACAATTCCTTTGTTACCAGGCAGGCAAACTTGCTAACCAGTACTTGGATCAGTTGGATTGTTTTACTAATAGAATTGAATTTTTAAGACTGTTGAAAGCCAATGTTCTGTGATTTTAGTCTGTGATGTGAAAACATTTTAAAGTCAAATTGTACCCTATCTATTTTTCAGGTTTTTATCAGGTATTATTATGATTTTTGTGCAAGGTGTAGTGTTGGTTAGGTTTTTCTTCTCTTGTAAAATGTTTTATATTGTTGTAAATTGGGCAATTGCTTGTTGGAAGAGAATTAAATAAACAAATAAATGTGAACCTTTTCACACCCTGGGAAGTGTGCAAAGTGAGCACTTTATGCACGGTAGTAGAAAAAATATTTTTTCTTTATATTTAAATGCTTTGAAAGCATTATATGGTATAGTTAGCACAATTTTGATGCCCAGAATCATGTACTGTTCATATTTTGCGGGCAGTGTGTTCAATAATATAAACTCAGACGTAGAATCAGAAATCACTGCTTTTTGCATGTAATTTGATGTAATATGTAAATTGCAGATCAACATTTATATATATATGTATAAAGTTAATAACAAAAAGTGGTATAATATCCGGAAACATGTCAAAAAATAAAATCATATTATATTTACACTCCATATCTGATTGATGAAAGTGATAATCTGCGTATGATCCAAGATGTTAAACTTTCCTGAAATTTGCTATGTTAGAAATTTGCATCCTCTACATTATCCCGCATTGTGTTATTGAATTGATGGTAAAAAATTAATACAATTGGATTTAACATTTTTATTCGTTAAATTATCTTCATATAACTTTGACCTTTAAATTATTCATAAATAATATATAATTTTCATTCTTTACAATATTATAACTTATTAACAGCTATTGTTTTGATATTGTTGTATGGGAAGATAATTACATTTTTTTACATGCACCAAATATACAAAAAGTTAGATATTTGTTAAGTTCTTATTATAGTTTATGAAAATATATAATATATTCTGTGCACATGTGCAACTTCTAATGTAAATTAATAATTCCTTAATTAAGGTAAAATGAAAATTTTTCAGTCTCCCTCCACTTATTTATTAAATATTAACAAGGTTTTTGATATGAAATCAAAACCTGGGGCGTGTGCCTGTTACCAATTTTAGACCTTTTACCCCCTGATGATGGACACCACTGTGTCCGAAACATGTAGGGAATTTTAAGCTAACTAAATGTTTAATAAATAAGTGGAGGGAGACTGAAGGATTTTCATTTTACCTTAACCTACGACTCCACTGCAAGTACGGACTATTTCTTCACAATTCTTTAATCGTCTAGCTCTCACTCAAAAATAATTTCATTGTCGTTTCTAATATAAACCATTTTACTGGGCTTATCATCACTCCTATTAAGTCTTGTTTCTAACCATGTGTAAAAAATATTCCAAACTAAATAAATAATCATTTTGATATATTTGTTGTAGAATTGTCTCAGAGACATTGAGTTATGCTTTGAGACAAACTACCCAAAAGATCTAAGGCCAAAAATCTATCTCAGAAAAGCAGAATGTTACTGTGAAATTGGACATGAAGAGAATCTGGATAGGTGCATTGGTGAGGCAAGAAAGTTTTTAAACATGGAGAAAATACCAGATAAAGGTACCTATGGTTTAGTAAAACATAATTTTAACTTAAGGGCCAACATTTTTGGCGCAATAACGCAAACCTTGGATAATAAGGGATTTTATAATTGTATAATAATGAAAAATCATATTGTAGGGTGTAACAACAAAATGAATCATTTATTTTAACAAAAAGTAACATTTTCTTTTACATTTTTCACAACCATAGTTAGACAGCTTTTAGATTTTGGCTATAATTAAAAAAATATGTTGTCTGTTGTTTAATTTCCTTTAAAATCACATTCAAACTTTCAAAAATTTTTGAAAAATCAATTGATACTTCTCATTACTTTGTTTTAGTCTAGTTTAATTTCGCAAAATGTTTATACATTTAATTAAGTAGTAGGCCTCTCTATTATGCATGCTTTATTGTATTTATTTGATTTCAATCAATATAGACTTCTATTTAGAAATACCTTAACTAAGATTAATGAATTTCCTTATTTTCTCACGTTTTACCAGCTTCTTGATCATTTTAAAAACTGCTCAAATATAATTAATTATAATTATAATTAACTTAATAAATGAATCCATATATTTTAGAAAAACATATAAAAAAGCTGAATCAAATTAAAAAGTCAACAGTAAAGATGAAAAATATTATCGACAATTACAGGGACAATTCAAATGACCTTCCTGAACTGGCTGATGGAGAAAATGAAAATTTTGCTTATACTTCATCAAAACTTCAAATGAGGTAGGGGTGAAAATTTTACTAATATCACATAAACAAATCTGCAGTTACAAGTTTAATTGATTGATCTGGATACGCTTTTTTTAATAATTATCATGCTTATATTTTCTTTCAGTTATGACAAAACCAGAGGTCGACATGTAATAGCCAGAAAAAACATTAGGAAGGGCGACGTCCTTTTCGTAGAAAAAGCATTTATATTTGCCCCAGTATTTAAGGATAACAAGGAGTTTTATTCTTTTAAATGTTATAATTGCCTCAAGGATATTATAAGTAGTATTCCGTAAGTAGTAAACATCTTCGGCTCCTCAACACAGAGTAGTAAACTATAATAAATAATTGTTGCTTGAGAAATTTAAGACCCAACAATTTTCTAGTACAAAAGGTACAGCCTATCGAATATAAAATAAAAAAGAAACATTATATCTGATTTTCTACAAAAATGTTGACTTACCACACTTTTATTTCTACTTACCACTTAATAACGTCATTTACAAAATATTGCAATGCAAAAACCAATATGTTAATTTTCTACATACTTGACAAAATTTCTTTAAAAGGTTTAGATAAAAATCGGCAGTTATTAAGAAACCAATGATAAATCCTGGATTTCACATGTTTCCAAATTTCCAACTGTTTAAGGTTCAAATTACTGATATGGGTTAAATTATTAGATATAGGACAACAAAAAAACCTTGTATAAATTACACAAGATTTCAAATAAATTCGGAGATCCGATTAACTTTACCTATTTTTAGCGTTTTTTAACGAATTATTGATGGTAAAATAACTTAGTACAAAGCATATAATTTTAAAAAAATATATCCAACTTCATTATCTATAAATACAATTATAATTTAATTATTATACATATATCTGTTTTAAAACCACAGAAGCGAGTAAAACCTCAGTAGTATGCTGAGTACAATAGGATAATAAACTGTTATGGCTATAAGGCATAACAGTTTACTATCCCATTGTAATAAAAACAATGCGAATGTTTTATATACAAACTGCTGGAAATTATTTATTTTTTTGCTTAAAAAATTAAATGGTTAACGATCGCGTATTTTATATGTTAGATTTAAGGGTCCAAGGACTGGTGTCTCTCTAATCTAACTCCAAACCGATCCTTCACAAACAAAAAATTCATTATAGAATAGAATGTCACATTAATTTCGATTCATGCAACAAAATTCCCATTTATAAAAAAAGATCAACATGTGAAAAGTACATGATATAGGGTGGGCCATCTATTGGTCCCATTTTGATTAGATTATTAAATAGACAAAAGTTGATTTTTTTCAATGAATTTCGCTTTATTTGATACAGTGTTTCTTCCGATTAACTATGGAAAATTATTTCATTCGAATGTTGGCCACGGCTGGCTCGGCAGTAGGTCATATCTGGAACACCAATTTTCAAGCACTTTGCCCACTGTTTCCTGGTCAATTTGGGCAATTGCGGCACGAATATTCTGTTTCAAGTGATCAATTGTTTGGGGATTGTTGGCATTAGGGATGTGAGCAAATTTTGCTGACACGGTCACGTCACGGTCATATTGAAAATGACGGTCACGTCATTTATTTTTTATCAATTAAAATTAATCAATTAAAATCTTACTGTCGCAAAAATAAATGACGGTCATAAAAAATAAACGACCGTCATTAAAAAAAATTACGGTCACAAAAAATAAATTACTGTCACAAAAATATCAGCTGATTTTCAATGTTTACTGCTTAAGACAAGCTGCAACCTGCTTATTACATTGGCTTGGCTGACTTGCTTGCTTCTTCTCGCGATCGGCGCGTCAATTCAGTTGTTCGGCGGCATTAGTACCTTTACAATAAGAGCTATTTTATATTTTCAAAGTTTTTTCCTGTGCCTATTTATTTTTTGTTGTGTTTTGTTTTTTAAACATCAAGAAAATGGGTAGAACTAAAAGTATTGTATATAAATACTTTAATACTCTAAATAAGCCAGGACAGAAATTGAAATGTTACGAGTGTAACTTTTGTAAAAAACAGGTTGCACACCATGCAACTAGAATGGGCTTACACCTTGTCACGTGTGAAATGTGCCCTTACAATGTTAAAGTAATGTTCAAAGTGAACTAAAGCTAAATGAAAAATCAAACAAGAGGAAACTGGATGTGTCGGTCGCTGAATCAGCAGAACAGCAAGCAGAGTTAGAAGAGGTAAGGAATAGTTCATCGGCATCGGGGCCTTCGGCATCTAAAGTCCAGAGAATGGGTAGTCGTAGTCAATGTAGCTCAATTAGTACCCTAAGCACTCTAAGCAGTTTTATTGACAACATTAAACCCGACGATCAAGATGAAATTTGGTTGATGCTAGCAAAGGCAATTTATGCTACAGGTCTGCCCTTAAATATAACAGAAAATATATATTGGATAGACCTTTTTAAAATAAATCAGACCGTCCTTGACGTTGCCTTCACGTTTTGTTTTATCAAATTCGCTTTTAAATGCTGTATTTAATCAAGTTGAAATCGAAGTGACAGATAATTTAACAAATGCTAAAGTCCTGGGCATTCAATGCGATGCACGGACAAATGTAAGGAATGAGAGCATAATTAATTTTGTTATAACCACACCCCAACCTGTTTTTTACAAATCATTGTCTGCTGAAGAAAGTAGACATACAGGTGAGTACATGGCAGATCAAATAGAAATGGTATACAGTGAGGTGGGAATTAACAAAATAATCGGCTTTTGCTCAGACAATGCCGCTAATATGAAGAAATCTTGGGATTTGCTACGAAGTAGATATCCAGACAAACCAATTTCATTTTACGGTTGCGCAGCACATACACTTAGTTTATTGGTTACTGATGATGATATATTCTGGACGAAAATCGAACATTTTTTAACTTTATTACAACCAATAAAGAAATGGATTTTGCGTTTGGAGTCAGACAAGTGCAACATTAGTGAAGTAGCTCTTGCATTTTATGAAATTGCTATTGTTTTTGAAAACCAATTGTCTACCTCGCCCTTATTGAAGCTGGAGAAAAAAAAAGGACCAGAAAGTCTACTTGAAAGGCAACAGATGTACCTTAGAGAAATACACTTTGCTGCAAACATTTTGGATCCTCGATATAAAGGTAATTTTTTTTGATACTTAAACAAAACTCAATACCTAAAAAAATGAATAAACTTAACGTAACTTAACTTTATGTAGTTAAGTATACTTTTATACTTATAATTAAATTATAAGTTAATAAAAATTTTTTTGTTTTTTATAATAGCAACTATCACAAAAGGAAATTGTAGGTGGGTTAACTTACATCAATTCTGTTGCCATGTACTTAGATTATGTTGGTGATAGCAAAGTACTTGAAAATTTAACCGCCTATAGGAGCAGCGAAGGTTTTTGGGGATTATAATTTGTGCAGGATTGTGAAAAAAATGTTAACATTTTACCTTTGATATACAGGAAAGGTATTTGTACTGAAATGCCACTTCGACATGTGGCAGAAGCTGTACTTGGCATGCCAGCAATGCCAGCATGCCAGCAGAACTTTCAGTTCTTATGGGTTTATATATTCTAAAACTAGGAATCGTCTAACAACAAAAAGAGCTGGTATGCTAACGTATATACATCACAATCTAAAACTATTTCCTCATAAAAGCGTTAAACCGAGCAAAGATATAAGTTTCGGATTAGGATTAGTTGACAAGGAGAGACATGTCAGACATGTGTATTCTAGGATAGAACAAAATCGTTTAGGTATTAACATTATTAATTTTATTTTAAGAAATATAGAAAAAACAGTATTATTCTAGAAACTATTCCCGATGCCGATGAGGAACCGTCTGGACCGTCAAAATCACCATTACCCTCTACCTCCACCTCTAAAACCTTACTTGATAACGGAAATGAACATGTAAGCTGTACCAGTGACCAAGAAGTTAGTACCACTGACGAAAGCAGTAGTCTTATTGAAGAGTTGGAAGGTATACTTTCCAAATCTCAAAATGAACTTGATATTAGCTTCAGTGATATCTATAATTATGAGACTGAAGAAGAAGAAGAAAATTACGAATTTTAGTTAAATCCAGTTTTATTACTTTTATTACCTACCTTTATAAGCATTTAGTTTGAATTTACATATTTATGTTATTTTTTAATAATACAACTTTGTTTTATTTATAAATATTTTTTTATTATGAGAATTTAATGTTTTGTTTTACATTGTATTATATTTTTTTGTTTGAAATGTGTGTTTTTATTGCTATAATAAGTACCTAGTCTGATATTGAAAATCAGAAAATATAAATGACCATAAATGACAAAAATTACAAAAATGACCAATAAATGACCGTCATTTTACATCTCTAGTTGGCATAAACTGCTTCAATGCACCCCACAGAAAAAAGTCTAGCGGTGTCAAATCGCAGCTGCGAGAAGGCCAATAGAAACGGCTAATCACATGGTTGTTGAAACTTGTGCGCAGAAGTCTGACCAATAGATGGCCCACCCTTTATATACTGAGTGAATATTCATTTCTAAAAAATATACAATCTAAAAAAATAACAATCTATGAGCAAATCCTGTATTTTTTGCTTATTTTGCTTTTCCTATTAGGTACTTCTATAAAAAAAAAACGAGCAAAATACAATTTAAAACAAAATAGATCCTCTGACTTGAAACATCAATGTTTAATTATAATATTTAAGAGATAGTACTAAGAAAATAGCTTTATAATCTGGAAACGTTATAATTATTAGTTAGATTCTCCTGAATAATTTCCGTCAAACATTTTACATAGTTTAAATTTGGATAGTTGTTTACTGGCAGAATGTTCTTATCACGACTACAACTTGCTATGCTTGGGTAAATAATCACTTGACATCAAGCAAGTTGAAGCAATGGCAGTTTAAGCTTGCTGGTGCAAAAAGTTTTTTTTTTTTTTTTAAAACTGAATGGAAAGTGAATTGAAATAGTAATCAAATTATTAGTTTTCTGGAGAATTATGAAGATTATTTTGTATTATGGGACATTAAAAATAAGGAATATATGGCTGATATCAATAAATTAAAAACAGATACTGCGTTTGACAAGTTGCTGTATTATTAAAACTTTTTTTTAAAAACCGATTTTAAGGTGTTGATAGTGTAATGTTAACATAAGAACTTAAAATAATAAAAACTGTTTACTGCCAAGAATTGAATCTGATAGTAAGATCTTAATTATCATAACTTTACATAGATGTCTATGTAAGAACCAATAAATCGACAAATTAATTAAGATTCTCCAATGACCGATAGTCCAGGCGAATAAAACGTCTCAAGAGTAAATACTTAACTGTTATTAGTCATTAACGCTTTATACATTTCAAACAGCAAATCTGGTAAAAACTAGTAGCGTTAAGTATTCATCAAATATTTTGTAGTTAAGACTAACCATTGCCGCAGTATCTTATTGTTACTTCCATTTTTGTTCTTGGTGATATTGATGATCTCATAAAATTTTTCAGAGCTTAGTTTTAAGCGTTTTAGTAGAACTACCCTTTGCACTTCTGTCTAATCTAACTAGCACATATTCCTCAGGTTTGTTAATCACAACTAAGTTTTTTTATTCTTAATATATCGTCTATAATTAAATGAACACCGGCACGAACACTGAGAACCATTTTCACTAGTGTTCTGGTCAATGAAGTTAAAAATATGTATTCATTTCATTATTGGTAAGTTTAGTGGCGACAAGTTCTTTCCCCTAGAAAAATAGTTAAAAGTAATTTACACTTGAAGTAAGTTTTCTGAAGGTATCAACAAAATGTCTTAAATTGCTCAATCAGTTAACTAAAATTATTATATCATAATTGACATTGTATTCAAATGCTTACAGCTGTCGATCCTGTATCTTATGTGTCTACTGCAACGAAAAATGTCGAGCGCATTCATGGGACGAGTACCACAAATGGGAATGTAAAGGAATGCAAGCGAATATATGGTATGACCTCGGAATAGCATTTCCAGCATTTAAGGCCGTACTAAAGGGTGTAAAATCAGGATTTAAGTGTATCAAAGGCGGACCCGAGGAAGATCTCAAACGGTTTGGTAGTAAGGAAGATAATTATCCGTATTTTAATAGACTGGTGTCCAATATATATAAAAGTAAAAATGCTGCTCCATATATTGTGGTACATATCGGTGTTATACATAACGTTTCCAAAATGGCTGCAATATTATTATTTTTAGATGGCAGCCATAGTAGTAAACTATCTTAAAAACTACACGAATTTCTTTACGTGGTTTCTCCAGCAAAAGAATTGTCCAAAAAACGAAAGTACTGATCTGATAACGTACGTAGGAGGCCTGATTACGAAACATATTGCTCAATTATCATGCAATTCAAGTATTATAGAGCATTGGAGTTATTCTTCAACTGATTTATTATTTCCTGACATTTTGATCACCATTGCCTGTGGGATGTTCCCTTCTGTTAGTATTATGAATCATTCGTGTAGGCCTAACGTAACAAATTTGTAAGTACATTATATTCTCAAAAAACTTTATAATAGAGTTTAAATTAAAAAAAAACACATATTGGTACGTACTTTATCAGGTATAACTGAATAATTTATTTTTAATTTAATATTGAAAGTTTTCTCGTTCTTAATAGCTTTATTAATAGATTTTTTTCAACAAAATTTACTTATAATAATTGATAAAACATAATCTTCATATCTGTAAATGCCTGTTATACCAAAATTATTCTTATTTTTGTAAAATGTAGATCTGATAATTTTTGTAGAAATTCTATTTTCCTTATATTGAAAACAAAAAGTTTAAGACAGCAAAAAAGAAGATTTAAAAAAGTCAACACTATGATTGGAATTTTTATTATTGGAAATTTTAGTTTCATCTGTGATACGCTGGTCGTAAAGGCTCTGGAAGATATTCCAGAAAGGGACGAAGTTTTTAATTGTTACGGAATCGACTATAGGGGCATGAGCAGACATCAAAGGCAAGTGGCATGTAGAAGTCTATATCACTTCGAGTGCAAGTGTGTTATATGCAGTGATCAGTCTAAAGAAGTGGTAAGTGTTTAAAAATTATCTATATTCTAGAAAACTTTTTTTTCTTTAATATGCTGGATTGAAAGAGTTAAAGAGGTTTAATAGATAAGTGATAACGCTATGGTATGTGCCTGGATTTGATTAATTCTTCTACTTTAACGTTTCAGACGTAAAAGATGATTAATGAAAACATAGTTTAATTTCTTTCAATTTTTGATTAATTTTTCACTTCTTCATTTACCACCCTAATTCAAATAATTTAATTAGAACTATTTTTACGTGACCCTGCTTTGTGATTTTATTTAAGGAACTTATATACATACTAAGTGTTGAGCAAGTTGCGGACGCCCTTAATAATTCGTAAATGCGTCCTTTTATCAAATAAAAATTATAGATCTCTTTCAGATATATATTTAACAGATCAAACGAACTTACCTAAGTGAAGTTCGATCTGGATTATATAAAGCCTTGTCGAAGTAAATAAGTAGAACAGGTAGTATCTCCGATGGCATCGAGTCTCACACAAATTCAAAGCAAATAAAAAACCCTCCCGGTCCTGCATACCTAAATCCATTGCATACCTACCTTCAGAGCTTCTTCAAAGCTACATTGTTGCAACCAAGGGAAATAAATAATAGGGTAGGGAAGGGACTTATTTACTTCGACAAGGCTTCATATAATCCAGATCGAACTTCACTTAGGTAAGTTCGTTTGATCTGTTAATTATATTTCTGCCTTGTCTCGTAAATAAGTAGAACAGGTAGCTATTTAAAGCAAGTTGCAACAATTTTCATTGGAAACATGTCATATTAACAATAATAAACAACATAACGAACAGAATAACGAGAAAAAATAACATTAGGCACACACTTAGAATTAGTAGGTACATAAAACATTAATTCTAAGGATGGCAACAACATAATATGATTATACATTTATTTTTCAAGATAACTTATATCTTAATAAAAATGTACCTACTTAATATGACAAATAACAAATCTGGAAAATATTTTCCTATACTAACATTAGAAACAAGAAACTTAAAGATAAAAACTCGTCATAATACTAACAACTAAGAACAGTCGTTGCAAAATTGTCTTTTTGAAGCAAAGGTCTGTTATAATGATTGGCAAAAACAGAGGATTTCTCCGACCAGCCAGCTGCAAGCCGAATAGAGTCATAAGATACTCCCTTTCGCGCAGCATGGCGAGTACTATGAGCTGTGAATTGCTTCGTATCCAACCCACTCTTCTTTAGAATCACCTTTAACCATCTAGAAATTGTTTGAGAAGTGACATCTCTATGAGGTTTCTTAACGGTAATAAAAAGATTTTTTGACGTCTGTCTTAAATTCTTGGTTTTATTTAAATACTCAATTAAGGTTCTAGCTGGACAAATTTTCTTATCTTGATTAAGGAAAGGCAAAAGAAGAGTAGTTCGAATGCGACCTTTGGCTGAAGTTTTAAGTTTTTTAGGTATTTTAACCTCAACTTTGTTTTCATCTATAATAATATTTTCAACTTCTATGTTGGCTAAAGTCTGTACTCTTTGACCAGTAGCCAAGGCAATAAGGACTAAATGAATTTAAAGACGTATAAGTAGCTCCATTTTTAAATTGAGTAGTGAAAAATTTTAAAATATCTAGGACAGAGGCTGAATAAACATTCATGTTTCGAGATTTTTTAAATTGCCACCACAGTTTAAGACCTGAATTATATTGTTGGATTGTAGAGGTAGTAATGGAGGCCAAGCAAATTTCTAAAGCTTCTTCAGGTATTGAACCAGCTCTCAGGGCTTGGAGGATAACACTCCTGCCACCAGGGAAATTTTTCGCCAAAGTGGATGAGGCACGTTCCTAAAAGAAAGTAAACGTTCGTCAGCCTCGAAAACTAAAGGTGTTGATTCTAATAATGATGTAAAAAGTGGGTACCATGGCTGGGATGTCTAGAAGGGCACAACGACAATTCCTCTAGCTTTTTCCTCTTTTATTTTGTGCAAAGCACGAAGAATAACAGAAAATGGTGGAAAAGCATAAAAGAAAAACTTGTTCCGTTTTATCGTAAAGGCGTCCACTACTATGCATTCTGAACCTCGCAACCATGATACAAGCTTTTTGCATTTAGCGTTCATTTTTGAAGCAAAGAGATCAACTTCTGGTTTCCCAAAAGTGGATATTATATATTTAAACACCAAGTTGCTTGTTTCCCATTCGGTTTCTTTGGATAATTGGTTTCATTATCTTGGTGAATACTAAGGGAGCAGAGTTTAAACCAAAGGGTAGACAATTGATTTTTACATGGCGTTACTTTACTAATAGCTCCAATTTTTAAAAGGTCTTCAATAGACGAATTAATGGAACTTTTTTCAGAAACAGACCGTTTACCATTTTTTAAAAAACCATATTTTTGAATAGGATTTTTAATAAAAGGCAACCTATAACCTTGAATATATGATAAAATAAATTTGTCATGAGTACCTTCATGCCACTTATTTACAAAATATTTTAATCTACCGGCATATACACTACCCAGCAAGGGGTTGCTTTACTGTCCACGTCGACGGAACCTCTCCATCTGTGTTTTGGGCAGTTCCCTCGGTTTCCTTTCCGTCCGTTGATCTGGATGGTTCTTCTGCTGTTGGCGTTGGTAGGGATAAGGTCTCTTGTAATATTGTCCAGCTCGGGTGCTCCCCTGCAACTGAGCTGGATCCCTGGAGTTTAAATGAATGCGACTGACAGGTTTCTTAGCAGTTTTCGGCTTAACCTGCTTAAGTTCCTCGCCTGATTTTTTCAGTTTTTTTTGCAGCCTTCACTCGTTCTTTCAATGCTTGACCAAACAAAAAATTATCAGTAGGCGCAGCAGAGAGCCTATCTTTTAGATCCTTACTCAAATTTATAGAAATAAGATCTTTGCGTGTCATGGTGTCAAGATGGTGTAGATGACACAATAGGCGGCCAGCATTACTTAGGTATTGCATATATACGTTGTTGCCCCCCCCCCCCTTCTTCAGCTAGCATCAAAGTTAAGGCTTGGGAAATTGCTGATATGCTTGCAGCCACAAACTGCTGTTTTCGCACCAGGCGCTCATCTCTGCGGAGTATTTTAGCAGTTAAGGCTGCCTTAACCTCAGGATTTAACTGAGATACTTCCAGAAACTTAAAATCTTCGGGTATTATATGTTTTTGGAGAAGAACTTGAATATTCTCCTCACTTAAACCATTCTGTAAAATATTACTCCAGCGAGGGACTACTGCCTCATAAATTGGAGGTCCTAAGACAGTCTTATTTATTAGCTCATCGCCAAGTATCTGCAAAACCTCAGAACTCAAAGATTTTTCTTTTGCTCCCTCTGATTGCACGATCGAGGGCTGAGGATTATTTTCTTGCTGTTCAGAATCACCTGAAGCAATAAAACAGACATGTCAATTTCTAATTTGTATTAAAACAGAATCAGAACAATAAGCATATTAAAGTGTTATCAAAAACACATAATATCATGTCTCGAACAACAAATACATGTAGGTTGTACAAAAAATATGTGGCCAAAAACATAATTTTAAAATTAAGTTTATTTTTTCACTAAAAATAAACAAAGGTACAGGCATGTCCCCAAAAACACACAAAAATATTCTGTTGCCACCAAAAACAACAAATATATATATGTATGTACTTATGTTACCAAAAACATAGGTACTTTAAACATTAAATTATGTTGTCACCAAAAACAACAAGTATGTATGTTGCCAAAAACATACAATTTAAAATGTACGTCACCAAAAACGTACAATTTAGTACTTACTGTTTAACTGGTGGATATCCACCCTAACTGTTTCACAAACAGAGTGGCGAGGCGACAAATCACTATCATACGGTGAAGAATATGTACTGGGTTCTCCGGCATCACCGCCTCTAGAGCTCCCCATACTCTCCAAACGTCGCCTTTTTTCCCGACTATTAATTTCATCTAATTGTCGTTGCATTTCGGTCAATCGTTTTTCTAAACGCCGATTTTTCCGTTCTCTAGATCGACTACGAGAATGTTGTCGTTTACGGCTGTGCTTAGGCATATTAACCTATTTATTTAATGAACAATGAACAACACGGTAGCACGGTACAAAACAAAAATCGATAATTTCGAAAAGCGGAGCGCTACATATGGTCGACTCGACACACAAACGAAGACTGAAGGTATGCAATGGATTTAGGTATGCAGGACCGGGGGGGGTTTTTTATTTGCTTTGGATTTGTGTTTTTCGAGTTTTGCTTGAGTCTCGATGCGATCGGAGATACTACCTGTTCTACTTATTTACGAGACAAGGCTGAAATATAATAGGAAGATACCTTTGCATATACAGGAGGCATCACAACAGTAGTAGAGACCAAAGTTCCCTTTTTTAAATGGAATGGTATATTTTCATATGCATTTTTCGATTCTTCGTAAAACTTTAACACAACTTTATGCAACATATGATCTACCTAACTTCAACAGATTATAAGATACAATGGTTTCAAAAATTCATTATAAATAAAATATGCAAAAACTAACCCATAAAAGAAGAAGCGATACAAAAAAAATATTTAAATAACCTATTTAATTAAATGGTGAAAATACTCTCTGGAACGCACATTTGGCACATTTAACAATGTGCTAAATTACATTAAAAAGTATTTCCTATTTTTATTAACACATCGGGAGTCAATCAATTCACATTCTGCTTTAATTCTGTTTTATAATACGTTAGTATTTTTCGCTCAACTTTATTTTTTAAATGCACCCAGAGAAAGTGATCTAGGGGTCTAAGATCAGGGCTTCTTGCTGGTCCTTCAATTTCAACTCTTTTGCCAATCCAACGATTTGGAAAAGTCGTATCTAGGAATCCTCTTATATTAACTCCAAAATCCTGCAGCAAAAAGAATCATTATTCGATTGTGAATTTTTTCCACACGGTGTTTAAAAGTTTAGAGAAAAATTCAACTTTTTATTAACCGCTGTTTAACACAAATCAGCTGGAAATTTTTGTAGCTTCGATATGAAAAAAATTGTACTTAATTTTAGATGACCAGCTCAATTGTAGTAAACAAATTGTAATTTGAAAATAATTTAGTTTAAAATATATATTTTTTTAAAGCCATGTCGTTACTTAAACTAATATTTTTGCAGGAAATGTTAGATAGCTATATCTGTCCGAAATGCAAAGGTCTAGTCCCAGAAATTGCCAACGTCTCATGCATATTTTGTGTCGGTTGCGGAGAAGAATACTCCTTACCACCTTTCAGAAAAGTGAACAAGGTGGCTCAGAAATATTTAGAAAGTGACGATGGTAATCAGTTGGAAATTCTTATAAAATGCTTGAAAATTCGCGAGAAAATATTGTATAAGCATCATAAGGATTTTGAAGAGGTCTATTATAGGCTTTATAGTTATTACGTTGAAGTTGGTGAGTCGACGTCCTAGTTTTGAAATATTTTTTTTGCCATGACCATTTTATAGGTGACGCCGAAAATATGTTTAAATATTTTCATTTATGGCTTGAAAATGAAAAAGCGAGACGCGGGGAGAATTCTAGAGGTATAGGAACGAAATTATATGAGGCAGCTCTAGCAATTTTGCATTGTTTACAAAGTGGACACCCCAAAAATTGTAATCTTAAGTAAGTAAAATTATTTTTAGTAAAAAAGATAGTGTATATTAAAAATCCATAAGGTATTATATATAACAAATTTTTTAGGTCGTTTTTACAAAACGTTGAACATATGATAAGAGAAGCGAAAGCGGTTTTAAATTTGTATTATCCGGCTTACATCACGAATAGACTGAGTAGAAAGATACAGTTTATATCGAATAAATAGAGAAAAACTAAATTTTTATATAACATGTGTTACTGTGTAAATGAATATATTAATATCATTTATTAATATTTATTGTGTGATTTCAAATGAGATGAAAACTTGTAAACAAACGACCCACTTGTTTTAACTGTTATTTAATTATCCTTCCAGAAATATAAACCTATTTTTTAGTAGTGTTAAAAAAATCATCCAAAAAGATTTCAACTAGTTAACATATGTAGGTGGCAATAAAACAAAAATAAATAAAATAAATTATTAAATAAATCATTAAATCAATGAAGCTATTTGATACTAATAAACCAACCGGTTCTTAAATTTCAGTAACTTAAACAAGAAACCAATCATATTCTCAGTGGGCCAGTTATGTATACTGAGAATTGGATCGATTCCTTGAGTATTTTATTTCTAGGTACTACCTAGTAAAATTATCTAACTTAAAAAACAAAATATACACATTCATTTATCTTTTTTCTATAAAAAGTCATAACTACAGTCATTAAAAAGATGGTATCCCTATAAAAGGAAGGATTATATCCAAATAATAACATATATTAATGAATAGGAGTTGTACGCAACGAACAATGCAGGAAGGACAATTTATAATGAACATATTTAAATTTTCTTTAACATATTTTTAATCTCGTTTCCTTTAATAGTAAGACGACAAATTAAAGAGTTGTATCAATGTATGGTATTGTAAATAAGTGACATTTTAAACAAAGCTGTTCGATTTATCTTTTTGATGAATAAAAAACCATACACTACATTATATTAATAAAAGTTAGAAAGAACAAGAGAGTCATAAAAACTTTAAATGCTTGCGGTATCTTAAATCACTATTACCCATGATTCCCAAATTCTTAGTACTATGAACATCAGGCTTTGTGCCATCCAAAATAATTGCAATATTGTCCTTGGTTATATTAATTTTATTTATATTCAAAAAAATCATGTAGGGCTTAGAGATGCAGTCAAATTACCAAACAATAATAGATCAGTCATTAATCAGTTGAGCCGCTAAAACTATTTTCATTTAAAATTTAAAAAGTACCTGGCAAAATTTGGGTGTCTTGAGATTGTCCGATTGCGTTCATTTGTTCCAAGTTCGAACATTTTAACAATCACAATGTCCATTGCTTCGATCAAGACCTCGTTTTTGAGGCCAAAAATGGGCATCAAAAATGCAATATCTCGGCTATCGTATAAGCTACGACCTTGCGGATGGTCCCGTTGGATTCAGAACGACGAAACTAAGACAAAACCGTTGACATTTTCCCGATAGCTCCCATAACTATACCAGCGGATTGTTCTCATCAAGTAGATTACGAAAATACCGGGTTATAAGGGAATCCGAGCAGAACTAAAAAATCGAGTATTTTTTCGACCTCGTTTTTGAGGCCAAAAATGGGCATCAAAAAATGCCATATCTCGGCTATCGTAAAAGCTACGACCTTGCGGATGGTCTCTTTGGATTCAAAACGACGAAACTAAGACAAAACCGTTGAAATTTTTCCGATAGCTCCCATAGAAGCCGAGATATCGGCCTTCAAAGTTTGGGTTTTTTCATTTTCCGGGTATACCCCCCCCCGTTTGGATTTTTTCCAGAAATTTTTTTTTTTTCGAATTCGAACTAACTATACCAATGGATTGTTCTCATCAAGTAGATTACGAAAATACCGGGTTATAGGGAATCCGAGCAGAACTAAGAAATCGAGTATTTTTTCGACCTCATTTTTGAGGCCAAAAATGGGCATCAAAAATGCCATATCTCGGCTATCGTAAAAACTACGACCTTGCGGATGGTCTCTTTGGATTCAAAACGACGAAACTAAGACAAAACCGTTGAAATTTTTCCGATAGCTCCCATAGAAGCCGAGATATCGGCCTTCAAAGTTTGTGTTTTTTCATTTTTCGGGTATACCCCCCGTTTGGATTTTTTTCAGATTTTTTTTTTTCGAATTGGAACTAACCAACTATAACCAACTATACCAGCGGATTGTTCTCATCAAGGAGATTACGAAAATACTGGGTTATAAGGGAATCCGAGCAGAACTAAGAAATCGAGTATTTTTTCGACCTCGTTTTTGAGGCCAAAAGTGGGCATCAAAAATGCCATATCTCGGCTATCGTAAAAGCTACGACCTTGCGGATGGTCTCTTTGGATTCAAAACGACGAAACTAAGACAAAACCGTTGAAATTTTTCCGATAGCTCCCATAGAAGCCGAGATATCGGCCTTCAAAGTTTGGGTTTTTTCATTTTTCGGGTATAACCCCCCGTTTGGATTTTTTTCAGAAAAATTTTTTTTTGTCGAATTGGAACTAACTATACCAGCGGATTGTTCTCATCAAGGAGATTACGAAAATACCGGGTTATAAGGTAATCCGAGCAGAACTAAGAAATCGAGTATTTTTTCGACCTCGTTTTTGAGGCCAAAAATGGGCATCAAAAATGCCATATCTCGGCTATCGTAAAAGCTACGACCTTGCGGATGGTCTCTTTGGATTCAAAACGACGAAACTAAGACAAAACCGTTGAAATTTTTCCGATAGCTCTCATAGAAGCCGAGATATCGGCCTTCAAAGTTTGGGTTTTTTAATTTTTCGGGTATACCCCCCCGTTTGGATTTTTTTCAGAAAAAAAATTTTTTGTCGAATTGGAACTAACTATACCAGCGGATTGTTCTCATCAAGGAGATTACGAAAATACTGGGTTATAAGGGAATCCGAGCAGAACTAAGAAATCGAGTATTTTTTCGACCTCGTTTTTGAGGCCAAAAATGGGCATCAAAAATGCCATATCTCGGCTATCGTAAAAGCTACGACCTTGCGGATGGTCTCTTTGGATTCAAAACGACGAAACTAAGACAAAACCGTTGAAATTTTTCCGATAGCTCCCATAGAAGCCGAGATATCGGCCTTCAAAGTTTGGGTTTTTTCATTTTTCGGGTATAACCCCCCGTTTGGATTTTTTTCAGAAAAATTTTTTTTTGTCGAATTGGAACTAACTATACCAGCGGATTGTTCTCATCAAGGAGATTACGAAAATACCGGGTTATAAGGTAATCCGAGCAGAACTAAGAAATCGAGTATTTTTTCGACCTCGTTTTTGAGGCCAAAAATGGGCATCAAAAATGCCATATCTCGGCTATCGTAAAAGCTACGACCTTGCGGATGGTCTCTTTGGATTCAAAACGACGAAACTAAGATAAAACCGTTGAAATTTTTCCGATAGCTCTCATAGAAGCCGAGATATCGGCCTTCAAAGTTTGGGTTTTTTCATTTTTCGGGTATAACCCCCCGTTTGGATTTTTTCCAGAAAAAAATTTTTTTGTCGAATTGGAACTAACTATACCAGCGGATTGTTCTCATCAAGGAGATTACGAAAATACTGGGTTATAAGGGAATCCGAGCAGAACTAAGAAATCGAGTATTTTTTCGACCTCGTTTTTGAGGCCAAAAATGGGCATCAAAAATGCCATATCTCGGCTATCGTAAAAGCTACGACCTTGCGGATGGTCTCTTTGGATTCAAAACGACGAAACTAAGACAAAACCGTTGAAATTTTTCCGATAGCTCTCATAGAAGCCGAGATATCGGCCTTCAAAGTTTGGGTTTTTTAATTTTTCGGGTATACCCCCCCGTTTGGATTTTTTTCAGAAAAAAAATTTTTTGTCGAATTGGAACTAACTATACCAGCGGATTGTTCTCATCAAGGAGATTACGAAAATACTGGGTTATAAGGGAATCCGAGCAGAACTAAGAAATCGAGTATTTTTTCGACCTCGTTTTTGAGGCCAAAAATGGGCATCAAAAATGCCATATCTCGGCTATCGTAAAAGCTACGACCTTGCGGATGGTCTCTTTGGATTCAAAACGACGAAACTAAGACAAAACCGTTGAAATTTTTCCGATAGCTCCCATAGAAGCCGAGATATCGGCCTTCAAAGTTTGGGTTTTTTCATTTTTCGGGTATAACCCCCCGTTTGGATTTTTTTCAGAAAAATTTTTTTTTGTCGAATTGGAACTAACTATACCAGCGGATTGTTCTCATCAAGGAGATTACGAAAATACCGGGTTATAAGGTAATCCGAGCAGAACTAAGAAATCGAGTATTTTTTCGACCTCGTTTTTGAGGCCAAAAATGGGCATCAAAAATGCCATATCTCGGCTATCGTAAAAGCTACGACCTTGCGGATGGTCTCTTTGGATTCAAAACGACGAAACTAAGATAAAACCGTTGAAATTTTTCCGATAGCTCTCATAGAAGCCGAGATATCGGCCTTCAAAGTTTGGGTTTTTTAATTTTTCGGGTATACCCCCCCGTTTGGATTTTTTTCAGAAAAAAATTTTTTTGTCGAATTGGAACTAACTATACCAGCGGATTGTTCTCATCAAGGAGATTACGAAAATACTGGGTTATAAGGGAATCCGAGCAGAACTAAGAAATCGAGTATTTTTTCGACCTCGTTTTTGAGGCCAAAAATGGGCATCAAAAATGCCATATCTCGGCTATCGTAAAAGCTACGACCTTGCGGATGGTCTCTTTGGATTCAAAACGACGAAACTAAGACAAAACCGTTGAAATTTTTCCGATAGCTCTCATAGAAGCCGAGATATCGGCCTTCAAAGTTTGGGTTTTTTCATTTTTCGGGTATAACCCCCCGTTTGGATTTTTTTCAGAAAAATTTTTTTTTGTCGAATTGGAACTAACTATACCAGCGGATTGTTCTCATCAAGGAGATTACGAAAATACCGGGTTATAAGGTAATCCGAGCAGAACTAAGAAATCGAGTATTTTTTCGACCTCGTTTTTGAGGCCAAAAATGGGCATCAAAAATGCCATATCTCGGCTATCGTAAAAGCTACGACCTTGCGGATGGTCTCTTTGGATTCAAAACGACGAAACTAAGACAAAACCGTTGAAATTTTTCCGATAGCTCTCATAGAAGCCGAGATATCGGCCTTCAAAGTTTGGGTTTTTTCATTTTTCGGGTATACCCCCCCGTTTGGATTTTTTTCAGAAAAAAATTTTTTTGTCGAATTGGAACTAACTATACCAGCGGATTGTTCTCATCAAGGAGATTACGAAAATACTGGGTTATAAGGGAATCCGAGCAGAACTAAGAAATCGAGTATTTTTTCGACCTCGTTTTTGAGGCCAAAAATGGGCATCAAAAATGCCATATCTCGGCTATCGTAAAAGCTACGACCTTGCGGATGGTCTCTTTGGATTCAAAACGACGAAACTAAGACAAAACCGTTGAAATTTTTCCGATAGCTCCCATAGAAGCCGAGATATCGGCCTTCAAAGTTTGGGTTTTTTCATTTTTCGGGTATAACCCCCCGTTTGGATTTTTTTCAGAAAAAATTTTTTTTGTCGAATTGGAACTAACTATACCAGCGGATTGTTCTCATCAAGGAGATTACGAAAATACCGGGTTATAAGGTAATCCGAGCAGAACTAAGAAATCGAGTATTTTTTCGACCTCGTTTTTGAGGCCAAAAATGGGCATCAAAAATGCCATATCTCGGCTATCGTAAAAGCTACGACCTTGCGGATGGTCTCTTTGGATTCAAAACGACGAAACTAAGACAAAACCGTTGAAATTTTTCCGATAGCTCTCATAGAAGCCGAGATATCGGCCTTCAAAGTTTGGGTTTTTTCATTTTTCGGGTATAACCCCCCGTTTGGATTTTTTCCAGAAAAAAATTTTTTTGTCGAATTGGAACTAACTATACCAGCGGATTGTTCTCATCAAGGAGATTACGAAAATACTGGGTTATAAGGGAATCCGAGCAGAACTAAGAAATCGAGTATTTTTTCGACCTCGTTTTTGAGGCCAAAAATGGGCATCAAAAATGCCATATCTCGGCTATCGTAAAAGCTACGACCTTGCGGATGGTCTCTTTGGATTCAAAACGACGAAACTAAGACAAAACCGTTGAAATTTTTCCGATAGCTCCCATAGAAGCCGAGATATCGGCCTTCAAAGTTTGGGTTTCTTCATTTTTCGGGTATAACCCCCCGTTTGGATTTTTTTCAGAAAAATTTTTTTTTTTCGAATTGGATCTAACTATACCAGCGGATTGTTCTCATTAAGGAGATTACGAAAATACCGGGTTATAAGGGAATCCGAGCAGAACTAAGAAATCGAGTATTTTTTCGACCTCGTTTTTGAGGCCAAAAATGGGCATCAAAAATGCCATATCTCGGCTATCGTAAAAGCTACGACCTTGCGGATGGTCTCTTTGGATTCAAAACGACGAAACTAAGACAAAACCGTTGAAATTTTTCCGATAGCTCCCATAGAAGCCGAGATATCGAACTTCGAAGTTTGGGTTTTTCATTTTTCGGGTATAACCCCCCGTTTGGATTTTTTTCAGAAAAAATTTTTTTTGTCGAATTGGAACTAACTATACCAGCGGATTGTTCTCATCAAGGAGATTACGAAAATACCGGGTTATAAGGTAATCCGAGCAGAACTAAGAAATCGAGTATTTTTTCGACCTCGTTTTTGAGGCCAAAAATGGGCATCAAAAATGCCATATCTCGGCTATCGTAAAAGCTACGACCTTGCGGATGGTCTCTTTGGATTCAAAACGACGAAACTAAGACAAAACCGTTGAAATTTTTCCGATAGCTCCCATAGAAGCCGAGATATCGGCCTTCAAAGTTTGGGTTTTTTCATTTTTCGGGTATAACCCCCCGTTTGGATTTTTTTCAGAAAATTTTTTTTTTTTTCGAATTGGAACTAACTATACCAGCGGATTGTTCTCATTAAGGAGATTACGAAAATACCGGGTTATAAGGGAATCCGAGCAGAACTAAGAAATCGAGTATTTTTTCGACCTCGTTTTTGAGGCCAAAAATGGGCATCAAAAATGCCATATCTCGGCTATCGTAAAAGCTACGACCTTGCGGATGGTCTCTTTGGATTCAAAACGACGAAACTAAGACAAAACCGTTGAAATTTTTCCGATAGCTCCCATAGAAGCCGAGATATCGGCCTTCAAAGTTTGGGTTTTTTCATTTTTCGGGTATAACCCCCCGTTTGGATTTTTTTCAGAAAAATTTTTTTTTTTCGAATTGGATCTAACTATACCAGCGGATTGTTCTCATTAAGGAGATTACGAAAATACCGGGTTATAAGGGAATCCGAGCAGAACTAAGAAATCGAGTATTTTTTCGACCTCGTTTTTGAGGCCAAAAATGGGCATCAAAAATGCCATATCTCGGCTATCGTAAAAGCTACGACCTTGCGGATGGTCTCTTTGGATTCAAAACGACGAAACTAAGACAAAACCGTTGAAATTTTTCCGATAGCTCCCATAGAAGCCGAGATATCGGCCTTCAAAGTTTGGGTTTCTTCATTTTTCGGGTATAACCCCCCGTTTGGATTTTTTTCAGAAAAATTTTTTTTTTTCGAATTCGAACTAACTATACCAGCGAATTGTTCTCATCAAGTAGATTACGAAAATACCGGGTTATAAGGTAATCCGAGCAGAACTAAGAAATCGAGTATTTTTTCGACCTCGTTTTTGAGGCCAAAAATGGGCATCAAAAATGCCATATCTCGGCTATCGTAAAAACTACGACCATGCGGATGGTCTCTTTGGATTCAAAACGACGAAACTAAGACAAAACCGTTGAAATTTTTCCGATAGCTCCCATAGAAGCCGAGATATCGGCCTTCAAAGTTTGGGTTTTTTTCATTTTTCGGGTATACCCCCCGTTTGGATTTTTTTCAGAAAATTTTTTTTTTTTCGAATTCAAACTAACTATACCAGCGGATTGTTCTCATCAAGTAGATTACGAAAATACCGGGTTATAAGGGAATCCGAGCAGAACTAAGAAATCGAGTATTTTTTCGACCTCGTTTTTGAGGCCAAAAATGGGCATCAAAAATGCCATATCTCGGCTATCGTAAAAACTACGACCTTGCGGATGGTCTCTTTGGATTCAAAACGACGAAACTAAGACAAAACCGTTGAAATTTTCCCGATAGCTCCCATAGAAGCCGAGATATCGAACTTCGAAGTTTGGGTTTTTTCATTTTTCGGGTATAACCCCCCGTTTGGATTTTTTTCAGAAAAAAATTTTTTTGTCGAATTGGAACTAACTATACCACCGGATTGTTCTCATCAAGGAGATTACAACAATACCGGGTTATAAGGGAATCCGAGCAGAACTAAGAAATCGAGTATTTTTTCGACCTCGTTTTTGAGGCCAAAAATGGGCATCTAAAATGCCATATCTCGGCTATCGTAAAAACTACGACCTTGCGGATGGTCTCTTTGGATTCAAAACGACGAAACTAAGACAAAACCGTTAAAATTTTTCCGATAGCTCCCATAGAAGCCGATATATCGGCCTTCAAAGTTTGGGTTTTTTCATTTTTCGTGTATAACCCCCCGTTTGGATTTTTTTCAGAAAAAATTTTTTTTTTCGAATTGGAACTAACTATACCAGTGGATTGTTCTCATCAAGGAGATTACGAAAATACCGAGTTATAAGGGAATCCGAGCAGAACTAAGAAATCGAGTATTTTTTCGACCTCGTTTTTGAGGCCAAAAATGGGCATCAAAAATGCCATATCTCGGCTATCGTAAAAGCTACGACCTTGCGGATGGTCTCTTTGGATTCAAAACGACGAAACTAAGACAAAACCGTTGAAATTTTTCTGATAGCTCCCATAGAAGCCGAGATATCGAACTTCGAAGTTTGGGTTTTTCATTTTTCGGGTATACCCCCCCGTTTGGATTTTTTTCAGAAAAATTTTTTTTTTCGAATTCGAACTAACTATACCAGCGAATTGTTCTCATCAAGTAGATTACGAAAATACCGGGTTATAAGGTAATCCGAGCAAAACTAAGAAATCGAGTATTTTTTCGACCTCGTTTTTGAGGCCAAAAATGGGCATCAAAAATGCCATATCTCGGCTATCGTAAAAGCTACGACCTTGCGGATGGTCTCTTTGGATTCAAAACGACGAAACTAAGACAAAACCGTTGAAATTTGTCCGATAGCTCCCATAGAAGCCGAGATATCGAACTTCGAAGTTTGGGTTCTTCATTTTTCGGGTATACCCCCCGTTTGGATTTTTTTCAGAAAAATTTTTTTTTTTCGAATTCGAACTAACTATACCAGCGAATTGTTCTCATTAAGTAGATTACGAAAATACCGGGTTATAAGGTAATCCGAGCAGAACTAAGAAATCGAGTATTTTTTCGACCTCGTTTTTGAGGCCAAAAATGGGCATCAAAAATGCCATATCTCGGCTATCGTAAAAACTACGACCTTGCGGATGGTCTCTTTGAATTCAAAACGACGAAACTAAGACAAAACCGTTGAAATTTTTCCGATAGCTCCCATAGAAGCCGAGATATCGGCCTTCAAAGTTTGGGTTTTTTCATTTTTCGGGTATAACCCCCCGTTTGGATTTTTTTCAGAAAATTTTTTTTTTTCGAATTGGAACTAACTATACCAGCGGATTGTTCTGATCAAGGAGATTACGAAAATACCGGGTTATAAGGGAATCTGAGCAGAACTAAGAAATCGAGTATTTTTTCCACCTCGTTTTTGAGGCCAAAAATGGGCATCAAAAATGCCATATCTCGGCTATCGTAAAAGCTACGACCTTGCGGATGGTCTCTTTGGATTCAAAACGACAAAACTAAGACAAAACCGTTGAAATTTTTCCAATAGCTCCCATAGAAGCCGAGATATCGGCCTTCAAAGTTTGGGTTTTTTCATTTTTCGGGTATAACCCCCCGTTTGGATTTTTTTCAGAAAAATTTTTTTTTTTCGAATTGGATCTAACTATACCAGCGGATTGTTCTCATCAAGGAGATTACGAAAATACCGGGTTATAAGGGAATCTGAGCAGAACTAAGAAATCGAGTATTTTTTCGACCTCGTTTTTGAGGCCAAAAATGGGCATCAAAAATGCCATATCTCGGCTATCGTAAAAGCTACGACCTTGCGGATGGTCTCTTTGGATTTAAAACGACGAAACTAAGACAAAACCGTTGAAATTTTTTCGATAGCTCCCATAGAAGCCGAGATATCGGCCTTCAAAGTTTGGGTTTTTTCATTTTTCTGGTATAACCCCCCGTTTGGATTTTTTTCAGAAAAAATTTTTTTTGTCGAATTGGAACTAACTATACCAGCGGATTGTTCTCATCAAGGAGATTACGAAAATACCGGGTTATAAGGGAATCCGAGCAGAACTAAGAAATCGAGTATTTTTTCGACCTCGTTTTTGAGGCCAAAAATGGGCATCTAAAATGCCATATCTCGGCTATCGTAAAAACTACGACCTTGCGGATGGTCTCTTTGGATTCAAAACGACGAAACTAAGACAAAACCGTTGAAATTTTCCCGATAGCTCCCATAGAAGCCGAGATATCGAACTTCGAAGTTTGGGTTTTTCATTTTTCGGGTATACCCCCCCGTTTGGATTTTTTTCAGAAAATTTTTTTTTTTGAATTCGAACTAACTATACCAGCGAATTGTTCTCATCAAGTAGATTACGAAAATACCGGGTTATAAGGTAATCCGAGCAGAACTAAGAAATCGAGTATTTTTTCGACCTCGTTTTTGAGGCCAAAAATGGGCATCAAAAATGCCATATCTCGGCTATCGTAAAAACTACGACCTTGCGGATGGTCTCTTTGGATTTAAAACGACGAAACTAAGACAAAACCGTTGAAATTTTCCCGATAGCTCCCATAGAAGCCGAGATATCGAACTTCGAAGTTAGGGTTTTTCATTTTTCGGGTATACCCCCCCGTTTGGATTTTTTTCAGAAAATTTTTTTTTTTGAATTCGAACTAACTATACCAGCGAATTGTTCTCATCAAGTAGATTACGAAAATACCGGGTTATAAGGTAATCCGAGCAGAACTAAGAAATCGAGTATTTTTTCGACCTCGTTTTTGAGGCCAAAAATGGGCATCAAAAATGCCATATCTCGGCTATCGTAAAAACTACGACCTTGCGGATGGTCTCTTTGGATTCAAAACGACGAAACTAAGACAAAACCGTTGAAATTTTCCCGATAGCTCCCATAGAAGCCGAGATATCGAACTTCGAAGTTTGGGTTTTTCATTTTTCGGGTATACCCCCCCGTTTGGATTTTTTTCAGAAAAAATTTTTTTTTTCGAATTCGAACTAACTATACCAGCGGATTGTTCTCATCAAGGAGATTACGAAAATACCGGGTTATAAGGGAATCCGAGCAGAACTAAGAAATCGAGTATTTTTTCGACCTCGTTTTTGAGGCCAAAAATGGGCATCAAAAATGCCATATCTCGGCTATCGTAAAAGCTACAACCTTGCGGATGGTCTCTTTGGATTCAAAACGACGAAACTAAGACAAAACCGTTGAAATTTTTCCGATAGCTCCCATAGAAGCCGAGATATCGGCCTTCAAAGTTTGGGTTTTTTCATTTTTCGGGTATAACCCCCCGTTTGGATTTTTTTCAGAAAAAATTTTTTTTGTCGAATTGGAACTAACTATACCACCGGATTGTTCTCATCAAGGAGATTACAAAAATACCGGGTTATAAGGGAATCCGAGCAGAACTAAGAAATCGAGTATTTTTTCGACCTCGTTTTTGAGGCCAAAAATGGGCATCTAAAATGCCATATATCGGCTATCGTAAAAACTACGACCTTGCGGATGGTCTCTTTGGATTCAAAACGACGAAACTAAGACAAAACCGTTAAAATTTTTCCGATAGCTCCCATAGAAGCCGAGATATCGGCCTTCAAAGTTTGGGTTTTTTCATTTTTCGTGTATAACCCCCCGTTTGGATTTTTTTCAGAAAAAATTTTTTTTTTCGAATTGGAACTAACTATACCAGCGGATTGTTCTCATCAAGGAGATTACGAAAATACCGAGTTATAAGGGAATCCGAGCAGAACTAAGAAATCGAGTATTTTTTCGACCTCGTTTTTGAGGCCAAAAATGGGCATCAAAAATGCCATATCTCGGCTATCGTAAAAGCTACGACCTTGCGGATGGTCTCTTTGGATTCAAAACGACGAAACTAAGACAAAACCGTTGAAATTTTTCCGATAGCTCCCATAGAAGCCGAGATATCGGCCTTCAAAGTTTGGGTTTTTTCATTTTTCGGGTATAACCCCCCGTTTGGATTTTTTTCAAAAAAAAATTTTTTTGTCGAATTGGAACTAACTATACCAGCGGATTGTTCTCATCAAGGAGATTACGAAAATACCGGGTTATAAGGGAATCCGAGCAGAACTAAGAAATCGAGTATTTTTTCGACCTCGTTTTTGAGGCCAAAAATGGGCATCTAAAATGCCATATCTCGGCTATCGTAAAAACTACGACCTTGCGGATGGTCTCTTTGGATTCAAAACGACGAAACTAAGACAAAACCGTTAAAATTTTCCCGATAGCTCCCATAGAAGCCGAGATATCGAACTTCGAAGTTTGGGTTTTTCATTTTTCGGGTATACCCCCCCGTTTGGATTTTTTTCAGAAAAATTTTTTTTTTCGAATTCGAACTAACTATACCAGCGAATTGTTCTCATCAAGTAGATTACGAAAATACCGGGTTATAAGGTAATCCGAGCAAAACTAAGAAATCGAGTATTTTTTCGACCTCGTTTTTGAGGCCAAAAATGGGCATCAAAAATGCCATATCTCGGCTATCGTAAAAACTACGACCTTGCGGATGGTCTCTTTGGATTCAAAACGACGAAACTAAGACAAAACTGTTGAAATTTTTCCGATAGCTCCCATAGAAGCCGAGATATCGGCCTTCAAAGTTTGGGTTTTTTTATTTTTCGGGTATAACCCCCCGTTTGGATTTTTTTCAGAAAAAATTTTTTTTTTCGAATTGGAACTAACTATACCAGCGGATTGTTCTCATCAAGGAGATTACGAAAATACCGGGTTTTAAGGGAATCCGAGCAGAACTAAGAAATCGAGTATTTTTTTGACCTCGTTTTTGAGGCCAAAAATGGGCATCAAAAATGCCATATCTCGGCTATCGTAAAAGCTACGACCTTGCGGATGGTCTCTTTGGATTCAAAACGACGAAACTAAGACAAAACCGTTGAAATTTTTCCGATAGCTCTCATAGAAGCCGAGATATCGGCCTTCAAAGTTTGGGTTTTTTAATTTTTCGGGTATACCCCCCCGTTTGGATTTTTTTCAGAAAAAAAATTTTTTGTCGAATTGGAACTAACTATACCAGCGGATTGTTCTCATCAAGGAGATTACGAAAATACTGGGTTATAAGGGAATCCGAGCAGAACTAAGAAATCGAGTATTTTTTCGACCTCGTTTTTGAGGCCAAAAATGGGCATCAAAAATGCCATATCTCGGCTATCGTAAAAGCTACGACCTTGCGGATGGTCTCTTTGGATTCAAAACGACGAAACTAAGACAAAACCGTTGAAATTTTTCCGATAGCTCCCATAGAAGCCGAGATATCGGCCTTCAAAGTTTGGGTTTTTTCATTTTTCGGGTATAACCCCCCGTTTGGATTTTTTTCAGAAAAATTTTTTTTTGTCGAATTGGAACTAACTATACCAGCGGATTGTTCTCATCAAGGAGATTACGAAAATACCGGGTTATAAGGTAATCCGAGCAGAACTAAGAAATCGAGTATTTTTTCGACCTCGTTTTTGAGGCCAAAAATGGGCATCAAAAATGCCATATCTCGGCTATCGTAAAAGCTACGACCTTGCGGATGGTCTCTTTGGATTCAAAACGACGAAACTAAGATAAAACCGTTGAAATTTTTCCGATAGCTCTCATAGAAGCCGAGATATCGGCCTTCAAAGTTTGGGTTTTTTCATTTTTCGGGTATAACCCCCCGTTTGGATTTTTTCCAGAAAAAAATTTTTTTGTCGAATTGGAACTAACTATACCAGCGGATTGTTCTCATCAAGGAGATTACGAAAATACTGGGTTATAAGGGAATCCGAGCAGAACTAAGAAATCGAGTATTTTTTCGACCTCGTTTTTGAGGCCAAAAATGGGCATCAAAAATGCCATATCTCGGCTATCGTAAAAGCTACGACCTTGCGGATGGTCTCTTTGGATTCAAAACGACGAAACTAAGACAAAACCGTTGAAATTTTTCCGATAGCTCTCATAGAAGCCGAGATATCGGCCTTCAAAGTTTGGGTTTTTTAATTTTTCGGGTATACCCCCCCGTTTGGATTTTTTTCAGAAAAAAAATTTTTTGTCGAATTGGAACTAACTATACCAGCGGATTGTTCTCATCAAGGAGATTACGAAAATACTGGGTTATAAGGGAATCCGAGCAGAACTAAGAAATCGAGTATTTTTTCGACCTCGTTTTTGAGGCCAAAAATGGGCATCAAAAATGCCATATCTCGGCTATCGTAAAAGCTACGACCTTGCGGATGGTCTCTTTGGATTCAAAACGACGAAACTAAGACAAAACCGTTGAAATTTTTCCGATAGCTCCCATAGAAGCCGAGATATCGGCCTTCAAAGTTTGGGTTTTTTCATTTTTCGGGTATAACCCCCCGTTTGGATTTTTTTCAGAAAAATTTTTTTTTGTCGAATTGGAACTAACTATACCAGCGGATTGTTCTCATCAAGGAGATTACGAAAATACCGGGTTATAAGGTAATCCGAGCAGAACTAAGAAATCGAGTATTTTTTCGACCTCGTTTTTGAGGCCAAAAATGGGCATCAAAAATGCCATATCTCGGCTATCGTAAAAGCTACGACCTTGCGGATGGTCTCTTTGGATTCAAAACGACGAAACTAAGATAAAACCGTTGAAATTTTTCCGATAGCTCTCATAGAAGCCGAGATATCGGCCTTCAAAGTTTGGGTTTTTTCATTTTTCGGGTATAACCCCCCGTTTGGATTTTTTCCAGAAAAAAATTTTTTTGTCGAATTGGAACTAACTATACCAGCGGATTGTTCTCATCAAGGAGATTACGAAAATACTGGGTTATAAGGGAATCCGAGCAGAACTAAGAAATCGAGTATTTTTTCGACCTCGTTTTTGAGGCCAAAAATGGGCATCAAAAATGCCATATCTCGGCTATCGTAAAAGCTACGACCTTGCGGATGGTCTCTTTGGATTCAAAACGACGAAACTAAGACAAAACCGTTGAAATTTTTCCGATAGCTCCCATAGAAGCCGAGATATCGGCCTTCAAAGTTTGGGTTTTTTCATTTTTCGGGTATAACCCCCCGTTTGGATTTTTTTCAGAAAAATTTTTTTTTGTCGAATTGGAACTAACTATACCAGCGGATTGTTCTCATCAAGGAGATTACGAAAATACCGGGTTATAAGGTAATCCGAGCAGAACTAAGAAATCGAGTATTTTTTCGACCTCGTTTTTGAGGCCAAAAATGGGCATCAAAAATGCCATATCTCGGCTATCGTAAAAGCTACGACCTTGCGGATGGTCTCTTTGGATTCAAAACGACGAAACTAAGACAAAACCGTTGAAATTTTTCCGATAGCTCTCATAGAAGCCGAGATATCGGCCTTCAAAGTTTGGGTTTTTTAATTTTTCGGGTATACCCCCCCGTTTGGATTTTTTTCAGAAAAAAATTTTTTTGTCGAATTGGAACTAACTATACCAGCGGATTGTTCTCATCAAGGAGATTACGAAAATACTGGGTTATAAGGGAATCCGAGCAGAACTAAGAAATCGAGTATTTTTTCGACCTCGTTTTTGAGGCCAAAAATGGGCATCAAAAATGCCATATCTCGGCTATCGTAAAAGCTACGACCTTGCGGATGGTCTCTTTGGATTCAAAACGACGAAACTAAGACAAAACCGTTGAAATTTTTCCGATAGCTCTCATAGAAGCCGAGATATCGGCCTTCAAAGTTTGGGTTTTTTCATTTTTCGGGTATAACCCCCCGTTTGGATTTTTTTCAGAAAAATTTTTTTTTGTCGAATTGGAACTAACTATACCAGCGGATTGTTCTCATCAAGGAGATTACGAAAATACCGGGTTATAAGGTAATCCGAGCAGAACTAAGAAATCGAGTATTTTTTCGACCTCGTTTTTGAGGCCAAAAATGGGCATCAAAAATGCCATATCTCGGCTATCGTAAAAGCTACGACCTTGCGGATGGTCTCTTTGGATTCAAAACGACGAAACTAAGACAAAACCGTTGAAATTTTTCCGATAGCTCTCATAGAAGCCGAGATATCGGCCTTCAAAGTTTGGGTTTTTTCATTTTTCGGGTATACCCCCCCGTTTGGATTTTTTTCAGAAAAAAATTTTTTTGTCGAATTGGAACTAACTATACCAGCGGATTGTTCTCATCAAGGAGATTACGAAAATACTGGGTTATAAGGGAATCCGAGCAGAACTAAGAAATCGAGTATTTTTTCGACCTCGTTTTTGAGGCCAAAAATGGGCATCAAAAATGCCATATCTCGGCTATCGTAAAAGCTACGACCTTGCGGATGGTCTCTTTGGATTCAAAACGACGAAACTAAGACAAAACCGTTGAAATTTTTCCGATAGCTCTCATAGAAGCCGAGATATCGGCCTTCAAAGTTTGGGTTTTTTCATTTTTCGGGTATAACCCCCCGTTTGGATTTTTTCCAGAAAAAAATTTTTTTGTCGAATTGGAACTAACTATACCAGCGGATTGTTCTCATCAAGGAGATTACGAAAATACTGGGTTATAAGGGAATCCGAGCAGAACTAAGAAATCGAGTATTTTTTCGACCTCGTTTTTGAGGCCAAAAATGGGCATCAAAAATGCCATATCTCGGCTATCGTAAAAGCTACGACCTTGCGGATGGTCTCTTTGGATTCAAAACGACGAAACTAAGACAAAACCGTTGAAATTTTTCCGATAGCTCCCATAGAAGCCGAGATATCGGCCTTCAAAGTTTGGGTTTCTTCATTTTTCGGGTATAACCCCCCGTTTGGATTTTTTTCAGAAAAATTTTTTTTTTTCGAATTGGATCTAACTATACCAGCGGATTGTTCTCATTAAGGAGATTACGAAAATACCGGGTTATAAGGGAATCCGAGCAGAACTAAGAAATCGAGTATTTTTTCGACCTCGTTTTTGAGGCCAAAAATGGGCATCAAAAATGCCATATCTCGGCTATCGTAAAAGCTACGACCTTGCGGATGGTCTCTTTGGATTCAAAACGACGAAACTAAGACAAAACCGTTGAAATTTTTCCGATAGCTCCCATAGAAGCCGAGATATCGAACTTCGAAGTTTGGGTTTTTCATTTTTCGGGTATAACCCCCCGTTTGGATTTTTTTCAGAAAAAATTTTTTTTGTCGAATTGGAACTAACTATACCAGCGGATTGTTCTCATCAAGGAGATTACGAAAATACCGGGTTATAAGGTAATCCGAGCAGAACTAAGAAATCGAGTATTTTTTCGACCTCGTTTTTGAGGCCAAAAATGGGCATCAAAAATGCCATATCTCGGCTATCGTAAAAGCTACGACCTTGCGGATGGTCTCTTTGGATTCAAAACGACGAAACTAAGACAAAACCGTTGAAATTTTTCCGATAGCTCCCATAGAAGCCGAGATATCGGCCTTCAAAGTTTGGGTTTTTTCATTTTTCGGGTATAACCCCCCGTTTGGATTTTTTTCAGAAAAATTTTTTTTTTTTCGAATTGGAACTAACTATACCAGCGGATTGTTCTCATTAAGGAGATTACGAAAATACCGGGTTATAAGGGAATCCGAGCAGAACTAAGAAATCGAGTATTTTTTCGACCTCGTTTTTGAGGCCAAAAATGGGCATCAAAAATGCCATATCTCGGCTATCGTAAAAGCTACGACCTTGCGGATGGTCTCTTTGGATTCAAAACGACGAAACTAAGACAAAACCGTTGAAATTTTTCCGATAGCTCCCATAGAAGCCGAGATATCGGCCTTCAAAGTTTGGGTTTCTTCATTTTTCGGGTATAACCCCCCGTTTGGATTTTTTTCAGAAAAAATTTTTTTTTTCGAATTGGAACTAACTATACCAGCGGATTGTTCTCATCAAGGAGATTACGAAAATACCGAGTTATAAGGGAATCCGAGCAGAACTAAGAAATCGAGTATTTTTTCGACCTCGTTTTTGAGGCCAAAAATGGGCATCAAAAATGCCATATCTCGGCTATCGTAAAAGCTACGACCTTGCGGATGGTCTCTTTGGATTCAAAACGACGAAACTAAGACAAAACCGTTGAAATTTTTCCGATAGCTCCCATAGAAGCCGAGATATCGGCCTTCAAAGTTTGGGTTTTTTCATTTTTCGGGTATAACCCCCCGTTTGGATTTTTTTCAAAAAAAAATTTTTTTGTCGAATTGGAACTAACTATACCAGCGGATTGTTCTCATCAAGGAGATTACGAAAATACCGGGTTATAAGGGAATCCGAGCAGAACTAAGAAATCGAGTATTTTTTCGACCTCGTTTTTGAGGCCAAAAATGGGCATCTAAAATGCCATATCTCGGCTATCGTAAAAACTACGACCTTGCGGATGGTCTCTTTGGATTCAAAACGACGAAACTAAGACAAAACCGTTAAAATTTTCCCGATAGCTCCCATAGAAGCCGAGATATCGAACTTCGAAGTTTGGGTTTTTCATTTTTCGGGTATACCCCCCCGTTTGGATTTTTTTCAGAAAAATTTTTTTTTTCGAATTCGAACTAACTATACCAGCGAATTGTTCTCATCAAGTAGATTACGAAAATACCGGGTTATAAGGTAATCCGAGCAAAACTAAGAAATCGAGTATTTTTTCGACCTCGTTTTTGAGGCCAAAAATGGGCATCAAAAATGCCATATCTCGGCTATCGTAAAAACTACGACCTTGCGGATGGTCTCTTTGGATTCAAAACGACGAAACTAAGACAAAACTGTTGAAATTTTTCCGATAGCTCCCATAGAAGCCGAGATATCGGCCTTCAAAGTTTGGGTTTTTTTATTTTTCGGGTATAACCCCCCGTTTGGATTTTTTTCAGAAAAAATTTTTTTTTTCGAATTGGAACTAACTATACCAGCGGATTGTTCTCATCAAGGAGATTACGAAAATACCGGGTTTTAAGGGAATCCGAGCAGAACTAAGAAATCGAGTATTTTTTTGACCTCGTTTTTGAGGCCAAAAATGGGCATCAAAAATGCCATATCTCGGCTATCGTAAAAGCTACGACCTTGCGGATGGTCTCTTTGGATTCAAAACGACGAAACTAAGATAAAACCGTTGAAATTTTTCCGATAGCTCTCATAGAAGCCGAGATATCGGCCTTCAAAGTTTGGGTTTTTTCATTTTTCGGGTATAACCCCCCGTTTGGATTTTTTCCAGAAAAAAATTTTTTTGTCGAATTGGAACTAACTATACCAGCGGATTGTTCTCATCAAGGAGATTACGAAAATACTGGGTTATAAGGGAATCCGAGCAGAACTAAGAAATCGAGTATTTTTTCGACCTCGTTTTTGAGGCCAAAAATGGGCATCAAAAATGCCATATCTCGGCTATCGTAAAAGCTACGACCTTGCGGATGGTCTCTTTGGATTCAAAACGACGAAACTAAGACAAAACTGTTGAAATTTTTCCGATAGCTCTCATAGAAGCCGAGATATCGGCCTTCAAAGTTTGGGTTTTTTAATTTTTCGGGTATACCCCCCCGTTTGGATTTTTTTCAGAAAAAAAATTTTTTGTCGAATTGGAACTAACTATACCAGCGGATTGTTCTCATCAAGGAGATTACGAAAATACTGGGTTATAAGGGAATCCGAGCAGAACTAAGAAATCGAGTATTTTTTCGACCTCGTTTTTGAGGCCAAAAATGGGCATCAAAAATGCCATATCTCGGCTATCGTAAAAGCTACGACCTTGCGGATGGTCTCTTTGGATTCAAAACGACGAAACTAAGACAAAACCGTTGAAATTTTTCCGATAGCTCCCATAGAAGCCGAGATATCGGCCTTCAAAGTTTGGGTTTTTTCATTTTTCGGGTATAACCCCCCGTTTGGATTTTTTTCAGAAAAATTTTTTTTTGTCGAATTGGAACTAACTATACCAGCGGATTGTTCTCATCAAGGAGATTACGAAAATACCGGGTTATAAGGTAATCCGAGCAGAACTAAGAAATCGAGTATTTTTTCGACCTCGTTTTTGAGGCCAAAAATGGGCATCAAAAATGCCATATCTCGGCTATCGTAAAAGCTACGACCTTGCGGATGGTCTCTTTGGATTCAAAACGACGAAACTAAGATAAAACCGTTGAAATTTTTCCGATAGCTCTCATAGAAGCCGAGATATCGGCCTTCAAAGTTTGGGTTTTTTCATTTTTCGGGTATAACCCCCCGTTTGGATTTTTTCCAGAAAAAAATTTTTTTGTCGAATTGGAACTAACTATACCAGCGGATTGTTCTCATCAAGGAGATTACGAAAATACTGGGTTATAAGGGAATCCGAGCAGAACTAAGAAATCGAGTATTTTTTCGACCTCGTTTTTGAGGCCAAAAATGGGCATCAAAAATGCCATATCTCGGCTATCGTAAAAGCTACGACCTTGCGGATGGTCTCTTTGGATTCAAAACGACGAAACTAAGACAAAACCGTTGAAATTTTTCCGATAGCTCCCATAGAAGCCGAGATATCGGCCTTCAAAGTTTGGGTTTTTTCATTTTTCGGGTATAACCCCCCGTTTGGATTTTTTTCAGAAAAATTTTTTTTTGTCGAATTGGAACTAACTATACCAGCGGATTGTTCTCATCAAGGAGATTACGAAAATACCGGGTTATAAGGTAATCCGAGCAGAACTAAGAAATCGAGTATTTTTTCGACCTCGTTTTTGAGGCCAAAAATGGGCATCAAAAATGCCATATCTCGGCTATCGTAAAAGCTACGACCTTGCGGATGGTCTCTTTGGATTCAAAACGACGAAACTAAGACAAAACCGTTGAAATTTTTCCGATAGCTCTCATAGAAGCCGAGATATCGGCCTTCAAAGTTTGGGTTTTTTAATTTTTCGGGTATACCCCCCCGTTTGGATTTTTTTCAGAAAAAAATTTTTTTGTCGAATTGGAACTAACTATACCAGCGGATTGTTCTCATCAAGGAGATTACGAAAATACTGGGTTATAAGGGAATCCGAGCAGAACTAAGAAATCGAGTATTTTTTCGACCTCGTTTTTGAGGCCAAAAATGGGCATCAAAAATGCCATATCTCGGCTATCGTAAAAGCTACGACCTTGCGGATGGTCTCTTTGGATTCAAAACGACGAAACTAAGACAAAACCGTTGAAATTTTTCCGATAGCTCTCATAGAAGCCGAGATATCGGCCTTCAAAGTTTGGGTTTTTTCATTTTTCGGGTATAACCCCCCGTTTGGATTTTTTTCAGAAAAATTTTTTTTTGTCGAATTGGAACTAACTATACCAGCGGATTGTTCTCATCAAGGAGATTACGAAAATACCGGGTTATAAGGTAATCCGAGCAGAACTAAGAAATCGAGTATTTTTTCGACCTCGTTTTTGAGGCCAAAAATGGGCATCAAAAATGCCATATCTCGGCTATCGTAAAAGCTACGACCTTGCGGATGGTCTCTTTGGATTCAAAACGACGAAACTAAGACAAAACCGTTGAAATTTTTCCGATAGCTCTCATAGAAGCCGAGATATCGGCCTTCAAAGTTTGGGTTTTTTCATTTTTCGGGTATACCCCCCCGTTTGGATTTTTTTCAGAAAAAAATTTTTTTGTCGAATTGGAACTAACTATACCAGCGGATTGTTCTCATCAAGGAGATTACGAAAATACTGGGTTATAAGGGAATCCGAGCAGAACTAAGAAATCGAGTATTTTTTCGACCTCGTTTTTGAGGCCAAAAATGGGCATCAAAAATGCCATATCTCGGCTATCGTAAAAGCTACGACCTTGCGGATGGTCTCTTTGGATTCAAAACGACGAAACTAAGACAAAACCGTTGAAATTTTTCCGATAGCTCCCATAGAAGCCGAGATATCGGCCTTCAAAGTTTGGGTTTTTTCATTTTTCGGGTATAACCCCCCGTTTGGATTTTTTTCAGAAAAAATTTTTTTTGTCGAATTGGAACTAACTATACCAGCGGATTGTTCTCATCAAGGAGATTACGAAAATACCGGGTTATAAGGTAATCCGAGCAGAACTAAGAAATCGAGTATTTTTTCGACCTCGTTTTTGAGGCCAAAAATGGGCATCAAAAATGCCATATCTCGGCTATCGTAAAAGCTACGACCTTGCGGATGGTCTCTTTGGATTCAAAACGACGAAACTAAGACAAAACCGTTGAAATTTTTCCGATAGCTCTCATAGAAGCCGAGATATCGGCCTTCAAAGTTTGGGTTTTTTCATTTTTCGGGTATAACCCCCCGTTTGGATTTTTTCCAGAAAAAAATTTTTTTGTCGAATTGGAACTAACTATACCAGCGGATTGTTCTCATCAAGGAGATTACGAAAATACTGGGTTATAAGGGAATCCGAGCAGAACTAAGAAATCGAGTATTTTTTCGACCTCGTTTTTGAGGCCAAAAATGGGCATCAAAAATGCCATATCTCGGCTATCGTAAAAGCTACGACCTTGCGGATGGTCTCTTTGGATTCAAAACGACGAAACTAAGACAAAACCGTTGAAATTTTTCCGATAGCTCCCATAGAAGCCGAGATATCGGCCTTCAAAGTTTGGGTTTCTTCATTTTTCGGGTATAACCCCCCGTTTGGATTTTTTTCAGAAAAATTTTTTTTTTTTCGAATTGGATCTAACTATACCAGCGGATTGTTCTCATTAAGGAGATTACGAAAATACCGGGTTATAAGGGAATCCGAGCAGAACTAAGAAATCGAGTATTTTTTCGACCTCGTTTTTGAGGCCAAAAATGGGCATCAAAAATGCCATATCTCGGCTATCGTAAAAGCTACGACCTTGCGGATGGTCTCTTTGGATTCAAAACGACGAAACTAAGACAAAACCGTTGAAATTTTTCCGATAGCTCCCATAGAAGCCGAGATATCGAACTTCGAAGTTTGGGTTTTTCATTTTTCGGGTATAACCCCCCGTTTGGATTTTTTTCAGAAAAAATTTTTTTTGTCGAATTGGAACTAACTATACCAGCGGATTGTTCTCATCAAGGAGATTACGAAAATACCGGGTTATAAGGTAATCCGAGCAGAACTAAGAAATCGAGTATTTTTTCGACCTCGTTTTTGAGGCCAAAAATGGGCATCAAAAATGCCATATCTCGGCTATCGTAAAAGCTACGACCTTGCGGATGGTCTCTTTGGATTCAAAACGACGAAACTAAGACAAAACCGTTGAAATTTTTCCGATAGCTCCCATAGAAGCCGAGATATCGGCCTTCAAAGTTTGGGTTTTTTCATTTTTCGGGTATAACCCCCCGTTTGGATTTTTTTCAGAAAAATTTTTTTTTTTTCGAATTGGAACTAACTATACCAGCGGATTGTTCTCATTAAGGAGATTACGAAAATACCGGGTTATAAGGGAATCCGAGCAGAACTAAGAAATCGAGTATTTTTTCGACCTCGTTTTTGAGGCCAAAAATGGGCATCAAAAATGCCATATCTCGGCTATCGTAAAAGCTACGACCTTGCGGATGGTCTCTTTGGATTCAAAACGACGAAACTAAGACAAAACCGTTGAAATTTTTCCGATAGCTCCCATAGAAGCCGAGATATCGGCCTTCAAAGTTTGGGTTTCTTCATTTTTCGGGTATAACCCCCCGTTTGGATTTTTTTCAGAAAAATTTTTTTTTTTCGAATTGGATCTAACTATACCAGCGGATTGTTCTCATTAAGGAGATTACGAAAATACCGGGTTATAAGGGAATCCGAGCAGAACTAAGAAATCGAGTATTTTTTCGACCTCGTTTTTGAGGCCAAAAATGGGCATCAAAAATGCCATATCTCGGCTATCGTAAAAGCTACGACCTTGCGGATGGTCTCTTTGGATTCAAAACGACGAAACTAAGACAAAACCGTTGAAATTTTTCCGATAGCTCCCATAGAAGCCGAGATATCGGCCTTCAAAGTTTGGGTTTTTTCATTTTTCGGGTATAACCCCCCGTTTGGATTTTTTTCAGAAAAATTTTTTTTTTTCGAATTCGAACTAACTATACCAGCGAATTGTTCTCATCAAGTAGATTACGAAAATACCGGGTTATAAGGTAATCCGAGCAGAACTAAGAAATCGAGTATTTTTTCGACCTCGTTTTTGAGGCCAAAAATGGGCATCAAAAATGCCATATCTCGGCTATCGTAAAAACTACGACCATGCGGATGGTCTCTTTGGATTCAAAACGACGAAACTAAGACAAAACCGTTGAAATTTTTCCGATAGCTCCCATAGAAGCCGAGATATCGGCCTTCAAAGTTTGGGTTTTTTCATTTTTCGGGTATACCCCCCGTTTGGATTTTTTTCAGAAAATTTTTTTTTTTTCGAATTCAAACTAACTATACCAGCGGATTGTTCTCATCAAGTAGATTACGAAAATACCGGGTTATAAGGGAATCCCAGCAGAACTAAGAAATCGAGTATTTTTTCGACCTCGTTTTTGAGGCCAAAAATGGGCATCAAAAATGTCATATCTCGGCTATCGTAAAAGCTACGACCTTGCGGATGGGCATTAAAAATGCCATATCTCGGCTATCGTAAAAGCTACGACCTTGCGGATGGTCTCTTTGGATTCAAAACGACGAAACTAAGACAAAACCGTTGAAATTTTTCCGATAGCTCCCATAGAAGCCGAGATATCGGCCTTCAAAGTTTGGGTTTTTTCATTTTTCGGGTATAACCCCCCGTTTGGATTTTTTTCAGAAAAATTTTTTTTTTTCGAATTGGAACTAACTATACCAGCGGATTGTTCTCATCAAGGGAATCCGAGCAGAACTAAGAAATCGAGTATTTTTTCGACCTCGTTTTTGAGGCCAAAAATGGGCATCAAAAATGCCATATCTCGGCTATCGTAAAAGCTACGACCTTGCGGATGGTCTCTTTGGATTCAAAACGACGAAACTAAGACAAAACCGTTGAAATTTTTCGGATAGCTCCCATAGAAGCCGAGATATCGGCCTTCAAAGTTTGGGTTTTTTCATTTTTCGGGTATAACCCCCCGTTTGGATTTTTTTCAGAAAAAATTTTTTTTGTCGAATTGGAACTAACTATACCAGCGGATTGTTCTCATCAAGGAGATTACGAAAATACCGGGTTATAAGGGAATCCGAGCAGAACTAAGAAATCGAGTATTTTTTCGACCTCGTTTTTGAGGCCAAAAATGGGCATCAAAAATGCCATATCTCGGCTATCGTAAAAACTACGACCTTGCGGATGGTCTCTTTGGATTCAAAACGACGAAACTAAGACAAAACCGTTGAAATTTTCCCGATAGCTCCCATAGAAGCCGAGATATCGAACTTCGAAGTTTGGGTTTTTTCATTTTTCGGGTATAACCCCCCGTTTGGATTTTTTTCAGAAAAAAATTTTTTTGTCGAATTGGAACTAACTATACCACCGGATTGTTCTCATCAAGGAGATTACAACAATACCGGGTTATAAGGGAATCCGAGCAGAACTAAGAAATCGAGTATTTTTTCGACCTCGTTTTTGAGGCCAAAAATGGGCATCTAAAATGCCATATCTCGGCTATCGTAAAAACTACGACCTTGCGGATGGTCTCTTTGGATTCAAAACGACGAAACTAAGACAAAACCGTTAAAATTTTTCCGATAGCTCCCATAGAAGCCGAGATATCGGCCTTCAAAGTTTGGGTTTTTTCATTTTTCGTGTATAACCCCCCGTTTGGATTTTTTTCAGAAAAAAATTTTTTTTTCGAATTGGAACTAACTATACCAGTGGATTGTTCCCATCAAGGAGATTACGAAAATACCGAGTTATAAGGGAATCCGAGCAGAACTAAGAAATCGAGTATTTTTTCGACCTCGTTTTTGAGGCCAAAAATGGGCATCAAAAATGCCATATCTCGGCTATCGTAAAAGCTACGACCTTGCGGATGGTCTCTTTGGATTCAAAACGACGAAACTAAGACAAAACCGTTGAAATTTTTCTGATAGCTCCCATAGAAGCCGAGATATCGAACTTCGAAGTTTGGGTTTTTCATTTTTCGGGTATACCCCCCCGTTTGGATTTTTTTCAGAAAAATTTTTTTTTTCGAATTCGAACTAACTATACCAGCGAATTGTTCTCATCAAGTAGATTACGAAAATACCGGGTTATAAGGTAATCCGAGCAGAACTAAGAAATCGAGTATTTTTTCGACCTCGTTTTTGAGGCCAAAAATGGGCATCAAAAATGCCATATCTCGGCTATCGTAAAAACTACGACCTTGCGGATGGTCTCTTTGAATTCAAAACGACGAAACTAAGACAAAACCGTTGAAATTTTTCCGATAGCTCCCATAGAAGCCGAGATATCGGCCTTCAAAGTTTGGGTTTTTTCATTTTTCGGGTATAACCCCCCGTTTGGATTTTTTTCAGAAAATTTTTTTTTTTCGAATTGGAACTAACTATACCAGCGGATTGTTCTGATCAAGGAGATTACGAAAATACCGGGTTATAAGGGAATCTGAGCAGAACTAAGAAATCGAGTATTTTTTCCACCTCGTTTTTGAGGCCAAAAATGGGCATCAAAAATGCCATATCTCGGCTATCGTAAAAGCTACGACCTTGCGGATGGTCTCTTTGGATTCAAAACGACAAAACTAAGACAAAACCGTTGAAATTTTTCCGATAGCTCCCATAGAAGCCGAGATATCGGCCTTCAAAGTTTGGGTTTTTTCATTTTTCGGGTATAACCCCCCGTTTGGATTTTTTTCAGAAAAATTTTTTTTTTTCGAATTGGATCTAACTATACCAGCGGATTGTTCTCATCAAGGAGATTACGAAAATACCGGGTTATAAGGGAATCTGAGCAGAACTAAGAAATCGAGTATTTTTTCGACCTCGTTTTTGAGGCCAAAAATGGGCATCAAAAATGCCATATCTCGGCTATCGTAAAAGCTACGACCTTGCGGATGGTCTCTTTGGATTTAAAACGACGAAACTAAGACAAAACCGTTGAAATTTTTTCGATAGCTCCCATAGAAGCCGAGATATCGGCCTTCAAAGTTTGGGTTTTTTCATTTTTCTGGTATAACCCCCCGTTTGGATTTTTTTCAGAAAAAATTTTTTTTGTCGAATTGGAACTAACTATACCAGCGGATTGTTCTCATCAAGGAGATTACGAAAATACCGGGTTATAAGGGAATCCGAGCAGAACTAAGAAATCGAGTATTTTTTCGACCTCGTTTTTGAGGCCAAAAATGGGCATCTAAAATGCCATATCTCGGCTATCGTAAAAACTACGACCTTGCGGATGGTCTCTTTGGATTCAAAACGACGAAACTAAGACAAAACCGTTGAAATTTTCCCGATAGCTCCCATAGAAGCCGAGATATCGAACTTCGAAGTTTGGGTTTTTCATTTTTCGGGTATACCCCCCCGTTTGGATTTTTTTCAGAAAAATTTTTTTTTTGAATTCGAACTAACTATACCAGCGAATTGTTCTCATCAAGTAGATTACGAAAATACCGGGTTATAAGGTAATCCGAGCAGAACTAAGAAATCGAGTATTTTTTCGACCTCGTTTTTGAGGCCAAAAATGGGCATCAAAAATGCCATATCTCGGCTATCGTAAAAACTACGACCTTGCGGATGGTCTCTTTGGATTTAAAACGACGAAACTAAGACAAAACCGTTGAAATTTTCCCGATAGCTCCCATAGAAGCCGAGATATCGAACTTCGAAGTTAGGGTTTTTCATTTTTCGGGTATACCCCCCCGTTTGGATTTTTTTCAGAAAATTTTTTTTTTTGAATTCGAACTAACTATACCAGCGAATTGTTCTCATCAAGTAGATTACGAAAATACCGGGTTATAAGGTAATCCGAGCAGAACTAAGAAATCGAGTATTTTTTCGACCTCGTTTTTGAGGCCAAAAATGGGCATCAAAAATGCCATATCTCGGCTATCGTAAAAACTACGACCTTGCGGATGGTCTCTTTGGATTCAAAACGACGAAACTAAGACAAAACCGTTGAAATTTTTCCGATAGCTCCCATAGAAGCCGAGATATCGGCCTTCAAAGTTTGGGTTTTTTCATTTTTCGGGTATAACCCCCCGTTTGGATTTTTTTCAAAAAAAAATTTTTTTGTCGAATTGGAACTAACTATACCAGCGGATTGTTCTCATCAAGGAGATTACGAAAATACCGGGTTATAAGGGAATCCGAGCAGAACTAAGAAATCGAGTATTTTTTCGACCTCGTTTTTGAGGCCAAAAATGGGCATCTAAAATGCCATATCTCGGCTATCGTAAAAACTACGACCTTGCGGATGGTCTCTTTGGATTCAAAACGACGAAACTAAGACAAAACCGTTAAAATTTTCCCGATAGCTCCCATAGAAGCCGAGATATCGAACTTCGAAGTTTGGGTTTTTCATTTTTCGGGTATACCCCCCCGTTTGGATTTTTTTCAGAAAAATTTTTTTTTTCGAATTCGAACTAACTATACCAGCGAATTGTTCTCATCAAGTAGATTACGAAAATACCGGGTTATAAGGTAATCCGAGCAAAACTAAGAAATCGAGTATTTTTTCGACCTCGTTTTTGAGGCCAAAAATGGGCATCAAAAATGCCATATCTCGGCTATCGTAAAAACTACGACCTTGCGGATGGTCTCTTTGGATTCAAAACGACGAAACTAAGACAAAACTGTTGAAATTTTTCCGATAGCTCCCATAGAAGCCGAGATATCGGCCTTCAAAGTTTGGGTTTTTTTTATTTTTCGGGTATAACCCCCCGTTTGGATTTTTTTCAGAAAAAATTTTTTTTTTTCGAATTGGAACTAACTATACCAGCGGATTGTTCTCATCAAGGAGATTACGAAAATACCGGGTTTTAAGGGAATCCGAGCAGAACTAAGAAATCGAGTATTTTTTTGACCTCGTTTTTGAGGCCAAAAATGGGCATCAAAAATGCCATATCTCGGCTATCGTAAAAGCTACGACCTTGCGGATGGTCTCTTTGGATTCAAAACGACGAAACTAAGACAAAACCGTTGAAATTTTTCCGATAGCTCCCATAGAAGCCGAGATATCGGCCTTCAAAGTTTGGGTTTTTTCATTTTTCGGGTGTAACCCCCCGTTTGGATTTTTTTCAGAAAAATTTTTTTTTTTTCGAATTGGAACTAACTATACCAGCGGATTGTTCTCATCAAGGAGATTACGAAAATACCGGGTTATAAGGGAATCCGAGCAGAACTAAGAAATCGAGTATTTTTTCGACCTCGTTTTTGAGGCCAAAAATGGACATCAAAAATGCCATATCTCGGCTATCGTAAAAGCTACGACCTTGCGGATGGTCTCTTTGGATTCAAAACGACGAAACTAAGACAAAACCGTTGAAATTTTTCCGATAGCTCCCATAGAAGCCGAGATATCGGCCTTCAAAGTTTGGGTTTTTTCATTTTTCGGGTATACCCCCCCGTTTGGATTTTTTTCAGAATTTTTTTTTTTTCGAATTCGAACTAACTATACCAGCGAATTGTTCTCATCAAGTAGATTACGAAAATACCGGGTCATAAGAGAATCCGAGCAGAACTGAGAAATCGAGTATTTTGTCGACCTCGTTTTTGAGGCCAAAAATAGGCATCAAAAATGCCATATCTCGGCTATCGTAAAAACTACGACCTTGCGGATGGTCTCTTTGGATTCAAAACGACGAAACTAAGACAAAACCGTTGAAATTTTTCCGATAGCTCCCATAGAAGCCGAGATATCGGCCTTCAAAGTTTGGGTTTTTTCATTTTTCGGGTATAACCCCCCGTTTGGATTTTTTTCAGAAAAAATTTTTTTTGTCGAATTGGAACTAACTATACCAGCGGATTGTTCTCATCAAGGAGATTACGAAAATACCGGGTTATAAGGTAATCCGAGCAGAACTAAGAAATCGAGTATTTTTTCGACCTCGTTTTTGAGGCCAAAAATGGGCATCAAAAATGCCATATCTCGGCTATCGTAAAAGCTACGAACTTGCGGATGGTCTCTTTGGATTCAAAACGACGAAACTAAGACATAACCGTTGAAATTTTTCCGATAGCTCCCATAGAAGCCGAGATATCGGCCTTCAAAGTTTGGGTTTTTTCATTTTTCGGGTATAACCCCCCGTTTGGATTTTTTTCAGAAAAATTTTTTTTTTTCGAATTGGAACTAACTATACCAGCGGATTGTTCTCATCAAGGAAATCCGAGCAGAACTAAGAAATCGAGTATTTTTTCGACCTCGTTTTTGAGGCCAAAAATGGGCATCAAAAATGCCATATCTCGGCTATCGTAAAAGCTACGACCTTGCGGATGGTCTCTTTGGATTCAAAACGACGAAACTAAGACAAAACCGTTGAAATTTTTCCGATAGCTCCCATAGAAGCCGAGATATCGGCCTTCAAAGTTTGGGTTTTTTCATTTTTCTGGTATAACCCCCCGTTTGGATTTTTTTCAGAAAAAAATTTTTTTGTCGAATTGGAACTAACTATACCAGCGGATTGTTCTCATCAAGGAGATTACGAAAATACCGGGTTATAAGGGAATCCGAGCAGAACTAAGAAATCGAGTATTTTTTCGACCTCGTTTTTGAGGCCAAAAATGGGCATCTAAAATGCCATATCTCGGCTATCGTAAAAACTACGACCTTGCGGATGGTCTCTTTGGATTCAAAACGACAAAACTAAGACAAAACCGTTGAAATTTTTCCGATAGCTCCCATAGAAGCCGAGATATCGGCCTTCAAAGTTTGGGTTTTTTCATTTTTCGGGTATAACCCCCCGTTTGGATTTTTTTCAGAAAAATTTTTTTTTTCGAATTGGATCTAACTATACCAGCGGATTGTTCTCATCAAGGAGATTACGAAAATACCGGGTTATAAGGGAATCTGAGCAGAACTAAGAAATCGAGTATTTTTTCGACCTCGTTTTTGAGGCCAAAAATGGGCATCAAAAATGCCATATCTCGGCTATCGTAAAAGCTACGACCTTGCGGATGGTCTCTTTGGATTTAAAACGACGAAACTAAGACAAAACCGTTAAAATTTTGCCGATAGCTCCCATAGAAGCCGAGATATCGGCCTTCAAAGTTTGGGTTTTTTCATTTTTCGTGTATAAACCCCCCGTTTGGATTTTTTTCAGAAAATTTTCTTTTTTCGAATTCGAACTAACTATACCAGCGAATTGTTCTCATCAAGTAGATTACGAAAATACCGGGTTATAAGGTAATCCGAGCAAAACTAAGAAATCGAGTATTTTTTCGACCTCGTTTTTGAGGCCAAAAATGGGCATCAAAAATGCCATATCTCGGCTATCGTAAAAGCTACGACCTTGCGGATCGTCTCTTTGGATTCAAAACGACGAAACTAAGACAAAACCGTTGAAATTTTTCCGATAGCTCCCATAGAAGCCGAGATATCGGCCTTCAAAGTTTGGGTTTTTTCATTTTTCGGGTATACCCCCCCGTTTGGATTTTTTTCAGAAAAATTTTTTTTTTTCAAATTCGAACTAACTATACCAGCGGATTGTTCTCATCAAGGAGATTACGAAAATACCGGGTTATAAGGGAATCCAAGCAGAACTAAGAAATCGAGTATTTTTTCGACCTCGTTTTTGAGGCCAAAAATGGGCATCAAAAATGCCATATCTCGGCTATCGTAAAAGCTACGACCTTGCGGATGGTCTCTTTGGATTCAAAACGACGAAACTAAGACAAAACCGTTGAAATTTTTCCGATAGCTCCCATAGAAGCCGAGATATCGGCCTTCAAAGTTTGGGTTTTTTCATTTTTCGGGTATAACCCCCCGTTTGGATTTTTTTCAGAAAAATTTTTTTTTTTCGAATTGGAACTATCTATACCAGCAGATTGTTCTCATCAAGGAGATTACGAAAATACCGGGTTATAAGGGAATCCAAGCAGAACTAAGAAATCGAGTATTTTTTCGACCTCGTTTTTGAGGCCAAAAATGGGCATCTAAAATGCCATATCTCGGCTACCGTAAAAACTACGACCTTGCGGATGATCTCTTTGGATTCAAAACGACGAAACTAAGACAAAACCGTTGAAATTTTTCCGATAGCTCCCATAGAAGCCGAGATATCGGCCTTCAAAGTTTGGGTTTTTTCATTTTTCGGGTATAACCCCCCGTTTGGATTTTTTTCAGAAAAAAATTTTTTTGTCGAATTGGAACTAACTATACCAGCGGATTGTTCTCATCAAGGAGATTACGAAAATACCGGGTTATAAGGGAATCCGAGCAGAACTAAGAAATCGAGTATTTTTTCGACCTCGTTTTTGAGGCCAAAAATGGGCATCTAAAATGCCATATCTCGGCTATCATAAAAACTACGACCTTGCGGATGGTCTCTTTGGATTCAAAACGACGAAACTAAGACAAAACCGTTGAAATTTTTCCGATAGCTCCCATAGAAGCCGAGATATCGGCCTTCAAAGTTTGGGTTTTTTCATTTTTCGGGTATACCCCCCCGTTTGGATTTTTTTCAGAAAATTTTTTTTTTTTCGAATTCGAACTAACTATACCAGCGGATTGTTTTCATCAAGTAGATTACGAAAATACCGGGTTATAAGGGAATCCGAGCAGAACTAAGAAATCGAGTATTTTTTCGACCTCGTTTTTGAGGCCAAAAATGGGCATCAAAAATGCCATATCTCGGCTATCGTAAAAGCTACGACCTTGCGGATCGTCTCTTTGGATTCAAAACGACGAAACTAAGACAAAACCGTTGAAATTTTTCCGATAGCTCCCATAGAAGCCGAGATATCGGCCTTCAAAGTTTGGGTTTTTTCATTTTTCGGGTATACCCCCCCGTTTGGATTTTTTTCAGAAAAATTTTTTTTTTTCAAATTCGAACTAACTATACCAGCGGATTGTTCTCATCAAGGAGATTACGAAAATACCGGGTTATAAGGGAATCCAAGCAGAACTAAGAAATCGAGTATTTTTTCGACCTCGTTTTTGAGGCCAAAAATGGGCATCAAAAATGCCATATCTCGGCTATCGTAAAAGCTACGACCTTGCGGATGGTCTCTTTGGATTCAAAACGACGCAACTAAGACAAAACCGTTGAAATTTTTCCGATAGCTCCCATAGAAGCCGAGATATCGGCCTTCAAAGTTTGGGTTTTTTCATTTTTCGGGTATAACCCCCCGTTTGGATTTTTTTCAGAAAAATTTTTTTTTTCGAATTGGAACTATCTATACCAGCAGATTGTTCTCATCAAGGAGATTACGAAAATACCGGGTTATAAGGGAATCCAAGCAGAACTAAGAAATCGAGTATTTTTTCGACCTCGTTTTTGAGGCCAAAAATGGCCATCTAAAATGCCATATCTCGGCTACCGTAAAAACTACGACCTTGCGGATGATCTCTTTGGATTCAAAACGACGAAACTAAGACAAAACCGTTGAAATTTTTCCGATAGCTCCCATAGAAGCCGAGATATCGGCCTTCAAAGTTTGGGTTTTTTCATTTTTCGGGTATAACCCCCCGTTTGGATTTTTTTCAGAAAAAAATTTTTTTGTCGAATTGGAACTAACTATACCAGCGGATTGTTCTCATCAAGGAGATTACGAAAATACCGGGTTATAAGGGAATCCGAGCAGAACTAAGAAATCGAGTATTTTTTCGACCTCGTTTTTGAGGCCAAAAATGGGCATCTAAAATGCCATATCTCGGCTATCATAAAAACTACGACCTTGCGGATGGTCTCTTTGGATTCAAAACGACGAAACTAAGACAAAACCGTTGAAATTTTTCCGATAGTTCCCATAGAAGCCGAGATATCGGCCTTCAAAGTTTGGGTTTTTTCATTTTTCGGGTATACCCCCCCGTTTGGATTTTTTTCAGAAAATTTTTTTTTTTCGAATTCGAACTAACTATACCAGCGGATTGTTTTCATCAAGTAGATTACGAAAATACCGGGTTATAAGGGAATCCGAGCAGAACTAAGAAATCGAGTATTTTTTCGACCTCGTTTTTGAGGCCAAAAATGGGCATCAAAAATGCCATATCTCGGCTATCGTAAAAGCTACGACCTTGCGGATGGTCTCTTTGGATTCAAAACGACGAAACTAAGACAAAACCGTTGAAATTTTTCCGATAGCTCCCATAGAAGCCGAGATATCGGCCTTCAAAGTTTGGGTTTTTTCATTTTTCGGGTATAACCCCCCGTTTGGATTTTTTTCAGAAAAATTTTTTTTTTTCGAATTGGAACTAACTATACCAGCGGATTGTTCTCATCAAGGAGATTACGAAAATACCGAGTCATAAGGGAATCCGAGCAGAACTAAGAAATCGAGTATTTTTTCGACCTCGTTTTTGAGGCCAAAAATGCCATATCTCGGCTATCGTAAAAGCTACGACCTTGCGGATGGTCTCTTTGGATTCAAAATGATGAAGCTAAGACAAAACCGTTGAAATTTTTCCGATAGCTCCCATAGAAGCCGAGATATCGGCCTTCAAAGTTTGGGTTTTTTTCATTTTTCGGGTATAACCCTCCGTTTGGATTTTTTTCAGAAAAAATTTTTTTTTTCGAATTAGAACTAACTATACCAGCGGATTGTTCTCATCAAGGAGATTACGAAAATACCGAGTTATAAGGGAATCCGAGCAGAACTAAGAAATCGAGTATTTTTTCGACCTCGTTTTTGAGGCCAAAAATGGGCATCAAAAATGCCATATCTCGGCTACCGTAAAAACTACGACCTTGCGAATGGTCTCTTTGGGTTCAAAACGACGAAACTAAGACAAAACCGTTGAAATTTTTCCGATAGCTCCCATAGAAGCCGAGATATCGGCCTTCAAAGTTTGGGTTTTTTCATTTTTCGGGTATACCTCCCCGTTTGGATTTTTTTCAGAAAATTTTTTTTTTTCGAATTCGAACTAACTATACCAGCGAATTGTTCTCATCAAGTAGATTACGAAAATACCTGGTTATAAGGGAATCCGAACAGAACTAAAAAATCGAGTATTCTTTCGACCTCGTTTTTGAGGCCAAAAATGGGCATCAAAAATGCCATATCTCGGCTATCGTAAAAGCTGCGACCTTGCGGATGGTCCTGTTGGATTCAGAACGATAAAACTAAGACAAAACTGTTAAAATTTTCCCAATAGCTCCCATAGAGGCCGAGATATCGGCCTTCAAAATTTGGGTTTTTTCATTTTCCGGGTATACCCCACCGTTTGGATTTTTTTCAGAATTTTTTTTTTTTTTTGAATTCGAACTAACTATACCAGCGGATTGTTCTCATTAAGTAGATTACGAAAATACCGGGTTATAAAGGAATCCGAGCAGAACTAAAAAATCGAGTATTTTTTCGACCTCGTTTTTGAGGCCAAAAATGGGCATCAAAAATGTCATATCTCGGCTATCGTAAAAGCTACGACCTTGCGGATGGGCATTAAAAATGCCATATCTCGGCTATCGTAAAAACTACGACCTTGCGCATAGTCCCTTTGGATTCAAAACGACGAAAGTAAGACAAAACCGTTGAAATTTTCCCGATAGCTCCCATAGAAGCCGAGATATCGGCCTTCAAAGTTTGGGTTTTTTCATTTTTCGGGTATACCCCCCCGTTTGGATTTTTTTTAGAATTTTTTTTTTTTCGAATTCGAACTAACTATACCAGCGGATTGTTCTTATCAAGTAGATCACGAAAATACCGGGTTATAAAGGAATCTGAGCAGAACCAAAGAATCGAGTATTTTTTCGACCTCGTTTTTGAGGCCAAAAATGGGCATCAAAAATGCCATATCTCGGCTATCGTAAAAACTACGACCTTGCGGATAGTCCCTTTGGATTCAAAACGACGAAACTAAGACAAAACCGTTGAAATTTTCCCGATAGCTCCCATAGAAGCCGAGATATCGGCCTTCAAAGTTTGGGTTTTTTCATTTTTCGGGTATACCCCCCCGTTTGGATTTTTTTCAGAATTTTTTTTTTTTCGAATTCGAACTAACTATACCAGCGAATTGTTCTCATCAAGTAGATTACGACAATACCGGGTTATAAGAGAATCCGAGCAGAACTAAGAAATCGAGTATTTTGTCGACCTCGTTTTTGAGGCCAAAAATAAGCATCAAAAATGCCATATCTCGGCTATCGTAAAAACTACGACCTTGCGGATGGTCTCTTTGGATTCAAAACGACGAAACTAAGACAAAACCGTTGAAATTTTCCCGATAGCTCCCATAGAAGCCGAGATATCGGCCTTCAAAGTTTGGGTTTTTTCATTTTTCGGGTATAACCCCCCGTTTGGATTTTTTTCAGAAAAAAATTTTTTTGTCGAATTGGAACTAACTATACCAGCGGATTGTTCTCATCAAGGAGATTACGAAAATACCGGGTTATAAGGGAATCCGAGCAGAACTAAGAAATCGAGTATTTTTTCGACCTCGTTTTTGAGGCCAAAAATGGGCATCTAAAATGCCATATCTCGGCTATCATAAAAGCTACGACCTTGCGGATGGTCTCTTTGGATTCAAAACGACGAAACTAAACTAAGACAAAACCGTTGAAATTTTTCCGATAGCTCCCATAGAAGCCGAGATATCGGCCTTCAAAGTTTGGGTTTTTTCATTTTTCGGGTATAACCCCCCGTTTGGATTTTTTTCAGAAAAAATTTTTTTTGTCGAATTGGAACTAACTATACCAGGAGTGTTCTCATCAAGGAGATTACGAAAATACTGGGTTATAAGGGAATCCGAGCAGAACTAAGAAATCGAGTATTTTTTCGACCTCGTTTTTGAGGCCAAAAATGGGCATCAAAAATGCCATATCTCGGCTATCGTAAAAACTACGACCTTGCGGATGGTCTCTTTGGATTCAAAACGACAAAACCGTTGAAATTTTTCCGATAGCTCCCATAGAAGCCGAGATATCGGCCTTCAAAGTTTGGGTTTTTTCATTTTTCGGGTATAACCCCCCGTTTGGATTTTTTTCAAAAAAAATTTTTTTTGTCGAATTGGAACTAACTATACCAGGATTGTTCTCATCAAGGAGATTACGAAAATACCGGGTTATAAGGGATTCCGAGCAGAACTAAGAAATCGAGTATTTTTTCGACCTCGTTTTTGAGGCCAAAAATGGGCATCAAAAATGCCATATCTTGGCTATCGTAAAAGCTACGACCTTGCGGATGGTCTCTTAGGATTCAAAACGACGAAACTAAGACAAAACCGTTGAAATTTTCCCGATAGCTCCCATAGAAGCCGAGATATCGAACTTCGAAGTTTGGGTTTTTCATTTTTCGGGTATACCCCCCCGTTTGGATTTTTTTCAGAAAAATTTTTTTTTTCGAATTCGAACTAACTATACCAGCGAATTGTTCTCATCAAGTAGATTACGAAAATACCGGGTTATAAGGGAATCCGAGCAGAACTAAGAAATCGAGTATTTTTTCGACCTCGTTTTTGAGGCCAAAAATGGGCATCTAAAATGCCATATCTCGGATACCGTAAAAACTGCGACCTTGCGGATGGTCTGTTTGGATTCAAAACGACGAAACTAAGACAAAACCGTTGAAATTTTCCCGATAGCTCCCATAGAAGCCGAGATATCGAACTTCGAAGTTTGGGTTTTTCATTTTTCGGGTATACCCCCCCGTTTGGATTTTTTTCAGAAAAATTTTTTTTTTTCGAATTCGAACTAACTATACCAGCGGATTGTTCTTATCAAAGAGATTACGAAAATACCAGGTTATAAGGGAATCCGAGCAGAACTAAGAAATCGAGTATTTTTTCGACCTCGTTTTTGAGGCCAAAAATGGGCATCAAAAATGCCATATCTCGGCTATCGTAAAAGCTACGACCTTGCGGATGGTCTCTTTGGATTCAAAACGACGAAACTAAGACAAAACCGTTGAAATTTTTCCGATAGCTCCCATAGAAACCGAGATATCGGCCTTCAAAGTTTGGGTTTTTTTATTTTTCGTGTATAACCCCCCGTTTGGATTTTTTTCAGAAAAAATTTTTTTTGTCGAATTGGAACTAACTATACCACCGGATTGTTCTCATCAAGGAGATTACGAAAATACCGGGTTATAAGGGAATCCGAGCAGAACTAAGAAATCGAGTATTTTTTCGACCTCGTTTTTGAGGCCAAAAATGGGCATCAAAAATGCCATATCTCGGCTATCGTAAAAGCTACGGCCTTGCGGATGGTCTCTTTGGATTCAAAACGACGAAACTAAGACAAAACCGTTGAAATTTTCCCGATAGCTCCCATAGAGGCCGAGATATCGGCCTTCAAAATTTGGGTTTTTTCATTTTTCGGGTATAACCCCCCGTTTGGATTTTTTCAGAAAAATTTTTTTTTTTCGCATTGGAACTAACTATACCAGCCGATTGTTCTCATCAAAGAGATTACGAAAATACCGGGTTATAAGGGAATCCGAGCAGAACTAAGAAATCGAGTATTTTTTCGACCTCGTTTTTGAGGCCAAGAATGGGCATCAAAAATGCCATATCTCGGCTATCGTAACAGCTACGACCTTGCGGATAGTCCCTTTGGATTCAAAACGACGAAACTAAGACAAAACCGTTAAAATTTTCCCGATAGCTCCCATAGAAGCCGAGATATCGAACTTCGAAGTTTGGGTTTTTCATTTTTCGGGTATACCCCCCCCCGTTTGGATTTTTTTCAGAAAAAATTTTTTTTTCGAATTCGAACTAACTATACCAGCGGATTGTTCTCATCAAGGAGATTACGAAAATACCGGGTTATAAGGGAATCCGAGCAGAACTAAGAAATCGAGTATTTTTTCGACCTCGTTTTTGAGGCCAAAAATGGGCATCAAAAATGCCATATCTCAGCTATCGTAAAAGCTACGACCTTGCGGATGGTCTTTTTCGATTTAAAACGACGAAACTAAGACAAAACCGTTGAAATTTTCCCGATAGCTCCCATAGAAGCCGAGATATCGAACTTCGAAGTTTGGGTTTTTCATTTTTCGGGTATACGCCCCCGTTTGGATTTTTTTCAGAATTTTTTTTTTTCGAATTCGAACTAACTAAACCAGAGAATTGTTCTCATCAAGTAGATTACGAAAATACCGGGTTATAAGGGAATCCGAGCAGAACTAAGAAATCGAGTATTTTTTCGACCTCGTTTTTGAGGCCAAAAATGGGCATCAAAAATGCCATATCTCGGCTATCGTAAAAACTACGATCTTGCGGATGGTCTCTTTGGATTCAAAACGACGAAACTAAGACAAAACCGTTGAATTTTTTCCGATAGCTCCCATAGAAGCCGAGATATCGGCCTTCAAAGTTTGGGTTTTTTCATTTTTCGGGTATACCCCCCCGTTTGGATTTTTTTCAGAAAATTTTTTTTTTTTCGAATTCGAACTAACTATACCAGCGGATTGTTCTCATCAAGTAGATTACGAAAATACCGGGTTATAAGGGAATCCGAGCAGAACTAAGAAATCGAGTATTTTTTCGACCTCGTTTTTGAGGCCAAAAATGGGCATCAAAAATGCCATATCTCGGCTATCGAAAAAGCTACGACCTTCCGGATGGTCTCTTTGGATTCAAAACGATGAAACTAAGACAAAACCGTTGAAATTTTTCCGATAGCTCCCATAGAAGCCGGGATATCGGCCTTCAAAGTTTGGGTTTTTTTCATTTTTCGGGTATAACCCCCCGTTTGGATTTTTTTCAGAAAAAAATTTTTTTTTCGAATTGGAACTAACTATACCAGCGGATTGTTCTCATCAAGGAGATTACGAAAATACCGGGTTATAAGGGAATCCGAGCAGAACTAAGAAATCGAGTATTTTTTCGACCTCGTTTTTGAGGCCAAAAATGGGCATCAAAAATGCCATATCTCGGCTATCGTAAAAGCTACGACCTTGCGGATGGTCTCTTTGGATTCAAAACGACGAAACTAAGACAAAACCGTTGAAATTTTTCCGATAGCTCCCATAGAAGCCGAGTTATCGGCCTTCAAAGTTTGGGTTTTTTCATTTTTCGGGTATAACCCCCCGTTTGGATTTTTTTCAGAAAAAATTTTTTTTGTCGAATTGGAACTAACTATACCACCGGATTGTTCTCATCAAGGAGATTACGAAAATACCGGGTTATAAGGGAATCCGAGCAGAACTAAGAAATCGAGTATTTTTTCGACCTCGTTTTTGAGGCCAAAAATGGGCATCTAAAATGCCATATCTCGGATACCGTAAAAACTGCGACCTGGCGGATAGTCTGTTTGGATTCAAAACGACGAAACTAAGACAAAACCGTTGAAATTTTCCCGATAGCTCCCATAGAAGCCGAGATATCGAACTTCGAAGTTTGGGTTTTTCATTTTTCGGGTATACCCCCCCGTTTGGATTTTTTTCAGAAAAAATTTTTTTTTCGAATTCGAACTAACTATACCAGCGGATTGTTCTCATCAAAGAGATTACGAAAATACCGGGTTATAAGGGAATCCGAGCAGAACTAAGAAATCGAGTATTTTTTCGACCTCGTTTTTGAGGCCAAAAATGGGCATCAAAAATGCCATATCTCGGCTATCGTAAAAGCTACGACCTTGCGGATGGTCTCTTTGGATTCAAAACGACGAAACTAAGACAAAACCGTTGAAATTTTTCCGATAGCTCCCATAGAAGCCGAGATATCGGCCTTCAAAATTTGGGTTTTTTCATTTTTCGGGTATAACCCCCCGTTTGGATTTTTTCAGAAAAATTTTTTTTTTTCGAATTGGAACTAACTATACCAGTGGATTGTTCTCATCAAGTAGATTACGAAAATACCGGGTTATAAGGGAATTCGAGCAGAACTAAGAAATCGAGTATTTTTTCGACCTCGTTTTTGAGGCCAAAAATGGGCATCAAAAATGCCATATCTCGGCTATCGGAAAAGCTACGACCTTGCGGATGGTCTCTTTGGATTCAAAACGACGAAACTAAGACAAAACCGTTGAAATTTTTCCGATAGCTCCCATAGAAGCCGAGATATCGGATTGTTCTCATCAAGGAGATTACGAAAATACCGGGTTATAAGGGAATCCGAGCAGAACTAAGAACTCGAGTATTTTTTCGACCTCGTTTTTGAGGCCAAAAATGGGCATCAAAAATGCCATATCTCAGCTATCGTAAAAGCTACGACCTTGCGGATGGTCTTTTTCGATTTAAAACGACGAAACTAAGACAAAACCGTTGAAATTTTCCCGATAGCTCCCATAGAAGCCGAGATATCGAACTTCGAAGTTTGGGTTTTTCATTTTTCGGGTATACGCCCCCGTTTGGATTTTTTTCAGAATTTTTTTTTTTCGAATTCGAACTAACTATACCAGCGAATTGTTCTCATCAAGTAGATTACGAAAATACCGGGTTATAAGGGAATCCGAGCAGAACTAAGAAATCGAGTATTTTTTCGACCTCGTTTTTGAGGCCAAAAATGGGCATCAAAAATGCCATATCTCGGCTATCGTAAAAACTACGATCTTGCGGATGGTCTCTTTGGATTCAAAACGACGAAACTAAGACAAAACCGTTGAATTTTTTCCGATAGCTCCCATAGAAGCCGAGATATCGGCCTTCAAAGTTTGGGTTTTTTCATTTTTCGGGTATACCCCCCCGTTTGGATTTTTTTCAGAAAATTTTTTTTTTTTCGAATTCGAACTAACTATACCAGCGGATTGTTCTCATCAAGTAGATTACGAAAATACCGGGTTATAAGGGAATCCGAGCAGAACTAAGAAATCGAGTATTTTTTCGACCTCGTTTTTGAGGCCAAAAATGGGCATCAAAAATGCCATATCTCGGCTATCGAAAAAGCTACGACCTTCCGGATGGTCTCTTTGGATTCAAAACGATGAAACTAAGACAAAACCGTTGAAATTTTTCCGATAGCTCCCATAGAAGCCGGGATATCGGCCTTCAAAGTTTGGGTTTTTTTCATTTTTCGGGTATAACCCCCCGTTTGGATTTTTTTCAGAAAAAATTTTTTTTGTCGAATTGGAACTAACTATACCACCGGATTGTTCTCATCAAGGAGATTACGAAAATACCGGGTTATAAGGGAATCCGAGCAGAACTAAGAAATCGAGTATTTTTTCGACCTCGTTTTTGAGGCCAAAAATGGGCATCTAAAATGCCATATCTCGGATACCGTAAAAACTGCGACCTGGCGGATAGTCTGTTTGGATTCAAAACGACGAAACTAAGACAAAACCGTTGAAATTTTCCCGATAGCTCCCATAGAAGCCGAGATATCGAACTTCGAAGTTTGGGTTTTTCATTTTTCGGGTATACCCCCCCCCCGTTTGGATTTTTTTCAGACAAAATTTTTTTTTCGAATTCGAACTAACTATACCAGCGGATTGTTCTCATCAAGGAGACTACGAAAATACCGGGTTATAAGGGAATCCGAGCAGAACTAAGAAATCGAGTATTTTTTCGACCTCGTTTTTGAGGCCAAAAATGGGCATCAAAAATGCCATATCTCAGCTATCGTAAAAGCTACGACCTTGCGGATGGTCTTTTTCGATTTAAAACGACGAAACTAAGACAAAACCGTTGAAATTTTCCCGATAGCTCCCATAGAAGCCGAGATATCGAACTTCGAAGTTTGGGTTTTTCATTTTTCGGGTATACGCCCCCGTTTGGATTTTTTTCAGAATTTTTTTTTTTCGAATTCGAACTAACTATACCAGCGAATTGTTCTCATCAAGTAGATTACGAAAATACCGGGTTATAAGGGAATCCGAGCAGAACTAAGAAATCGAGTATTTTTTCGACCTCGTTTTTGAGGCCAAAAATGGGCATCAAAAATGCCATATCTCGGCTATCGTAAAAACTACGATCTTGCGGATGGTCTCTTTGGATTCAAAACGACGAAACTAAGACAAAACCGTTGAATTTTTTCCGATAGCTCCCATAGAAGCCGAGATATCGGCCTTCAAAGTTTGGGTTTTTTCATTTTTCGGGTATACCCCCCCGTTTGGATTTTTTTCAGAAAATTTTTTTTTTTCGAATTCGAACTAACTATACCAGCGGATTGTTCTCATCAAGTAGATTACGAAAATACCGGGTTATAAGGGAATCCGAGCAGAACTAAGAAATCGAGTATTTTTTCGACCTCGTTTTTGAGGCCAAAAATGGGCATCAAAAATGCCATATCTCGGCTATCGAAAAAGCTACGACCTTCCGGATGGTCTCTTTGGATTCAAAACGATGAAACTAAGACAAAACCGTTGAAATTTTTCCGATAGCTCCCATAGAAGCCGGGATATCGGCCTTCAAAGTTTGGGTTTTTTTCATTTTTCGGGTATAACCCCCCGTTTGGATTTTTTTCAGAAAAAATTTTTTTTGTCGAATTGGAACTAACTATACCACCGGATTGTTCTCATCAAGGAGATTACGAAAATACCGGGTTATAAGGGAATCCGAGCAGAACTAAGAAATCGAGTATTTTTTCGACCTCGTTTTTGAGGCCAAAAATGGGCATCTAAAATGCCATATCTCGGATACCGTAAAAACTGCGACCTGGCGGATAGTCTGTTTGGATTCAAAACGACGAAACTAAGACAAAACCGTTGAAATTTTCCCGATAGCTCCCATAGAAGCCGAGATATCGAACTTCGAAGTTTGGGTTTTTCATTTTTCGGGTATACCCCCCCGTTTGGATTTTTTTCAGAAAAATTTTTTTTTTTCGAATTCGAACTAACTATACCAGCGGATTGTTCTCATCAAAGAGATTACGAAAATACCGGGTTATAAGGGAATCCGAGCAGAACTAAGAAATCGAGTATTTTTTCGACCTCGTTTTTGAGGCCAAAAATGGGCATCAAAAATGCCATATCTCGGCTATCGTAAAAGCTACGACCTTGCGGATGGTCTCTTTGGATTCAAAACGACGAAACTAAGACAAAACCGTTGAAATTTTTCCGATAGATCCCATAGAAGCCGAGATATCGGCCTTCAAAATTTGGGTTTTTTCATTTTTCGGGTATAACCCCCCGTTTGGATTTTTTCAGAAAAATTTTTTTTTTTCGAATTGGAACTAACTATACCAGTGGATTGTTCTCATCAAGTAGATTACGAAAATACCGGGTTATAAGGGAATCCGAGCAGAACTAAGAAATCGAATATTTTTTCGACCTCGTTTTTGAGGCCAAAAATGGGCATCAAAAATGCCATATCTCGGCTATCGAAAAAGCTACGACCTTCCGGATGGTCTCTTTGGATTCAAAACGATGAAACTAAGACAAAACCGTTGAAATTTTTCCGATAGCTCCCATAGAAGCCGGGATATCGGCCTTCAAAGTTTGGGTTTTTTTCATTTTTCGGGTATAACCCCCCGTTTGGATTTTTTTCAGAAAAAATTTTTTTTGTCGAATTGGAACTAACTATACCACCGGATTGTTCTCATCAAGGAGATTACGAAAATACCGGGTTATAAGGGAATCCGAGCAGAACTAAGAAATCGAGTATTTTTTCGACCTCGTTTTTGAGGCCAAAAATGGGCATCTAAAATGCCATATCTCGGATACCGTAAAAACTGCGACCTGGCGGATAGTCTGTTTGGATTCAAAACGACGAAACTAAGACAAAACCGTTGAAATTTTCCCGATAGCTCCCATAGAAGCCGAGATATCGAACTTCGAAGTTTGGGTTTTTCATTTTTCGGGTATACCCCCCCGTTTGGATTTTTTTCAGAAAAATTTTTTTTTTTCGAATTCGAACTAACTATACCAGCGGATTGTTCTCATCAAAGAGATTACGAAAATACCGGGTTATAAGGGAATCCGAGCAGAACTAAGAAATCGAGTATTTTTTCGACCTCGTTTTTGAGGCCAAAAATGGGCATCAAAAATGCCATATCTCGGCTATCGTAAAAGCTACGACCTTGCGGATGGTCTCTTTGGATTCAAAACGACGAAACTAAGACAAAACCGTTGAAATTTTTCCGATAGATCCCATAGAAGCCGAGATATCGGCCTTCAAAATTTGGGTTTTTTCATTTTTCGGGTATAACCCCCCGTTTGGATTTTTTCAGAAAAATTTTTTTTTTTCGAATTGGAACTAACTATACCAGTGGATTGTTCTCATCAAGTAGATTACGAAAATACCGGGTTATAAGGGAATCCGAGCAGAACTAAGAAATCGAATATTTTTTCGACCTCGTTTTTGAGGCCAAAAATGGGCATCAAAAATGCCATATCTCGGCTATCGTAAAAGCTACGACCTTGCGGATGGTCTCTTTGGATTCAAAACGACGAAACTAAGACAAAACCGTTGAAATTTTTCCAATAGCTCCCATAGAAGCCGAGATATCGAACTTCGAAGTTTGGGTTTTTCATTTTTCGGGTAAACCCCCCCGTTTGGATTTTTTTCAGAAAATTTTTTTTTTTCGAATTCGAACTAACTATACCAGCGGATTGTTCTCATCAAGTAGATTACGAAAATACCGGGTTATAAGGGAATCCGAGCAGAACTAAGAAATCGAATATTTTTTCGACCTCGTTTTTGAGGCCAAAAATGGGCATCAAAAATGCCATATCTCGGCTATCGTAAAAGCTACGACCTTGCGGATGGTCTCTTTGGATTCAAAACGACGAAACTAAGACAAAACCGTTGAAATTTTTCCGATAGCTCCCATAGAAGCCGAGATATCGGCCTTCAAAATTTGGGTTTTTTCATTTTTCGGGTATAACCCCCCGTTTGGATTTTTTTCAGAAAAATTTTTTTTTTTCGAATTGGAACTAACTATACCAGCGGATTGTTCTCATCAAGGAGATTACGAAAATACCGGGTTATAAGGGAATCCGAGCAGAACTAAGAAATCGAGTATTTTTTCGACCTCGTTTTTAAGGCCAAAAATGGGCATCAAAAATGCCATATCTCGGCTATCGTAAAAGCTACGACCTTGCGGATGGTCTCTTTGGATTCAAAACGACGAAACTAAGACAAAACCGTTGAAATTTTCCCGATAGCTCCCATAGAAGCCGAGATATCGAACTTCGAAGTTTATGTTTTTCATTTTTCGGGTATACCCCTCCGTTTGGATTTTTTTCAGAAAAATTTTTTTTTTCGAATTCGAACTAACTATACCAGCGAATTGTTCTCATCAAGTAGATTACGAAAATACCGGGTTATAAGGTAATCCGAGCAGAACTAAGAAATCCAGTATTTTTTCGACCTCGTTTTTGAGGCCAAAAATGGGCATCAAAAATGCCATATCTCGGCTATCGTAAAAGCTACGACCTTGCGGATGGTCTCTTTGGGTTCAAAACGACGAAACTAAGACAAAACCGTTGAAATTTTTCCGATAGCTCCCATAGAAGCCGAGATATCGGCCTTCAAAGTTTGGGTTTTTTTCATTTTTCGGGTATAACCCCCCGTTTGGATTTTTTTCAGAAAAAATTTTTTTTTTCGAATTGGAACTAAGTATACCAGCGGATTGTTCTCATCAAGTAGATTACGAAAATACCGGGTTATAAGGGAATCCGAGCAGAACTAAGAAATCGAGTATTTTTTCGACCTCGTTTTTGAGGCCAAAAATGGGCATCAAAAATGCCATATCTCGGCTATCGTAAAAACTACGATCTTGCGGATGGCCTCTTTGGATTCAAAACGACGAAACTAAGACAAAACCGTTGAAATTTTCCCGATAGCTCCCATAGAAGCCGAGATATCGAACTTCGAAGTTTGGGTTTTTCATTTTTCGGGTATACCCCCCCGTTTGGATTTTTTTTAGAAAATTTTTTTTTTTCGAATTCGAACTAACTATACCAGCGAATTGTTCTCATCAAGTAGATTACGAAAATACCGGGTTATAAGGTAATCCGAGCAGAACTAAGAAATCGAGCATTTTTTCGACCTCGTTTTTGAGGCCAAAAATGGGCATCAAAAATGCCATATCTCGGCTATCGTAAAAGCTACGACCTTGCGGATGGTCTCTTTGGATTCAAACCGACGAAACTAAGACAAAACCGTTGAAATTTTTCCGATAGCTCCCATAGAGGCCGAGATATCGGCCTTCAAAATTTGGGTTTTTTCATTTTTCGGGTATAACCCCCCATTTGGATTTTTTTCAGAAAAATTTTTTTTTTTCGAATTCGAACTAACTATACCAGCGAATTGTTCTCATCAAGGAGATTACGAAAATACCGGGTTATAAGGTAATCCGAGCAGAACTAAGAAATCGAGTATTTTTTCGACCTCGTTTTTGAGGCCAAAAATGGGCATCAAAAATGCCATATCTCGGCTATCGTAAAAACTACGACCTTGCGGATGGTCTCTTTGGATTCAAAACGACGAAACTAAGACAAAACCGTTGAAATTTTTCCGATAGCTCCCATAGAGGCCGAGATATCGGCCTTCAAAATTTGGGTTTTTTCATTTTTCGGGTATAACCCCCCGTTTGGATTTTTTTCAGAAAAATTTTTTTTTTTCGAATTGGAACTAACTATACCAGCGGATTGTTTTCATCAAGGAGATTACGAAAATACCGGGTTATAAGGGAATCCGAGCAGAACTAAGAAATCGAGTATTTTTTCGACCTCGTTTTTGAGGCCAAAAATGGGCATCAAAAATGCCATATCTCGGCTATCGGAAAAGCTACGACCTTGCGGATGGTCTCTTTGGATTCAAAACGATAAAACTAAGACAAAACCGTTGAAATTTTTCCGATAGCTCCCATAGAAGCCGAGATATCGGCCTTCAAAGTTTGGGTTTTTTTCATTTTTCGGGTATAACCCCCCCGTTTGGATTTTTGTCAGAAAAATTTTTTTTTTTCGTATTGGAACTAACTATACCAGCGGATTGTTCTCATCAAGGAGATTACGAAAATACCGGGTTATAAGGGAATCCGAGCAGAACTAAGAACTCGAGTATTTTTTCGACCTCGTTTTTGAGGCCAAAAATGGGCATCAAAAATGCCATATCTCGGCTATCGTAAAAGCTACGACTTTGCGGATGGTCTCTTTGGGTTCAAAACGACGAAACTAAGACAAAACCGTTGAAATTTTTCCGATAGCTCCCATAGAAGCCGAGATATCGGCCTTCAAAGTTTGGGTTTTTTCATTTTTCGGGTATAACCCCCCGTTTGGATTTTTTTCAGAAAATTTTTTTTTTTTCGAATTGGAACTAACTATACCAGCGGATTGTTCTCATCAAGGAGATTACGAAAATACCGGGTTATAAGGGAATCCGAGCAGAACTAAGAAATCGAGTATTTTTTCGACCTCGTTTTTGAGGCCAAAAATGTGCATCAAAAATGCCATATCTCGGCTATCGTAAAAGCTACGACTTTGCGGATGGTCTCTTTGGATTCAAACCGACGAAACTAAGACAAAACCGTTGAAATTTTTCCGATAGCTCCCATAGAGGCCGAGATATCGGCCTTCAAAATTTGGGTTTTTTCATTTTTCGGGTATAACCCCCCATTTGGATTTTTTTCAGAAAAATTTTTTTTTTCGAATTCGAACTAACTATACCAGCGAATTGTTCTCATCAAGTAGATTACGAAAATACCGGGTTATAAGGTAATCCGAGCAGAACTAAGAAATCGAGTATTTTTTCGACCTCGTTTTTGAGGCCAAAAATGGGCATCAAAAATGCCATATCTCGGCTATCGTAAAAACTACGACCTTGCGGATGGTTTCTTTGGATTCAAAACGACGAAACTAAGACAAAACCGTTGAAATTTTTCCGATAGCTCCCATAGAAGCCGAGATATCGGCCTTCAAAGTTTGGGTTTTTTCATTTTTCGGGTATAACCCCCCGTTTGGATTTTTTTCAGAAAAAATTTTTTTTGTCGAATTGGAACTAACTATACCAGGAGTGTTCTCATCAAGGAGATTACGAAAATACTGGGTTATAAGGGAATCCGAGCAGAACTAAGAAATCGAGTATTTTTTCGACCTCGTTTTTGAGGCCAAAAATGGGCATCAAAAATGCCATATCTCGGCTATCGTAAAAACTACGACCTTGCGGATGGTCTCTTTGGATTCAAAACGACAAAACCGTTGAAATTTTTCCGATAGCTCCCATAGAAGCCGAGATATCGGCCTTCAAAGTTTGGGTTTTTTCATTTTTCGGGTATAACCCCCCGTTTGGATTTTTTTCAAAAAAAATTTTTTTTGTCGAATTGGAACTAACTATACCAGGATTGTTCTCATCAAGGAGATTACGAAAATACCGGGTTATAAGGGATTCCGAGCAGAACTAAGAAATCGAGTATTTTTTCGACCTCGTTTTTGAGGCCAAAAATGGGCATCAAAAATGCCATATCTTGGCTATCGTAAAAGCTACGACCTTGCGGATGGTCTCTTAGGATTCAAAACGACGAAACTAAGACAAAACCGTTGAAATTTTCCCGATAGCTCCCATAGAAGCCGAGATATCGAACTTCGAAGTTTGGGTTTTTCATTTTTCGGGTATACCCCCCCGTTTGGATTTTTTTCAGAAAAATTTTTTTTTTCGAATTCGAACTAACTATACCAGCGAATTGTTCTCATCAAGTAGATTACGAAAATACCGGGTTATAAGGTAATCCGAGCAGAACTAAGAACTCGAGTATTTTTTCGACCTCGTTTTTGAGGCCAAAAATGGGCATCAAAAATGCCATATCTCGGCTATCGTAAAAGCTACGACCTTGCGGATGGTCTCTTTGGATTCAAAACGACGAAACTAAGACAAAACCGTTGAAATTTTTCCGATAGCTCGCATAGAAGCCGAGATATCGGCCTTCAAAGTTTGGGTTTTTTCATTTTTCGGGTATAACCCCCCGTTTGGATTTTTTTCAGAAAATTTTTTTTTTTTCGAATTGGAACTAACTATACCAGCGGATTGTTCTCATCAAGGAGATTACGAAAATACCGGGTTATAAGGGAATCCGAGCAGAACTAAGAAATCGAGTATTTTTTCGACCTCGTTTTTGAGGCCAAAAATGGGCATCAAAAATGCCATATCTCGGCTATCGTAAAAGCTACGACCTTGCGGATGGTCTCTTTGGATTCAAAACGACTAAACTAAGACAAAACCGTTGAAATTTTTCCGATAGCTCCCATAGAAACCGAGATATCGGCCTTCAAAGTTTGGGTTTTTTTCATTTTTCGGGTATAACCCCCCGTTTGGATTTTTTTCAGAAAAAATTTTTTTTTTCGAATTGGAACTAAGAATACCAGCGGATTGTTCTCATCAAGTAGATTACGAAAATACCGGGTTATAAGGGAATCCGAGCAGAACTAAGAAATCGAGTATTTTTTCGACCTCGTTTTTGAGGCCAAAAATGGGCATCAAAAATGCCATATCTCGGCTATCGTAAAAACTACGATCTTGCGGATGGTCTCTTTGGATTCAAAACGACGAAACTAAGACAAAACCGTTGAAATTTTCCCGATAGCTCCCATAGAAGCCGAGATATCGGCCTTCAAAGTTTGGGTTTTTTCATTTTTCGGGTAAACCCCCCAGTTTGGATTTTTTTCAGAAAAATTTTTTTTTTTTCGAATTCGAACTAACTATACCAGCGGATTGTTCTCATCAAGTAGATTACGAAAATACCGGGTTATAAGGGAATCCGAGCAGAACTAAGAAATCGAGTATTTTTTCGACCTCGTTTATGAGGCCAAAAATGGGCATCAAAAATGCCATATCTCGGCTATCGTAAAAGCTACGACCTTGCGGATGGTCTCTTTGGATTCAAAACGACGAAACTAAGACAAAACCGTTGAAATTTTTCCGATAGCTCCCATAGAAGCCGAGATATCGGCCTTCAAAGTTTGGGTTTTTTCATTTTTCGGGTATACCCCCCCGTTTGGATTTTTTTCAGAAAAATTTTTTTTTTCGAATTCGAACTAACTATACCAGCGAATTGTTCTCATCAAGTAGATTACGAAAATACCGGGTTATAAGGTAATCCGAGCAGAACTAAGAACTCGAGTATTTTTTCGACCTCGTTTTTGAGGCCAAAAATGGGCATCAAAAATGCCATATCTCGGCTATCGTAAAAGCTACGACCTTGCGGATGGTCTCTTTGGATTCAAAACGACGAAACTAAGACAAAACCGTTGAAATTTTCCCGATAGCTCCCATAGAAGCCGAGATATCGAACTTCGAAGTTTGGGTTTTTCATTTTTCGGGTATACCCCCCCGTTTGGATTTTTTTCAGAAAATTTTTTTTTTTCGAATTCGAACTAACTATACCAGCGAATTGTTCTCATCAAGTAGATTACGAAAATACCGGGTTATAAGGTAATCCGAGCAGAACTAAGAAATCGAGTATTTTTTCGTCCTCGTTTTTGAGGCCAAAAATGGGCATCAAAAATGCCATATCTCGGCTATCGTAAAAACTACGACCTTGCGGATGGTCTCTTTGGATTCAAAACGACGAAACTAAGACAAAACCGTTGAAATTTTTCCGATAGCTCGCATAGAAGCCGAGATATCGGCCTTCAAAGTTTGGGTTTTTTCATTTTTCGGGTATAACCCCCCGTTTGGATTTTTTTCAGAAAATTTTTTTTTTTTCGAATTGGAACTAACTATACCAGCGGATTGTTCTCATCAAGGAGATTACGAAAATACCGGGTTATAAGGGAATCCGAGCAGAACTAAGAAATCGAGTATTTTTTCGACCTCGTTTTTGAGGCCAAAAATGGGCATCAAAAATGCCATATCTCGGCTATCGTAAAAGCTACGACCTTGCGGATGGTCTCTTTGGATTCAAAACGACTAAACTAAGACAAAACCGTTGAAATTTTTCCGATAGCTCCCATAGAAACCGAGATATCGGCCTTCAAAGTTTGGGTTTTTTTCATTTTTCGGGTATAACCCCCCGTTTGGATTTTTTTCAGAAAAAATTTTTTTTTTCGAATTGGAACTAAGAATACCAGCGGATTGTTCTCATCAAGTAGATTACGAAAATACCGGGTTATAAGGGAATCCGAGCAGAACTAAGAAATCGAGTATTTTTTCGACCTCGTTTTTGAGGCCAAAAATGGGCATCAAAAATGCCATATCTCGGCTATCGTAAAAACTACGATCTTGCGGATGGTCTCTTTGGATTCAAAACGACGAAACTAAGACAAAACCGTTGAAATTTTCCCGATAGCTCCCATAGAAGCCGAGATATCGGCCTTCAAAGTTTGGGTTTTTTCATTTTTCGGGTAAACCCCCCAGTTTGGATTTTTTTCAGAAAAATTTTTTTTTTTTCGAATTCGAACTAACTATACCAGCGGATTGTTCTCATCAAGTAGATTACGAAAATACCGGGTTATAAGGGAATCCGAGCAGAACTAAGAAATCGAGTATTTTTTCGACCTCGTTTATGAGGCCAAAAATGGGCATCAAAAATGCCATATCTCGGCTATCGTAAAAGCTACGACCTTGCGGATGGTCTCTTTGGATTCAAAACGACGAAACTAAGACAAAACCGTTGAAATTTTTCCGATAGCTCCCATAGAAGCCGAGATATCGGCCTTCAAAGTTTAAGTTTTTTCATTTTTCGGGTATAACCCCCCGTTTGGATTTTTTTCAAAAAAAATTTTTTTTGTCGAATTGGAACTAACTATACCAGGAGTGTTCTCATCAAGGAGATTACGAAAATACTGGGTTATAAGGGAATCCGAGCAGAACTAAGAAATCGAGTATTTTTTCGACCTCGTTTTTGAGGCCAAAAATGTGCATCAAAAATGCCATATCTCGGCTATCGTAAAAGCTACGACCTTGCGGATGGTCTCTTAGGATTCAAAACGACGAAACTAAGACAAAACCGTTAAAATTTTCCCGATAGCTCCCATAGAAGCCGAGATATCGAACTTCGAAGTTTGGGTTTTTCATTTTTCGGGTATACCCCCCCGTTTGGATTTTTTTCAGAAAAATTTTTTTTTTCGAATTCGAACTAACTATACCAGCGAATTGTTCTCATCAAGTAGATTACGAAAATACCGGGTTATAAGGTAATCCGAGCAGAACTAAGAACTCGAGTATTTTTTCAACCTCGTTTTTGAGGCCAAAAATGGGCATCAAAAATGCCATATCTCGGCTATCGTAAAAGCTACGACCTTGCGGATGGTCTCTTTGGATTCAAAACGACGAAACTAAGACAAAACCGTTGAAATTTTTCCGATAGCTCCCATAGAAGCCGAGATATCGGCCTTCAAAGTTTGGGTTTTTTTCATTTTTCGGGTATAACCCCCCCGTTTGGATTTTTGTCAGAAAAATTTTTTTTTTTCGAATTGGAACTAACTATACCAGCGGATTGTTCTCATCAAGGAGATTACGAAAATACCGGGTTATAAGGGAATCCGAGCAGAACTAAGAAATCGAGTATTTTTTCGACCTCGTTTTTGAGGCCAAAAATGGGCATCAAAAATGCCATATCTCGGCTATCGTAAAAGCTACGACCTTGCGGATGGTCTCTTTGGATTCAAAACGACGAAACTAAGACAAAACCGTTGAAATTTTCCCGATAGCTCCCATAGAAGCCGAGATATCGAACTTCGAAGTTTGGGTTTTTCATTTTTCAGGTATACCCCCCCGTTTGGATTTTTTTCAGAAAATTTTTTTTTTTCGAATTCGAACTAACTATACCAGCGAATTGTTCTCATCAAGTAGATTACGAAAATACCGGGTTATAAGGGAATCCGAGCAGAACTAAGAAATCGAGTATTTTTTCGACCTCGTTTTTGAGGCCAAAAATGGGCATCAAAAATGCCAAATCTCAGCTATCGTAAAAGCTACGACCTTGCGGATGGTCTTTTTCGATTTAAAACGACGAAACTAAGACAAAACCGTTAAAATTTTCCCGATAGCTCCCATAGAAGCCGAGATATCGAACTTCGAAGTTTGGGTTTTTCATTTTTCGGGTATACCCCCCCCCGTTTGGATTTTTTTCAGAAAAAATTTTTTTTTCGAATTCGAACTAACTATACCAGCGGATTGTTCTCATCAAGGAGATTACGAAAATACCGGGTTATAAGGGAATCCGAGCAGAACTAAGAAATCGAGTATTTTTTCGACCTCGTTTTTGAGGCCAAAAATGGGCATCAAAAATGCCATATCTCAGCTATCGTAAAAGCTACGACCTTGCGGATGGTCTTTTTCGATTTAAAACGACGAAACTAAGACAAAACCGTTGAAATTTTCCCGATAGCTCCCATAGAAGCCGAGATATCGAACTTCGAAGTTTGGGTTTTTCATTTTTCGGGTATACGCCCCCGTTTGGATTTTTTTCAGAATTTTTTTTTTTCGAATTCGAACTAACTAAACCAGAGAATTGTTCTCATCAAGTAGATTACGAAAATACCGGGTTATAAGGGAATCCGAGCAGAACTAAGAAATCGAGTATTTTTTCGACCTCGTTTTTGAGGCCAAAAATGGGCATCAAAAATGCCATATCTCGGCTATCGTAAAAACTACGATCTTGCGGATGGTCTCTTTGGATTCAAAACGACGAAACTAAGACAAAACCGTTGAATTTTTTCCGATAGCTCCCATAGAAGCCGAGATATCGGCCTTCAAAGTTTGGGTTTTTTCATTTTTCGGGTATACCCCCCCGTTTGGATTTTTTTCAGAAAATTTTTTTTTTTTCGAATTCGAACTAACTATACCAGCGGATTGTTCTCATCAAGTAGATTACGAAAATACCGGGTTATAAGGGAATCCGAGCAGAACTAAGAAATCGAGTATTTTTTCGACCTCGTTTTTGAGGCCAAAAATGGGCATCAAAAATGCCATATCTCGGCTATCGAAAAAGCTACGACCTTCCGGATGGTCTCTTTGGATTCAAAACGATGAAACTAAGACAAAACCGTTGAAATTTTTCCGATAGCTCCCATAGAAGCCGGGATATCGGCCTTCAAAGTTTGGGTTTTTTTCATTTTTCGGGTATAACCCCCCGTTTGGATTTTTTTCAGAAAAAAATTTTTTTTTCGAATTGGAACTAACTATACCAGCGGATTGTTCTCATCAAGGAGATTACGAAAATACCGGGTTATAAGGGAATCCGAGCAGAACTAAGAAATCGAGTATTTTTTCGACCTCGTTTTTGAGGCCAAAAATGGGCATCAAAAATGCCATATCTCGGCTATCGTAAAAGCTACGACCTTGCGGATGGTCTCTTTGGATTCAAAACGACGAAACTAAGACAAAACCGTTGAAATTTTTCCGATAGCTCCCATAGAAGCCGAGTTATCGGCCTTCAAAGTTTGGGTTTTTTCATTTTTCGGGTATAACCCCCCGTTTGGATTTTTTTCAGAAAAAATTTTTTTTGTCGAATTGGAACTAACTATACCACCGGATTGTTCTCATCAAGGAGATTACGAAAATACCGGGTTATAAGGGAATCCGAGCAGAACTAAGAAATCGAGTATTTTTTCGACCTCGTTTTTGAGGCCAAAAATGGGCATCTAAAATGCCATATCTCGGATACCGTAAAAACTGCGACCTGGCGGATAGTCTGTTTGGATTCAAAACGACGAAACTAAGACAAAACCGTTAAAATTTTCCCGATAGCTCCCATAGAAGCCGAGATATCGAACTTCGAAGTTTGGGTTTTTCATTTTTCGGGTATACCCCCCCGTTTGGATTTTTTTCAGAAAAAATTTTTTTTTCGAATTCGAACTAACTATACCAGCGGATTGTTCTCATCAAAGAGATTACGAAAATACCGGGTTATAAGGGAATCCGAGCAGAACTAAGAAATCGAGTATTTTTTCGACCTCGTTTTTGAGGCCAAAAATGGGCATCAAAAATGCCATATCTCGGCTATCGTAAAAGCTACGACCTTGCGGATGGTCTCTTTGGATTCAAAACGACGAAACTAAGACAAAACCGTTGAAATTTTTCCGATAGCTCCCATAGAAGCCGAGATATCGGCCTTCAAAATTTGGGTTTTTTCATTTTTCGGGTATAACCCCCCGTTTGGATTTTTTCAGAAAATTTTTTTTTTTTCGAATTGGAACTAACTATACCAGTGGATTGTTCTCATCAAGTAGATTACGAAAATACCGGGTTATAAGGGAATTCGAGCAGAACTAAGAAATCGAGTATTTTTTCGACCTCGTTTTTGAGGCCAAAAATGGGCATCAAAAATGCCATATCTCGGCTATCGGAAAAGCTACGACCTTGCGGATGGTCTCTTTGGATTCAAAACGACGAAACTAAGACAAAACCGTTGAAATTTTTCCGATAGCTCCCATAGAAGCCGAGATATCGGATTGTTCTCATCAAGGAGATTACGAAAATACCGGGTTATAAGGGAATCCGAGCAGAACTAAGAACTCGAGTATTTTTTCGACCTCGTTTTTGAGGCCAAAAATGGGCATCAAAAATGCCATATCTCAGCTATCGTAAAAGCTACGACCTTGCGGATGGTCTTTTTCGATTTAAAACGACGAAACTAAGACAAAACCGTTGAAATTTTCCCGATAGCTCCCATAGAAGCCGAGATATCGAACTTCGAAGTTTGGGTTTTTCATTTTTCGGGTATACGCCCCCGTTTGGATTTTTTTCAGAATTTTTTTTTTTCGAATTCGAACTAACTATACCAGCGAATTGTTCTCATCAAGTAGATTACGAAAATACCGGGTTATAAGGGAATCCGAGCAGAACTAAGAAATCGAGTATTTTTTCGACCTCGTTTTTGAGGCCAAAAATGGGCATCAAAAATGCCATATCTCGGCTATCGTAAAAACTACGATCTTGCGGATGGTCTCTTTGGATTCAAAACGACGAAACTAAGACAAAACCGTTGAATTTTTTCCGATAGCTCCCATAGAAGCCGAGATATCGGCCTTCAAAGTTTGGGTTTTTTCATTTTTCGGGTATACCCCCCCGTTTGGATTTTTTTCAGAAAATTTTTTTTTTTTCGAATTCGAACTAACTATACCAGCGGATTGTTCTCATCAAGTAGATTACGAAAATACCGGGTTATAAGGGAATCCGAGCAGAACTAAGAAATCGAGTATTTTTTCGACCTCGTTTTTGAGGCCAAAAATGGGCATCAAAAATGCCATATCTCGGCTATCGAAAAAGCTACGACCTTCCGGATGGTCTCTTTGGATTCAAAACGATGAAACTAAGACAAAACCGTTGAAATTTTTCCGATAGCTCCCATAGAAGCCGGGATATCGGCCTTCAAAGTTTGGGTTTTTTTCATTTTTCGGGTATAACCCCCCGTTTGGATTTTTTTCAGAAAAAATTTTTTTTGTCGAATTGGAACTAACTATACCACCGGATTGTTCTCATCAAGGAGATTACGAAAATACCGGGTTATAAGGGAATCCGAGCAGAACTAAGAAATCGAGTATTTTTTCGACCTCGTTTTTGAGGCCAAAAATGGGCATCTAAAATGCCATATCTCGGATACCGTAAAAACTGCGACCTGGCGGATAGTCTGTTTGGATTCAAAACGACGAAACTAAGACAAAACCGTTGAAATTTTCCCGATAGCTCCCATAGAAGCCGAGATATCGAACTTCGAAGTTTGGGTTTTTCATTTTTCGGGTATACCCCCCCCCGTTTGGATTTTTTTCAGACAAAATTTTTTTTTCGAATTCGAACTAACTATACCAGCGGATTGTTCTCATCAAGGAGACTACGAAAATACCGGGTTATAAGGGAATCCGAGCAGAACTAAGAAATCGAGTATTTTTTCGACCTCGTTTTTGAGGCCAAAAATGGGCATCAAAAATGCCATATCTCAGCTATCGTAAAAGCTACGACCTTGCGGATGGTCTTTTTCGATTTAAAACGACGAAACTAAGACAAAACCGTTGAAATTTTCCCGATAGCTCCCATAGAAGCCGAGATATCGAACTTCGAAGTTTGGGTTTTTCATTTTTCGGGTATACGCCCCCGTTTGGATTTTTTTCAGAATTTTTTTTTTTCGAATTCGAACTAACTATACCAGCGAATTGTTCTCATCAAGTAGATTACGAAAATACCGGGTTATAAGGGAATCCGAGCAGAACTAAGAAATCGAGTATTTTTTCGACCTCGTTTTTGAGGCCAAAAATGGGCATCAAAAATGCCATATCTCGGCTATCGTAAAAACTACGATCTTGCGGATGGTCTCTTTGGATTCAAAACGACGAAACTAAGACAAAACCGTTGAATTTTTTCCGATAGCTCCCATAGAAGCCGAGATATCGGCCTTCAAAGTTTGGGTTTTTTCATTTTTCGGGTATACCCCCCCGTTTGGATTTTTTTCAGAAAATTTTTTTTTTTTCGAATTCGAACTAACTATACCAGCGGATTGTTCTCATCAAGTAGATTACGAAAATACCGGGTTATAAGGGAATCCGAGCAGAACTAAGAAATCGAGTATTTTTTCGACCTCGTTTTTGAGGCCAAAAATGGGCATCAAAAATGCCATATCTCGGCTATCGAAAAAGCTACGACCTTCCGGATGGTCTCCTTGGATTCAAAACGATGAAACTAAGACAAAACCGTTGAAATTTTTCCGATAGCTCCCATAGAAGCCGGGATATCGGCCTTCAAAGTTTGGGTTTTTTTCATTTTTCGGGTATAACCCCCCGTTTGGATTTTTTTCAGAAAAAATTTTTTTTGTCGAATTGGAACTAACTATACCACCGGATTGTTCTCATCAAGGAGATTACGAAAATACCGGGTTATAAGGGAATCCGAGCAGAACTAAGAAATCGAGTATTTTTTCGACCTCGTTTTTGAGGCCAAAAATGGGCATCTAAAATGCCATATCTCGGATACCGTAAAAACTGCGACCTGGCGGATAGTCTGTTTGGATTCAAAACGACGAAACTAAGACAAAACCGTTGAAATTTTCCCGATAGCTCCCATAGAAGCCGAGATATCGAACTTCGAAGTTTGGGTTTTTCATTTTTCGGGTATACCCCCCCGTTTGGATTTTTTTCAGAAAAATTTTTTTTTTTCGAATTCGAACTAACTATACCAGCGGATTGTTCTCATCAAAGAGATTACGAAAATACCGGGTTATAAGGGAATCCGAGCAGAACTAAGAAATCGAGTATTTTTTCGACCTCGTTTTTGAGGCCAAAAATGGGCATCAAAAATGCCATATCTCGGCTATCGTAAAAGCTACGACCTTGCGGATGGTCTCTTTGGATTCAAAACGACGAAACTAAGACAAAACCGTTGAAATTTTTCCGATAGATCCCATAGAAGCCGAGATATCGGCCTTCAAAATTTGGGTTTTTTCATTTTTCGGGTATAACCCCCCGTTTGGATTTTTTCAGAAAAATTTTTTTTTTTCGAATTGGAACTAACTATACCAGTGGATTGTTCTCATCAAGTAGATTACGAAAATACCGGGTTATAAGGGAATCCGAGCAGAACTAAGAAATCGAATATTTTTTCGACCTCGTTTTTGAGGCCAAAAATGGGCATCAAAAATGCCATATCTCGGCTATCGAAAAAGCTACGACCTTCCGGATGGTCTCTTTGGATTCAAAACGATGAAACTAAGACAAAACCGTTGAAATTTTTCCGATAGCTCCCATAGAAGCCGGGATATCGGCCTTCAAAGTTTGGGTTTTTTTCATTTTTCGGGTATAACCCCCCGTTTGGATTTTTTTCAGAAAAAATTTTTTTTGTCGAATTGGAACTAACTATACCACCGGATTGTTCTCATCAAGGAGATTACGAAAATACCGGGTTATAAGGGAATCCGAGCAGAACTAAGAAATCGAGTATTTTTTCGACCTCGTTTTTGAGGCCAAAAATGGGCATCTAAAATGCCATATCTCGGATACCGTAAAAACTGCGACCTGGCGGATAGTCTGTTTGGATTCAAAACGACGAAACTAAGACAAAACCGTTGAAATTTTCCCGATAGCTCCCATAGAAGCCGAGATATCGAACTTCGAAGTTTGGGTTTTTCATTTTTCGGGTATACCCCCCCGTTTGGATTTTTTTCAGAAAAATTTTTTTTTTTCGAATTCGAACTAACTATACCAGCGGATTGTTCTCATCAAAGAGATTACGAAAATACCGGGTTATAAGGGAATCCGAGCAGAACTAAGAAATCGAGTATTTTTTCGACCTCGTTTTTGAGGCCAAAAATGGGCATCAAAAATGCCATATCTCGGCTATCGTAAAAGCTACGACCTTGCGGATGGTCTCTTTGGATTCAAAACGACGAAACTAAGACAAAACCGTTGAAATTTTTCCGATAGATCCCATAGAAGCCGAGATATCGGCCTTCAAAATTTGGGTTTTTTCATTTTTCGGGTATAACCCCCCGTTTGGATTTTTTCAGAAAAATTTTTTTTTTTCGAATTGGAACTAACTATACCAGTGGATTGTTCTCATCAAGTAGATTACGAAAATACCGGGTTATAAGGGAATCCGAGCAGAACTAAGAAATCGAATATTTTTTCGACCTCGTTTTTGAGGCCAAAAATGGGCATCAAAAATGCCATATCTCGGCTATCGTAAAAGCTACGACCTTGCGGATGGTCTCTTTGGATTCAAAACGACGAAACTAAGACAAAACCGTTGAAATTTTTCCAATAGCTCCCATAGAAGCCGAGATATCGAACTTCGAAGTTTGGGTTTTTCATTTTTCGGGTAAACCCCCCCGTTTGGATTTTTTTCAGAAAATTTTTTTTTTTCGAATTCGAACTAACTATACCAGCGGATTGTTCTCATCAAGTAGATTACGAAAATACCGGGTTATAAGGGAATCCGAGCAGAACTAAGAAATCGAATATTTTTTCGACCTCGTTTTTGAGGCCAAAAATGGGCATCAAAAATGCCATATCTCGGCTATCGTAAAAGCTACGACCTTGCGGATGGTCTCTTTGGATTCAAAACGACGAAACTAAGACAAAACCGTTGAAATTTTTCCGATAGCTCCCATAGAAGCCGAGATATCGGCCTTCAAAATTTGGGTTTTTTCATTTTTCGGGTATAACCCCCCGTTTGGATTTTTTTCAGAAAAATTTTTTTTTTTCGAATTGGAACTAACTATACCAGCGGATTGTTCTCATCAAGGAGATTACGAAAATACCGGGTTATAAGGGAATCCGAGCAGAACTAAGAAATCGAGTATTTTTTCGACCTCGTTTTTAAGGCCAAAAATGGGCATCAAAAATGCCATATCTCGGCTATCGTAAAAGCTACGACCTTGCGGATGGTCTCTTTGGATTCAAAACGACGAAACTAAGACAAAACCGTTGAAATTTTCCCGATAGCTCCCATAGAAGCCGAGATATCGAACTTCGAAGTTTGGGTTTTTCATTTTTCGGGTATACCCCTCCGTTTGGATTTTTTTCAGAAAAATTTTTTTTTTCGAATTCGAACTAACTATACCAGCGAATTGTTCTCATCAAGTAGATTACGAAAATACCGGGTTATAAGGTAATCCGAGCAGAACTAAGAAATCCAGTATTTTTTCGACCTCGTTTTTGAGGCCAAAAATGGGCATCAAAAATGCCATATCTCGGCTATCGTAAAAGCTACGACCTTGCGGATGGTCTCTTTGGGTTCAAAACGACGAAACTAAGACAAAACCGTTGAAATTTTTCCGATAGCTCCCATAGAAGCCGAGATATCGGCCTTCAAAGTTTGGGTTTTTTTCATTTTTCGGGTATAACCCCCCGTTTGGATTTTTTTCAGAAAAAATTTTTTTTTTCGAATTGGAACTAAGTATACCAGCGGATTTTTCTCATCAAGTAGATTACGAAAATACCGGGTTATAAGGGAATCCGAGCAGAACTAAGAAATCGAGTATTTTTTCGACCTCGTTTTTGAGGCCAAAAATGGGCATCAAAAATGCCATATCTCGGCTATCGTAAAAACTACGATCTTGCGGATGGCCTCTTTGGATTCAAAACGACGAAACTAAGACAAAACCGTTGAAATTTTCCCGATAGCTCCCATAGAAGCCGAGATATCGAACTTCGAAGTTTGGGTTTTTCATTTTTCGGGTATACCCCCCCGTTTGGATTTTTTTTAGAAAATTTTTTTTTTTCGAATTCGAACTAACTATACCAGCGAATTGTTCTCATCAAGTAGATTACGAAAATACCGGGTTATAAGGTAATCCGAGCAGAACTAAGAAATCGAGCATTTTTTCGACCTCGTTTTTGAGGCCAAAAATGGGCATCAAAAATGCCATATCTCGGCTATCGTAAAAGCTACGACCTTGCGGATGGTCTCTTTGGATTCAAAACGACGAAACTAAGACAAAACCGTTGAAATTTTTCCGATAGCTCCCATAGAAGCCGAGATATCGGCCTTCAAAGTTTGGGTTTTTTCATTTTTCGGGTATACCCCCCCGTTTGGATTTTTTTCAGAAAAATTTTTTTTTTTCGAATTCGAACTAACTATACCAGCGAATTGTTCTCATCAAGGAGATTACGAAAATACCGGGTTATAAGGTAATCCGAGCAGAACTAAGAAATCGAGTATTTTTTCGACCTCGTTTTTGAGGCCAAAAATGGGCATCAAAAATGCCATATCTCGGCTATCGTAAAAACTACGACCTTGCGGATGGTCTCTTTGGATTCAAAACGACGAAACTAAGACAAAACCGTTGAAATTTTTCCGATAGCTCCCATAGAGGCCGAGATATCGGCCTTCAAAATTTGGGTTTTTTCATTTTTCGGGTATAACCCCCCGTTTGGATTTTTTTCAGAAAAATTTTTTTTTTTCGAATTGGAACTAACTATACCAGCGGATTGTTTTCATCAAGGAGATTACGAAAATACCGGGTTATAAGGGAATCCGAGCAGAACTAAGAAATCGAGTATTTTTTCGACCTCGTTTTTGAGGCCAAAAATGGGCATCAAAAATGCCATATCTCGGCTATCGGAAAAGCTACGACCTTGCGGATGGTCTCTTTGGATTCAAAACGATAAAACTAAGACAAAACCGTTGAAATTTTTCCGATAGCTCCCATAGAAGCCGAGATATCGGCCTTCAAAGTTTGGGTTTTTTTCATTTTTCGGGTATAACCCCCCCGTTTGGATTTTTGTCAGAAAAATTTTTTTTTTTCGAATTGGAACTAACTATACCAGCGGATTGTTCTCATCAAGGAGATTACGAAAATACCGGGTTATAAGGGAATCCGAGCAGAACTAAGAACTCGAGTATTTTTTCGACCTCGTTTTTGAGGCCAAAAATGGGCATCAAAAATGCCATATCTCGGCTATCGTAAAAGCTACGACTTTGCGGATGGTCTCTTTGGGTTCAAAACGACGAAACTAAGACAAAACCGTTGAAATTTTTCCGATAGCTCCCATAGAAGCCGAGATATCGGCCTTCAAAGTTTGGGTTTTTTCATTTTTCGGGTATAACCCCCCGTTTGGATTTTTTTCAGAAAATTTATTTTTTTTCGAATTGGAACTAACTATACCAGCGGATTGTTCTCATCAAGGAGATTACGAAAATACCGGGTTATAAGGGAATCCGAGCAGAACTAAGAAATCGAGTATTTTTTCGACCTCGTTTTTGAGGCCAAAAATGTGCATCAAAAATGCCATATCTCGGCTATCGTAAAAGCTACGACTTTGCGGATGGTCTCTTTGGATTCAAACCGACGAAACTAAGACAAAACCGTTGAAATTTTTCCGATAGCTCCCATAGAGGCCGAGATATCGGCCTTCAAAATTTGGGTTTTTTCATTTTTCGGGTATAACCCCCCATTTGGATTTTTTTCAGAAAAATTTTTTTTTTCGAATTCGAACTAACTATACCAGTGAATTGTTCTCATCAAGTAGATTACGAAAATACCGGGTTATAAGGTAATCCGAGCAGAACTAAGAAATCGAGTATTTTTTCGACCTCGTTTTTGAGGCCAAAAATGGGCATCAAAATGCCATATCTCGGCTATCGTAAAAACTACGACCTTGCGGATGGTTTCTTTGGATTCAAAACGACGAAACTAAGACAAAACCGTTGAAATTTTTCCGATAGCTCCCATAGAAGCCGAGATATCGGCCTTCAAAGTTTGGGTTTTTTCATTTTCGGGTATAACCCCCGTTTGGATTTTTTTCAGAAAAAATTTTTTTTGTCGAATTGGAACTAACTATACCAGGAGTGTTCTCATCAAGGAGATTACGAAAATACTGGGTTATAAGGGAATCCGAGCAGAACTAAGAAATCGAGTATTTTTTCGACCTCGTTTTTGAGGCCAAAAATGGGCATCAAAAATGCCATATCTCGGCTATCGTAAAAACTACGACCTTGCGGATGGTCTCTTTGGATTCAAAACGACAAAACCGTTGAAATTTTTCCGATAGCTCCCATAGAAGCCGAGATATCGGCCTTCAAAGTTTGGGTTTTTTCATTTTTCGGGTATAACCCCCCGTTTGGATTTTTTTCAAAAAAAATTTTTTTTGTCGAATTGGAACTAACTATACCAGGATTGTTCTCATCAAGAGATTACGAAAATACCGGGTTATAAGGGATTCCGAGCAGAACTAAGAAATCGAGTATTTTTTCGACCTCGTTTTTGAGGCCAAAAATGGGCATCAAAAATGCCATATCTTGGCTATCGTAAAAGCTACGACCTTGCGGATGGTCTCTTAGGATTCAAACGACGAAACTAAGACAAAACCGTTGAAATTTTCCCGATAGCTCCCATAGAAGCCGAGATATCGAACTTCGAAGTTTGGGTTTTTCATTTTTCGGGTATACCCCCCCGTTTGGATTTTTTTCAGAAAAATTTTTTTTTTCGAATTCGAACTAACTATACCAGCGAATTGTTCTCATCAAGTAGATTACGAAAATACCGGGTTATAAGGTAATCCGAGCAGAACTAAGAACTCGAGTATTTTTTCGACCTCGTTTTTGAGGCCAAAAATGGGCATCAAAAATGCCATATCTCGGCTATCGTAAAAGCTACGACCTTGCGGATGGTCTCTTTGGATTCAAAACGACGAAACTAAGACAAAACCGTTGAAATTTTCCCGATAGCTCCCATAGAAGCCGAGATATCGAACTTCGAAGTTTGGGTTTTCATTTTTCGGGTATACCCCCCCGTTTGGATTTTTTCAGAAAATTTTTTTTTTTCGAATTCGAACTAACTATACCAGCGAATTGTTCTCATCAAGTAGATTACGAAAATACCGGGTTATAAGGTAATCCGAGCAGAACTAAGAAATCGAGTATTTTTTCGTCCTCGTTTTTGAGGCCAAAAATGGGCATCAAAAATGCCATATCTCGGCTATCGTAAAAACTACGACCTTGCGGATGGTCTCTTTGGATTCAAAACGACGAAACTAAGACAAAACCGTTGAAATTTTTCCGATAGCTCGCATAGAAGCCGAGATATCGGCCTTCAAAGTTTGGGTTTTTTCATTTTTCGGGTATAACCCCCCGTTTGGATTTTTTTCAGAAAATTTTTTTTTTTTCGAATTGGAACTAACTATACCAGCGGATTGTTCTCATCAAGGAGATTACGAAAATACCGGGTTATAAGGGAATCCGAGCAGAACTAAGAAATCGAGTATTTTTTCGACCTCGTTTTTGAGGCCAAAAATGGGCATCAAAAATGCCATATCTCGGCTATCGTAAAAGCTACGACCTTGCGGATGGTCTCTTTGGATTCAAAACGACTAAACTAAGACAAAACCGTTGAAATTTTTCCGATAGCTCCCATAGAAACCGAGATATCGGCCTTCAAAGTTTGGGTTTTTTTCATTTTTCGGGTATAACCCCCCGTTTGGATTTTTTTCAGAAAAAATTTTTTTTTTCGAATTGGAACTAAGAATACCAGCGGATTGTTCTCATCAAGTAGATTACGAAAATACCGGGTTATAAGGGAATCCGAGCAGAACTAAGAAATCGAGTATTTTTTCGACCTCGTTTTTGAGGCCAAAAATGGGCATCAAAAATGCCATATCTCGGCTATCGTAAAAACTACGATCTTGCGGATGGTCTCTTTGGATTCAAAACGACGAAACTAAGACAAAACCGTTGAAATTTTCCCGATAGCTCCCATAGAAGCCGAGATATCGGCCTTCAAAGTTTGGGTTTTTTCATTTTTCGGGTAAACCCCCCAGTTTGGATTTTTTTCAGAAAAATTTTTTTTTTTTCGAATTCGAACTAACTATACCAGCGGATTGTTCTCATCAAGTAGATTACGAAAATACCGGGTTATAAGGGAATCCGAGCAGAACTAAGAAATCGAGTATTTTTTCGACCTCGTTTATGAGGCCAAAAATGGGCATCAAAAATGCCATATTTTGGCTATCGTAAAAGCTACGACCTTGCGGATGGTCTCTTTGGATTCAAAACGACGAAACTAAGACAAAACCGTTGAAATTTTTCCGATAGCTCCCATAGAAGCCGAGATATCGGCCTTCAAAGTTTGGGTTTTTTCATTTTTCGGGTATAACCCCCCGTTTGGATTTTTTTCAAAAAAAATTTTTTTTGTCGAATTGGAACTAACTATACCAGGAGTGTTCTCATCAAGGAGATTACGAAAATACTGGGTTATAAGGGAATCCGAGCAGAACTAAGAAATCGAGTATTTTTTCGACCTCGTTTTTGAGGCCAAAAATGTGCATCAAAAATGCCATATCTCGGCTATCGTAAAAGCTACGACCTTGCGGATGGTCTCTTAGGATTCAAAACGACGAAACTAAGACAAAACCGTTAAAATTTTCCCGATAGCTCCCATAGAAGCCGAGATATCGAACTTCGAAGTTTGGGTTTTTCATTTTTCGGGTATACCCCCCCGTTTGGATTTTTTTCAGAAAAATTTTTTTTTTCGAATTCGAACTAACTATACCAGCGAATTGTTCTCATCAAGTAGATTACGAAAATACCGGGTTATAAGGTAATCCGAGCAGAACTAAGAACTCGAGTATTTTTTCAACCTCGTTTTTGAGGCCAAAAATGGGCATCAAAAATGCCATATCTCGGCTATCGTAAAAGCTACGACCTTGCGGATGGTCTCTTTGGATTCAAAACGACGAAACTAAGACAAAACCGTTGAAATTATTCCGATAGCTCCCATAGAAGCCGAGATATCGGCCTTCAAAGTTTGGGTTTTTTTCATTTTTCGGGTATAACCCCCCCGTTTGGATTTTTGTCAGAAAAATTTTTTTTTTTCGAATTGGAACTAACTATACCAGCGGATTGTTCTCATCAAGGAGATTACGAAAATACCGGGTTATAAGGGAATCCGAGCAGAACTAAGAAATCGAGTATTTTTTCGACCTCGTTTTTGAGGCCAAAAATGGGCATCAAAAATGCCATATCTCGGCTATCGTAAAAGCTACGACCTTGCGGATGGTCTCTTTGGATTCAAAACGACGAAACTAAGACAAAACCGTTGAAATTTTCCCGATAGCTCCCATAGAAGCCGAGATATCGAACTTCGAAGTTTGGGTTTTTCATTTTTCAGGTATACCCCCCCGTTTGGATTTTTTTCAGAAAATTTTTTTTTTTCGAATTCGAACTAACTATACCAGCGAATTGTTCTCATCAAGTAGATTACGAAAATACCGGGTTATAAGGGAATCC